>NC_081769.1:27584285-28184285 GCF_963082965.1 Carassius carassius | reverse complement strand
GCATCACAGGCAGACCTTAAAAGTACATAAATTGATCTATATAGTTGTTGATGTACAACACATGTGAGTGAGTGTGTGTGTATCTGCTTCATTGCTATCTTACAGTGTTTTCCTGTGCCACCAAGAGCAGCTCTTCATAATAAAGAAGTTGAAAGCAATCACAGGGCCTCTCCACCAGCTGGATCAGAGCCTCTCTGATGTTTTCCTCACTCTCCTGCCTCTGTCGGGCCTGCTTCAGATAGTCATAGTCTTTCTCTCATAGACCTTTTCTCCTAGCTTCAGGCACACCGACCTAAGAGTCCAAATTTAAATAACAGTTAAAATCATCCAGTTCACATTTATGAAGGACTTGCAGAAGTCTCAAAACTCAAATGCAAGGAGATATCAGGTGTTCCTGCTCTACATGTATCCTCAGTCTCTCAACACTGTGGGACAAGCTGATGCATCCAAGTGGGACCTCCTGTAAAAAACGCCCCCTGACAGGTGTTGGGTATGTGAGCAGGCACCGTGAATCACTTCCTTGTATAAATGTCAATGTGATCTCTACTAGCACCTTTGGACCCCTCAGCAAGAGCAGAACAGCCCAACAGACACACACACACACACACACACACACACAAGTTTGTTTTTGTGAAAAGTGGCGACATCCGATAGGCGTAATGGTTTTTATACAGTACAAACTGTATATTCTATGGCCCTACACCAACCCTACGCCTAACCCTAACCTTCACAGAAAAACTTTGTGCATTTTTACTTTCTCAAAAAAACTAATTCTGTATGATTTATAAGCGTTTTGTAAAATGGGGACATGGGTTATGTCCTCATAAGTCACGCTCTCCTTGTAATACCTGTGTCATACCCATGTCTTTATACAGAGTTGTGTCCTGATATGTCACAAAAACAAGAGCACACACACACACACACAGACAAACATGCATAATGTGAAACAAATCCACAGCTGACAGACCTAAAATAAAACAACTTTTCTTTTCCTTCGAAGTTAAAAATAAGTAATGCCTTTGTGAATATGTCCATTAAGTGTGAGACTGTGAGATATCTGAATGATTAATGAGTTGATGTAAGTGTTGACCAAGATTGAAATTTCTATTTCATCCTCAGAAATTGACAGTCTAGAGATCGAAGAGACAGTACAGTAAGTAATGGTCCAACCGAACTCAATAGTGAAGGTCAGATAACAGAAGAAAAGGTAATTAGTTCCATCTTGGAATATCAGGCATTGTCATTCTTATGAGGGATATAGACATAGAAATCTGATTTCCTCTTGTCTAGGGAACTAAATTGATTTGGATTTTCCAAGACAGGGCACTTCATTGTTCTGGACAATGTAACATTTGTGACTCAAAGTGTGAAAAGCTTAGAGTGAATGATGGATTGCTGGCTGCTGTAGCTCAGAGGTTTCTGCTGCAATATTATCTGAGTGGGTTCAGACTTACAAGGTTTGGGTTTGTTTCTCTTGTTTTTGTTTTTTTTTGGGTCTCAGTAGCCTAAAGTCAAAGAAATGCCATCAGGAAGAGGATGTTAAGAGAACAAGGAATGAAAGAGACAGCTGGAAGAGATGAACAATATCGCCCTTAAAAAGCCAATTAAAAGAAACACAAGTGGTCCAGGTGATGTAATGTCTTTCTTTTTGTGTCAGTCCATCTGTAGTTCAGAAAGACAGGAGCATCATTAGACACCAAGTCCTTGTACTAATGTGACTATCATTTTAAATGAATTATTATATGGTATCACTTTTGATTCAGGTCCCTTTGTAAAATCAAGTACTTCACAAATCATCCCAATTCGTCTTGGTTTTATTGATTAAACTCACAAAAGCAGAGTCTTCTGAAAGTATAAAGAACTGAGACGGTGATCTCACACTCTTTTAACAAATAAAATGATCTGTATGATACAGCTGTGCACATACAAAGAAATAAATTACTAGTGTGGTTGTTTTTTGAGACAAGCAAACAAGGGCATAACATATACAATTATGATAGCATGACAGGTTTAGTTTGACTAAATGAATGAACCCACTGAATGTTTGTATGCACTGAAAAAATAAAAATAAAAATTCACACAGAAATTGCTACTAAACTTCACAAACAATTACAAAGAAAAGTCAAGTAACACTGAATTGACACATGAAATCCTGAAGTATAAAAATGTAGTATTTTCTTGTAAAACATACTCCAAAAGCCAATATCTAACTATTTGGAGCAAACCTTTTAGGCGTTACATACACTTTATTCAGTGGGATTAAAAAGTCAAAAAACACACACAACGAAATCATGGATTCAGATCAAATTGATAGGTAAAAATTGATTGCCTGAATGCACTGTAATTCGCTTTGGATAAAAGTGTCTGCTAAATGCATATATTTAATTTAATTTTAATTTAAATATGGAAATAACAAATTTGAAATTTTTGAATGTACATAAAAATTGTACAGGGATGTACAAAATACTTAATAAAACAATGTTTTATTAAATAATAAACTTTACATTTCAGCCTTTAAACCATTGTTAAGAAAATGGATAAGTCAAAAGTATTAATTATTATATTAATTTAAAGTTATGATCAATAAATTATATCAATTAAATAACATGAATTAGAGGTGTGTAATATTTACAAAAAATAATACAATTCTGGGATTTTATCGATAAAGATAATTAGATGATATTGTGCTGAGTGTGTTTTTGTGCTGATATCTTAAGGACTACAGTGGACAGCTAAGTGGTCATTTCACAGCACTAATAGAAAGTAACACGAGCACTAGTCAAACATACATTTCTAACTATATTTCTACATAACATATCTTAGGTGCAACACCTAAACACTCTGTAGGTGTGTTTTGGGTTTGCTTTTTGCGATATACTCATATGAAATTGCACATCATTAAAACAAAAATTACGATATTATCACAGACCATACCTACTGAACACCACTATGTTTAGATTTTTATAATGCATTGTCTTCTAGTTGATCCACCAGATCAAATTTAAAGCTCTGAGTGTTTGCAGGGTATT
Organism: Carassius carassius; assembly: GCF_963082965.1. NCBI lineage: Eukaryota > Metazoa > Chordata > Actinopteri > Cypriniformes > Cyprinidae > Carassius > Carassius carassius. Next base: position 28,181,256 of record NC_081769.1, on the reverse strand, counting down.
TTCGCATTGGTGTGAACTCTGAAAAAACGAGTTTTATTGAAAATGCTCATTCATTCTTTGCCAGCAGGTGGAGCATTTGGTAGAAATACAATGTTTCCCCTGTAACGGCAGAACACAAAGCAGTGCAGCACCAGAAGTTGAACGTGCAGTACGAGTTATTCTGAAAAAATTTTGCAGTTTGCAGTTGTTAGTTCATATTTGCATATCTCTTGATGACAAGATCTCAGAAAGCCTCTATGAAACTAGAGCAGTTAGAGAGAATCACAATGACCAGATCCAAATGAAATCTCTACACTTTTTGTTTTCACGTTTTCTGTATTGATTATGGTGGGAAATCTATGTTCTACTTCATCTCAAACTTCACTGATGCTTTTGTGCCTTAATTAGAGCAAATCCTCACATCCACCATCCAGTGACCTTCCAGTCTTCCCAGCTGAATGAAAGCATTTAGGGAGGAACAACATCCAATTAATGTCATTGCTGCTTACTCCGGGTGGGCCTGATAATGACATAAATCCTTTGTGCCACCTTTCTCCTGAGTCAGACTTGTAAAAAGATGAAAATCTAGAGGCACGAGCCGGAAAGGACCACTACCCTCATTACAGAGAGAATGTGACATGGAGTTAAAGAAATACTGAACTAATTAGCACTTGAATAGTAGATTTAGTAATGATAAATTGAGAGTGTGGATTATTTCATGACTTCAGTTAGAATTTAGATTGAATTTCCGAGACCATTTGACAAAATAGATGCCATTTCTGTCTTTCAAATACGTTAATGACAGCACTGTTATTGTTAACAAAAAACAATTAAAAATCGTGAAATGAATCTGAAATAAAAATATATATGCTAAGTGAAAACGTTAAATATAATGGAATGTTAAATGAAAACAACTGAAGATTTTAAATAAATACTAGTGTGTATATATATATTATAAATATATCTATGTATACTAAAACAACACTGTAAATGACTATTTTTAACATTTTTGTAACTATTAAAAATCCAGAAACTTTTTTTTCAGTCATGCTGAGATATTAATTATTAATGTTAATTTTTTAAGTAATAAAATAAAATTCCATAAATCTCTTTTTATCACATCTTTTAGTTAAGTTGGTCAAATGGGGGCGATAAAAGGTAAATCCTTTTTACGATGATTTTATACAGCAAACAGTTGATAAAAAATGAAACATTTATGATTTTTAGAAATATTAGCATTAAATTATTTTTCTATAAATCACTTTTTTTTACAATCTTGTGCTGAAGCCTTGTATTGCCATGAAACTGTAAAAGCATGACCTTTTATCCGTTACCTTTCTGTTAAAACAATTTAACCATATTGTAATAAAAATATATTCATATAACGTTTAATATGGGAACGAAATTAATATTAAACGTGATGAACTGGCAAAACATTTCATAGACTGCTCCTCCACTTTAACTTTGTCAAACTAAGCTATTACACAACCATACTATTTTCCAGTAGGATACCTGTTGTCAATACATCTCATTAGTTCTGTTATTGCTGTCTTAAGATATAACAGGTCACCTGAGAGTGTTGACTGTCAACAGGGAAAGTTATGCCCCGAGGCTGACAGAAGTCATATCATACAGGTGCCAGACCTGATGAGCAGCAGACAGCTGCTGATGCTGAGGAATGGCAGGGCTACGGTGGCATCAGCTCGAGCTCCAGTGAGCTCAATCCTCCAGCCTGCTCTATCCTCTGCAGTAATGGGGACCGGGATATGAGCGTGTGCGGTCTGGGATTAAATCGATTGTGCCCCCCCCTACCTACTTCAGCGTGAGGTAATTGCTGTCTCCTTCTTTCCACGCTCCCCTAGAGTTTGACTGGGACTCTGGAAGTTTGAGCACTCCAGCATGGTGAAATGGAGAGAGCTAATTATTTTATTTTTATGAACTGCATGGAATATGCGTATGATTTCCGTGATTTGAAAGTGGTCCATCATGAGAAGGTTATGGCAATGTCATAAACACGGTTTTAATTAATAGTGAACTCTTTCGTTCAAAAGTGAAGGATAGGTAAGATGAAAAAAAATAAAAATACAGTTATACATTTCTTTTATAATATTATAATTTAAATTATTTTTCTTATTATATTTATTCTTATTATAAATTATATTTATTTATTACTATTTAATATATTTTATTATATATTATTATATTTGTATAATATATATTATTTATTATATTTTAAAATGTAATTTATTCCAGTGATGACAAAGCTGAGTTTTCAGTATCATACTCCATTCTTAAGTGGACATGATCCTTCAGAAATCATTCTAATTGTGACCCTTGACCACAAAACCAATCATACTGTAAGTCACATGGGTATATTTGTAGCAATAGCCAACAATAAAATGTATGGGTCAAAATTATTGATTTTTATTTAATGCCAAAAATCATTAGGATATTAAGTAAAGAGCATGTTCCATGAAGATCTTTTGTAAATTTCCTGTGTTAGAAGTGTTAGAAATATGCATTGCTGAGAACTTCTTTTGGACAAGTTAAAGCACCCTCAGATTTCAGATTTTCAAATAGTTGTATCTCGTCCAGATATCATCCTATCCTAACAAACCATATATAAATGGAAAGCTTATTTATTCAGCTATATAATATAAAAAATAACCCATTAAATAACTAATGGTTTTGTGGTCCAGGGTCTCATATAATGATTTCCTCTTTAAGAAAAACAATTTATTTTCTAAATTTTAACATTTCTGTGGAATCAGTGATGCAATGTGTTATATATGTAATATATATATGTAATGATAAAACCTTTCATATTCATCCGGAAGAAGGAGGCGGGAACCGGCGGACAATCAACATGAAACTTTAATTACAAAAATAAACACAAAACCGCGCACCAGCCCCTCACGGACGACTGGTGCGCACAAAATAAAACCAAAACACAACTAAAATCCCAGGCCTGGTCCTCTCTCGTCCTTCACTGTCGTCGCTCCAGTTTTATATCCTTCCATCTCCTCCATGGGCCTCGAGACCGGTGGGTCGAACAGGTGTAGTTCATCTCCAATCACTCCACCGGCCTCGCTCCCATGTCCCTCGGCCCCGCCCCACTCGTCACATACCCCCATCGCCCCTCGCAGGCCGGGGGGTACTCCCGAGACTGCGCTCTTTTTATGAAGGACAAAGCTCAGTATGCTAGTCTTAAAGTTTAAGACATGCCACAAATAAAAGGAGAACAATCAGACCTCTCTGTTATTATGACTCACAAATTTGTCAAGAAGCCAGGAATAAAGACAATTATAACTGAGAGACCTTTGAGATCTCAACGTCCAGCCCTCTTCAACACTGTTGTCTCTAAGTCAATTTCAGACAGTGCTTTCATATAAGAGAGGCGTTCCTGTCTAAGTCGACAAACTTGCAGCTAACACACACACACACACACACGCCCACTCATATACATACACATAGTCCATTTCCAGCTGATTACTGTTGGTAATCAAGGCTGAGCTTCAATCAGCCCCCACTCCCAGCATGATAAATACAGCTCTCCGCCCGCCCCTCAGCTTCCTGGCCAACTCCAGGCTCTTTCATATGCAATCACCACTCGCCATCCTTCTACAGAGAGCTCCCAAAACCCTGGGAACCTCCTCGACAATAAAAGCATAATGACTTACAAGCATCTACTGCTCTGGGCCGTTACTTCGACAGCTCAGGCGTTTCTCAACGGTACCGGTTCTTTGTGCTTGCTCTGATAAAAGAGGGCCAATATCTCAGTGAATGTATGCTTCCTACCGCAGCTTTGATCAGCTATTTCCAGAGGCTTAATGAGCTGCAGTCAACAAAAGAAGTCCTACATAATGACAAACAGAAGACGCAATACCGTACGTTAACAAGTTTTGAGAGAACTCGTGTGTCATGCAGAGATGAGCTAGGTGAAGGAGTGTTGTCATCATCAAACAGTCACATCAAACAGCATCATCTTTTGTTTTCAGAAATACCCTTGAGCACTGTCCTCGAGATATTGCCCAAATGCTCATACAGTATAATGCACTGGAATCTAAAGAGCACAATGAAAGAGTTTTTACTGTCAGAAGGCTGACTCAAGGAGATTCAGTCTTCTCAGAGGAAGAGCATGCTGGTCTCACATGGGGGCGTTGGTTCAAATCTCAAGGCTGACAAGTGGCTTTTAGAGGAAATGAATTTGCTTTAAATAAAATCCAAATGAGCTGATACAGGCATGCATCTGTAAGAGGCATTAGCCAGTAATAATATTAAAAGCATCCGTTGCTTTCAAGGTCAAGATTTTGACATAAAAATGTACAGAAATGAAATGAATCACACATGCGGTGACAGCCTAATAGTTTGTCTGATGACATCTGGAGGTACTGGTGACCCAGTATCATGTGTCCTCGGATAAGACAGGATGACCAAGAAGTATGGCTGATTCTTCAGTGAGGGATACATGAAATATTTTAGTGGTTTTCAAACTTTTCCACTATAACCAGATAAAACATTTTTCTGGAAAATATAAATTCATATTTGGTGTGATGGTAATGGAAGCAGTAAAGGGTTTGTTATAACAAGTACGAAGTGTACCCCATCTTTTTTTCCTTATTTTCTAACTTCTCATAAAATGTAGCAAGTAAACATTGCCTTATTTGAACACCGTTTATACATTGTACATATACATTATACATATACAAATTTATTTACAATTCTGCTTTATTGAATGGTCTTTTGAATGTTCTTTGAAAGAATTAAAGAAACGAATTCAAAATATAAAAACAAAGCATAAAAACTTGTATTGAAAAGTCACCCATATTGTTATTTTGCCAAAAGGTTCCTTCAGTTGAAAAGTGACTCAACTGAATAAACCACCATTCAAAGTAAGAGAATTGTTCTTGTTCAGCACTAGAATCTCCCTGCACCTGCACATACCTGATAACTTATTCACTCCGAAATGAAAGAAATGGGAGCTGAGTGGAGCTGCATCTGAAAGAACAAGACTGTGGAGTCACCGCACAGCTGAAGAGAGGCTGTATAGGGAAAATACAGCTGTTGTAAATTGCTACCTGTGCTCTCCTTCTCCCTCCTCCTCATCTTTATGCTCTTATGAGACTTGCAGAGAGGGAGCTGACAGCCTCTAATTCCTGCCCTCACAGGATGAGCGCTTCTGTTATTAATATCTTCAACCCACACTCAGTAGGGGAGCCACTGGCCCGGCCTGCCGTCAGGAAAGGTTCTGCAGTCATGCTGAAGTAAAGACAGAGGACTCTACCAAGCTTATACTGGAGAATGGTGTGGTATGAAATAGTATGCAATGGTATGGTACAATATTGTATGGAATCGAAAATATGTATGGACTCAGAAAAAAATGTAACGTGCATATAAAACAGTAAAATATAAGTATTTTCCAGATAATATTTATATAGTTTTTTTTCTCACTGTATTTTATTTTTGTCAAAGAAAATATAAAACCATTCAAAAGTTTGGTGTTGTTAAGATTTGTTTTTGAAAAAAGTTTCTTACGATCACCAAGACTGCATTTATTTGTAGCCTGTAATATTTTTAAATATTATTACAATTCAAAATAACTGTTCTCTATTTCAATATATTTTCAAATGTAATTTATTTCTGTGATGAAAAGTGAAATTCTAATATGATTTGACCTTCAAGGAACATTTCTTAACAATATCAATATTGAAAACATTTGTGCTGCACATAACAGTTTTCTTTCAAGTTTCTTTGATGAATATAAAGTTAAAAAGAACAGCATTTATTTGAAATGGAAATCTTTTGTCACATTGTAAATGTCTTTCTTTTCACTTTTGATGAGTTCAGTGCTTCAGTCTAAATTTCTCTCTCAAAAAAATTTACAAAATAAACCATTGCTCTTGTAGAGATAATACAGACACTGAAGAGAACTTGTTCTGTGGAGAGAAATATGTATACAAACAACATAAGAAATTAGAAAAGAAGTTGAAGGTATCTTTACAGAAAATGACAGAGATGATGTCCTGAGGAAAAATTAAAAAGCATCTGTGCACAAATAACCTGAAAAATAGTAAATTAGCTATATGTATCATAAAGGACATTACAAGCAGAACCTCATATTAAAACATACTTAGATAAACACACCACAGGGAGGAGTCACCAATATTATTGGGTTACTAACACAGCAGGCACAGATATTAATATATACAAGTGTACAAAAAGACCAATATATATGAATTTTTGTGCTTTCATACATTAGTTTATGTTTGGAAATGCTGTCCAGAGGCCCTTAAATTTATAGTTCATATAATGCTCAAATTTTGAGTTCATATAATGCTCATATAATGTTCATACTATACTCATATAATGCATGAAATGAATCACACATGAAACAGTAATATACAAAAAGGAAATTTGTACTAGAATCTGCCGTTGCAATCCAATGTAATTTGAAAGAAAACTGAAACAAAAGGAAATGACAAAGCCATTAAAGTGCTAAATGGCCATTGCTAAAAACAATTAAGAACCAATGCTACAGTCTTGATGACACTGCATACTAATTATCAATGATACACTTTGCCAATGTTTGTGGCCTGCTGATACAGCTATTATACTATTTCTGATAAATCATTAGAGAAGTTCAGTTTCAGGCTCATGCTGGTTTTAGCTGTGAGCCACACATCTGTCAGGCCTTGTGAAGATCAGACTCAGGCTTCAGGGATTGAAGAGTGGCAGGATGGGTTTAGGAGCCTCATGACCAGGAAAAGCATGCTCAAATACAGAACAGTGTCAGACAATATGCTGACTGCGGTGGCAAGTGGATTATATCAGAAGTGACCTAGCTGGTCTTTAATGGGTCTGGAAAAAGCAAAATATCTGCTTTGAACAGGTTAACACTTCTTAGTCTCATTTGTTGGGAGACACAGACATTTTATACCGTATAACAACACAGAGAAGCTTTATAAAACAACATAGCTATAGGATAGAAGGATATAATCTCCATAAAAATGCTTCCAAACATGCAGGTAAATGCAATTATTAGTAAATAAAACCCATTGTGAGGTGCCCGGGGTGTGTTAGAAACTCTTAAAGAGGTAATGGCAGTGAATAGGTCAAGGATGACACACTCCCTTTCTCATGCACTGTATTCTGCTCTCAGCCATGATGTATGTACATAGTAAAAAAATTGACTTGAATCTGAAGGAAGTGGCCTTATTGATTCAGTTTATCACACAGAAATATCACATATTACAGCTCTGTGCTGTCTATGATGCAGACAAATCAAGAGAATAATAATAAAAAGAGAATCAAAAACAACAAATCCAGTGCAATACATGTATTTATCTGCACATATTTTTTTATGTTTATTATGAGTTCATGTTTATGAGTTGGTCTCTAATAAAAAGCCAGTTTTACGGCAGAATATTTTAGAGTTTATGATTTTATTGACATCATACTGTAGCTATTAGAGAATAACAAAAGACAATGGGTGCCAGGGGACAATATTTTACTTAAATAAATACATAAAGCAAAAGGTTTGTTAAAGTTTACTTTTTATGTAGGCCGGTGCTGAATGAAGTCAGAGATGTGATAGTGGAGCTCAAGCAGAAAGCTGCATTTCTGAGCTGTCAGCCAGTGACATGTGTGTTATGGTTCACCAGGCCGAAGCAGATTGTGTGTGTGTGTGTGTGTGTGTGTTTCACCAGGTGATGAGGGGACACAGAAATCATGTGTCAGAGCACCTTGTGCACTGTGTTCAGTACTGTATGTCAAATATGTGTTTGTGTGTATAATATGTGTGAATAACACTCAATGCACCACTTTTCTGTTACTCTATTTTACTTGTCATTAAAAGTACACATAAATCCATCATTTAAACTGCAGTTAAGTTAGATAGTTCGAGATGAATTCACCATCTGAAATTAAATCTACTGTTTCTCACTTTCAGCCAAGAAACTATTCTTTTTCTCTCCATGTTTTATATCTCTTCTTTTTGCAAATCTGACACTCATTGTGCTGACAAGATGGTTAGTGTAAAAAAAAAAAAAGAAGAAGATAAGGTTAGAAAAGTGTTACTGTTGCCAAAAGACCAATCCTGGGCTGATATTACCCATCTAGCATTATCCTGCTATCATTCATCATACTCTTCAGAGAAGCTGAGTTCAGAAGTGGGGAGTAATATTTTCATTACAGGGTATAGGAGGATTGGTGAATAGTGTATTGTTATTATATAAAGCCTGATATGAGGATTTAGTAATTTGCCTGCCCATTTTCATGAATAACAGGTTTGACAAAAGCTACTGAGAAATGAAGATATCAGCATGTATGAACACACTCAAAAATAAATGCTAACTCAAGCTGATATATACAAACACTCAAAAATGTATGAAAGCCATTGCATTGGCTAACAATCCCAAGCAGCATTTAAAGAGATGCACAAGCACACGTTTCAAACCAAACATTTCACAAAAAGTTTTAAATGACACAAATAGATCAGGCTGAAAATAAAATAAAATAAGTAACAATGAAATTTGAAAAATTAAATAAGATTCTATATTAAAATGAATATGAGGTAAATAATAATAAAAAAAATAAAACTGGTTAATACATTTAAACATTCATCGTGATATTTCTCTAGATAGAATGTGGTACTTTTTAGAACGGAAAAATTGTCAGGGATTGATTTGGTCCAAAATGGCAGTTTATATAAAGCCTTTGAAACCTAAGAAGGTAAAATAAGCCAGGAAAGAAACTAGGCGCTGGACATAAATACTCCAGTTCTATCGATGAGGAAATGCACAGAATTTATCAGATGTGGTCAGAGCCTGTAAATAGCCTCACATGAATTACCTAATCAATGTCGCCATGGCTTCAAGTGGCAGACAAACAGGCTTCCCGACATTCTCACCCCAGAGTCATCAAAATATTCAGTATCACACTCTGAGAGGGGTGACGCTGGCAAATGGGTCATTCATTCTGTGTGTATATACTGTAGCTAAACGAGCATGCTCACGTGTCTTTAGATGAAGCTAGCATTTTTGCAGCAGTTTTTGTCTGCTCGCTGACCCCTAACGTAATTGGCCAGTCACTAAAAAAAAGATGGGGTACACTTCGTACTTGTTATAACAAACCCTTTACTGCTGCCATTACCATCACACCAAATATGAATTTATATTTTCCAGAAATATGTTTTATCTGGTTATAGTGGGAAAGTTGGAAAAAGACGCTATATATCTCACAATGGCGATGGAGTGAACCTGCCAGTGGGGCTGTATTGGTACACAGTGATCCCAAAAAAAGAAAAACACACCAGCCAAAAAACAAAACGAAACATAGATTTGATGGATTAATCTTTGTTTTATGCATTTTCCTGTGTGGAATGGCAAGGAAAATAAGATCATAATAAATACTCACCAACCGAGTCACCATTCAGAACATCCTCCATGTGACTGATCGTGGCTTCCAGGTCACTGTCCTGTGGCACACAAGGATGCACAAGAAGGGACTACTTCAGGCCTACATACAGTACAGAGACATTATAATTCAGGACACGTTCAGGGAACATAGGAACCATATGTTCCCTCTGGCCTACATTCAGAGACATTACAATATTAGTGGAAATTACAGGGCTGAGAGGGTGCCTTCTTCAGTTTAGACCAACTCCCCAATGACAGTCTAGCCTCACAGGGGTCTTGAAATACAGGTGCTATAAACACCATTCCAGATCAATGGGTCTCCTATCTGAAACGATAACGTGACCTGGAGGGAGGAAGTAGCACCATGATAAAGGCAACCTGAAGGGTTTCAAACTCCCTTGAGATGTTCACCTTGTTAAGATGAAAGCCTCTAGGGTAGACTGAATGAGTCTGAAGCAGGGCTAAAGGTCCATCAGCAAAATAACAAGGTGCACTTTTGCCCTTTATGGACTTTTAGAAAATAACCTCTCCTAAAATATATTCACTCTTACTATTTTTAAGAACTCATCTAGTAATATACATTTTCACAGGATTTTATATATATATATATATATTTGTTAAAACATTGTGAACCTTTCCATCAAAAGATAATTTCCACCACCTATAGATAAAATCAAACCAGCTGCTACTGCTAATACTATTATTATTATATTTTACAGTTTAACTGACAATTATGCACAATTATAATTGCCACAATTTTATACAAGACTAATACTTTTTTTACATATACATTTATCAGCATTTTTTTTTTTTTGGCAAAACATTGTGAACATTTCATAATGAAATTTTCTAAAGATAATTTTCCTATGTCATTTACAACAATTTTAAAATAAAATAAAACCCACTATTATTATTATTATTATTATTATTAAGGATAATGATAATAATAATGATTAATGTATCATTATTATATTATATTATATTAATTTGATTGAAAATCATGCACAATTATAACTGCCACAATTTTAATGTAAGTAAAATGTAAAAGCTAAAAAAACTAATTTTTACAAATTAAATTATTCATAAATATTTAACTCCATGTTTAGAATATCATAGTTTTAAAGATGCAATAAAAAAATTATTCTGGCTTTCATTTCGTAATAGTAAATGTCGGGGACGTGGATAAAACAATCCAAATATATACATAAGAAAAGAAGCAAAAATAAAAGTGCCATGCATGAAGGAACACAGTACTGTAAATGGAAAACCATATTCAAACTGCAATTGGTTTGCAGAAAGCAGGACCTAGTCTACTGTAAATGAGACACAAGTGCATTGTGGGAGAAGGTAGGCCTTTGGGCAGCTCAAGGGTATCAAGTCGTGCTATCTATGCAAAGCATTGAAGTGAGAAAAGAAAAAATGCTGGTGCAGAAGAACGGGCTATGTATTATTCTGCAATTTACAAAACAATTCTTCTATTCGCAATTCCGGGGAATCTCAGCCGGCCACGGCTGGCGGCACAAACATCCCCACTCCACTTTTACTGTGAGCCAGCTAATTATCAAATATCCACTGGGGCAGAAGTCTATTCCACTCTCTCTTTTGGTTTCATACTTATACCATCACGGTTCAGAGTTTTTTTCTTTCCTCCCTCTCAAAGGTGACAAATAGTTTTAATCTATTTTGGCTAGCCTGGTCGAATCGTGCAGAAGCCTGGTATTGGATTGCCGCTTTAAGAGTGTGCTGAGGTGCGTAGTTCGTGATCTCTTGGGAGTCTAGATGAGCCCCTGGCTCTTTTGCACTTGATCTAAACGTATGTGTTTGCTGTTGTGCCTCAAAACTCAAGCACTACAAAGTATGTGCAATAATGAGTTTGAGTTTGGCTAAGAAACCCTATGAGCAAAATACATTTGCATAATGTGTACTATAATACCACAGACAAGAGGTATCATATTACCTGTACATTAACCATTACCTGTGGACCTGAGTGCATGTGAGATATGACTGAAATCATCTTATTCCATGCTTCATAAAAAGATGATCCTGTCAATGGAGGCTTATTAAGACTTGAGGGTGTCTTTGAGTTTAATGTGTGAATAATTCAAAAAGATACTGGAAGAAAAAAGAGGATACTTGAGGAATATCAAACCAAAAGTGTCCTTGAGGATGGAAGGAAATATGGTATTAGCACATGGCTAGTTGATGCAGTTTATTTTCAGATGCATACTGTATGAATGTATAAAGGAAAGTGTAAGTAATTGGTCACCATTTATATATTTTTCACTGTTTAAAAAAGATGTAGCCTACCCTACTTCAACTGAAATGGTTGCAATGCAACATTTAAATTAATGTGTGATGATAAAAGCTGAATGCATTATTAAAAGTTAAAATAGTTATAAAACAAGTAACAAAATGCTATTTAAAATAGTTTTATATAAAGCTCAACGTGTTATATTTCACAGCAAATGCCAATTTCACAACTAGTGAACTAAAGTACTTCATGTCAACTACACTTACACTCTGACATATATACACCAGCATTCAAAAGTTTGGGGGTTGTAAGATTTTTTAACATATAGTAAGAATAATAATATAATATAATAATATATGTTATATTTTACTGTTTGTTTGAAAATTATGCACAATTATTATTGCCTTCTTATTGTTTCTTATTTAAGACTTTAAATAAATTGTAACAAACCTTTTTTTTTTTTCAAAATAAAATAAAGAAATAATTTATAAATATTTCACTATGTTTAAATTATAGTTTGATTCATCTAATGTTATTTAAAGATAATTTATTTACACATTCAAAGATGACCTTACTGCAGCCATTACTCCAGTCTCCAGTGTTCCATGATCTTTCAGAAATCATTCAAAAATGCTGAATTGGTTGTCAAAATGATTTGGTTGTCAAGTATGTTTTGGCTGCTTAATATTTTTGTGGAAAGGTATTTTTTTCCTTTTTATTCTTTGATGAATAAGAAGTTCAAAAGAACGTAATTTATTTGAAACAGAAAACATTTTTTAACCGAATAAATGTTTTAATGTCATTTATCATATTTTGATAATGTCATATTATGATAATTTAATTCATCTTTGCTGAATAAAAGTATTAATTTCTTTCAGATTTTTAGCTTAATTTGTATAGTAAACTATTTCATTTCAGTTTTTATTTTACTGAAAACTCGAATTACAGTGTGTACAAGACTGAGGCAGCAAGGAGTTAAATCTTCATTAAATGTAAATATCAGCTGATTGACAAGAGCTTCTCTCAGGCGGTGGATCTCTCCTCACCTGTCCACATGACTGACAGGAAGGGTCTGTGGGGAGATTATCCTCCGAGTCTTCCACTCCATCTGAATCTTCCTCCGAGCATGACTCAAATTCATCCATGGAGTAAAATGCCTCTGCTGCCTGAGGATCCTTGGGGATTGCTGAAACGATTGAAAAATAGCAAAGGTTTAGCTAATATTCTGAATTATTGAGCAATGTTTTGATATGACAAGAAAGCCTCTGTCATTATCACCTTACATTTTCTGCTTGATGACACTGAGACAATGAGAATGGATCTGTGCCAGTTTCATCTCTGAAACAGAAACCAACAGAATACCTCTACACCGAACACGTGTGAACAAATGAACACAGACAACCTCTATCACACACACACAGGTTCCCGGGCCTGCGACCAAGATGATTACACAGTTTCATGCCTCTGATTCTATTAGACAGCTACCAGTGACTGGACCTTCACATTGGAGACACAAAGATGGCAAGAGAGATGGAAAGAGCGAGAGGGGGGTGTTAGACTGTACTTTACTCTGAGGGATTTCCCATTCACCATCTCAACAGTTTCATTTTCTTTTGTAGAGCTCTCCACCTGAGAACTATCCTGCGTTTTGAAAGAGAACAGTAATGCGTCAGCATGTACGTTTATACCTGCCTCCCACGATCAGCCGCCTTAAGACCAACAACTAGGGATAAAATTCTCATCAAAGTGCAAAAAGTGCAGAAGCAATTTATTAACAAGAGGTCAAGGTTTGGCTGGTTAGCATGGTTCAGTTAGCCCCTGTAGATGATATAACTTCACTATTTAGCAGGAAAAAGCATGTTTCTTTACGGACAGCCATGTATTCTGATGAAATACAAATGGTTTTTTAGTTTTTTTTGTGAGTTAATAACCTGATGGGCTGATGTCCTACCACACCATGCTCTATTTTTCAGTCCTGTCTAAATGAGTAAACTGCTGCGCCACAATGAAAGTGCAACCTGTAATTTAGAATTATAGAAAAGAGCCCCTGGAGCACATTTACAACACTACAGCTCTGTTTTATCCAGTAAAGAGGATTAGTCATGACAAAGAGCAGAAAGAGCATTCTACTGCATCACTGTGCAGGAAGCTTCTGCTTCAGATTCAGCTCAGTCATTTCAAATGATCATTTGTTTAGGCCTCAGTCCTGCCTCATTGACTCTGCTTATGCCTCTGAATATTTCTGCATAGATTTAAGGAACTTTAGGTGAACTTTCTCAAGGACTGTACTAGAAGTTTGAATTTCTTTACATACACTATCATTTAAAAGTTGTCTTTATAGTTTTATTCAGTAAAGTTTCATTTATCAAAAGTGACAGTAAAGACTTCATTGTTACAAAAGATTTCGAATAAATGCTGTTCTTTTGAACTTTCTATTCAAAGATAAAAAAGTATTACACTTTCCACACAAATATTACAACCCGAATTCCGGAAAAGTTGGGACGTTTTTTAAATTTTAATAAAATGAAAACTAAAAGACTTTCAAATCACATGAGCCAATATTTTATTCACAATAGAACATAGATAACATAGCAAATGTTTAAACTGAGAAAGTTTACAATTTTATGCACAAAATGAGCTCATTTCAATTTTGATTTCTGCTACAGGTCTCAAAATAGTTGGGACGGGCATGTGTTGCTCTAAAACCTTTATATACCTTTCAGCATTCACAGAGCCTTCCAAAACATGCAAGCTGCCCATACCGCATGCACTTATGCACCCCCATACCATCAGAGATGCTGGCTTTTGAACTGAACGCTGATAACATGCTGGAAGGTCTCCCTCCCCTTTAGCCCGGAGGACACGGCGTCCGTGATTTCCAACAAGAATGTCAAATTTGGACTCGTCTGACCATAAAACACTATTCCACTTTGAAATAGTCCATTTTAAATGAGCCTTGGCCCACAGGACACGACGGCGCTTCTGGACCATGTTCACATATGGCTTCCTTTTTGCATGATAGAGCTTTAGTTGGCATCTGCTGATGGCACGGCGGATTGTGTTTACCGACAGTGGTTTCTGAAAGTATTCCTGGGCCCATTTAGTAATGTCATTGACACAATCATGCCGATGAGTGATGCAGTGTCGTCTGAGAGCCCGAAGACCACGGGCATCCAATAAAGGTCTCCGGCCTTGTCCCTTACGCACAGAGATTTCTCCAGTTTCTCTGAATCTTTTGATGATGTTATGCACTGTAGATGATGAGATTTGCAAAGCCTTTGCAATTTGACGTTGAGGAACATTGTTTTTAAAGTTTTCCACAATTTTTTTACGCAGTCTTTCACAGATTGGAGAGACTCTGCTTCTCTAAGACAAAGCTTTTATAGCTAATCATGTTACAGACCTGATATCAATTAACTTAATTAATCACTAGATGTTCTCCCAGCTGAATCTTTTCAAAACTGCTTGCTTTTTTAGCCATTTGTTGCCCCCGTGCCAACTTTTTTGAGACCTGTAGCAGGCATTACATTTTAAATGAGCTAATTAAGTGGATAAAAGTGTAAAATCTCTCAGTTTAAACATTTGCTACGTTATTTATGTTCTATTGTGAATAAAATATTGGCTCATGTGATTTGAAATTCCTTTAGTTTTCATTTTATTTAAATTTAAAAAACGTCCCAACTTTTCCGGAATTCGGGTTGTAGGTAGCACAGTTGTTTTCAGCATTGATGACTGATAATAATTGTTCCAGATTAGCATATTATTAACGACTTCCGGGCAGGGGCGTGTCTAGAGCATTTTCAGTGGGGGGGGGCATTGTTGGGGTACTGCCTCCAAATGGGGTGGCCGCCCATGACCAAAAAAAAAAAAGCTAAATTCTACAGTATATTATGTAAATAATACTTTTTACTTAAATAAAGTTATTTGTAAACAAATGCAGTAATAAAGCAGATTTTTTATTAATGGAATTTTTTTGTTGTCCCTGTATATCCATTAAGTTAAATTTGAGAATAATTTTTTTTTTTTTTTTTCTTTGAAAGAAACTCCCTATATCTGTACTTCTTTTCATGGCTTGGCACTGCTCTCTTCCCTGCCTTCAAAAGAAACACGTATGTGTGTCTGTTATTCTCAATCTCAAAAAACAAATTTCAAATTGTGAATGAAATGCACAGAATGCACCCATGTCATATTTCACGTGTAAATGACTAAGTTAGGCCTGACAATTTAACTGACTATCTAACTGACTCTCATGCATTAACAAGTAACGTGTCACCAGATAATTATTATTATGGAACATTCTGTGCATATTGTCATTTGGTGCAATCTTGCTATGTGGTCAATGTCACAAAGTAAACTGATACAAAATATGCAAATCACCATGACTGTTTATTTTTTTATAGCGCCCAGCGTATTTTACTTTTATTGTGCTTGATTAAACGTTGACTGAACATTCGATTGAAATCCACCACGACCAACGCGAGCAGAGCCTGACGGGGTAAAAACATTGATCTGAGAAAACCATACAAACATAAACCATACATAAAGGCAAAATTAGATTTGTCAAGTCTGCCTAGGAAAAGCAATTATTATACCAGCAAACTCAAAATTGGGTTAAAAATTAAACTAGGCTATAAATACTTGGATTATTATATTATTATATAGTGTTTATTTACTGATAGACAGTCAAAAAGACAAATTAATCAATATTTTATTTATAACAAGGTTTAATTTATTTATAAAATAATAACACACCACAGATCCTGAAGAAACAGTAACAAAAACACAGTGACAGAAATGTCAGAAATAGCGTATGGGGCTGTCACGTGATTAAGGAATGATTTGAACCCGAAGACTTGTCAGACAAGAGGTGAGTTTATCACAGACTGAAGACCCAGGTAAAGAATTAATTAATCTTTTCTGTTTCTTTATAGCATTTTAGTTTTGTATTGTTTGTAGTGTGATCAACGTTTACGTAAGTACTAGATGTGTTGGGGAAGTAACACGTAACATTTTAATTACATTTTGCTAAAATGAACGAAATGATTCGAAAAAAGTTTCGTTCATTTTGCTGAACGCAACTCAAAAGTACGAGACTGTATAATGATCTGAACTTCCCATCACTAGTGTCTCGACTTCCCACACTTGATAAAGTAAAAGTCCAAGTCCGCAACGAGCATTGTTTCTCTGGCGAAGCGAGAAGCACCCGGCTGCAGCCTGCAGATCGAGACAGGTCTGCACCTGAGGCGGGGTTGCACGTGCCCGTTATTTGAAAGTGAAGAAATCGATAAACTTTTATTTCTATCGGCCAGTGATTCTGAAAGGACATACCTGTAAACCGTTGCTATAGTAACGAACACAATTTCATGATAATTGTGCTCTTATTTTAGTGCAGTCTCACAGCCACTGTCAAATATCGAGATAAACTTTATAAAGTATCATCTATTTATATTAAATTGGTATCTTCTCCAATATACATTTTGTGACCATTGAGCCGATTCTTTTCAATCAGCTGGAATGATTCGGGACATTCTACGTTTAATGTGGCTTAATGCATTAAAACAGTGTTTTTAAAAGATCAAACTCAGCAAACAAATGAATAATAAAGCATTCTATTCACTGACAGGCAGATGAGTCCAGAATAAGAATGCAATGTGTTAAACGTGTTAAGCATTTTCCTCCCATAGAAAACCATTAGACTAAAAGGAAAACGCGTAACGTGGCGTAATGCATTAAAATGTGTTTTAAAGAGTAACTAAACCCTAAACCAACTTTTTTTAGTTAATGATCTATAAGAATGGGGCTTTATTAGTGCTGTTCATTGATTCGAGTAACTTTTTTGACATTTGAGTATAAAGTGTTTTAATTCTACAATATATGGTGTAAAAACGTGTGAGTGCTGCCCTCTTCAGGTTGAACGGTGGCTACTGCAGTTGATTTTTCCTATTGGATGTTGCGGTGGCAAGTGACGTAAGCGGTGGCAGGTGACGTAAGCAGTTTCCAGCTCACCACGCCCCTTGGTACGAGCTACCACGCCCTTGGCAGTATAAAACCATCAAAATCACTGTAGTGAGTCAGGACTCAGGAGCTGGAATTGCGAGTATTGGTAATGACCAGGATAGACTATTATAGCATCTATTTAGCATTGCAATTATATAGTTATTTAGATCTTCAAGTTGCGTAGATTTATCTGTATTTAGTACAGTGGTCAGGGTGGTGTGTGTAGTGTTGCTGGTTGCGACATCACTGCTGGACTGCATAGTTTTCCAGGAGACTTTAAAATTAGGAGCCAGTGGTTGCATGCACTCTGCCTGGAAGACCGTGAGTTCCCGCCTAGAGCTCGAGTGTGCAAACTGCATTTTACACGGGAGTGCTTCTCCAACGCAATGGAGGTGGAAATGGGATTCTCCACACAGCTCGCGCTGAAAAGCGACGTGGTGCGGGAGTTAAGAGCGCAGTTTGAGCCAGCGGCTGGAATTAATATGAACAGACACCTCGACACCCTCCACTTCAGGTGAAAGTGGGGGAGAAAAGTCCTCTACTTCAAATGATCGCTCTGTTGCAAAGCTACTTGCGTCACTACAGTCACTGTCCATTTTAGCGTCTCTGACAGCAGCTGTCAATCAATCCGTCACTGCGGGTCTCAGGATCACGCCGCACTCGCTCAGCCCCGCCCTCGGTTCGTCCCCTCTATCTCCGCTGTGATCTGCCCACTTTTCAGCATTTTTCAAATATTGTCAGTGGGTGGAGTCAGGCTCTGAGCAGGGTTTTAGTTACACTTTAAAAAGACCAAACTCAATAAACATTTTTAATAACACATTTTATTTACAGACAAGCAGGTTATGGGTGGAAATTAAACGCTTTGTGTTCGTATTCTGTGCTCATATTTGCTTGTCTGTGAATATAATGCTTTATTAATAATTTGTTTACTGAGTCTGGTCTTTTTAAAACACTGTTTTAATGCATAAAGCCACGTACTTTCACGTTAAGTGTGCTTTTAGAATGTCCCAAGTATTCATTTGTGAATTAAGCTGGTCAAGAAGAGTAAACTCGCAGCAGCTAACATCTCTTGATTCAATAAATCAGACTTAGTGAGTCAAGTTAACAATAAAAAACTGCATTATAGTAAAGGCTTTGTAAAACTGTACAGCGTTTTTAGCTTTTTAAACAGCATTCTCCGTCCTACACCAACTACGCACACATTTCCTATCATGTAAGTCTATGAAAGAAGATTGAACCAATCAGAGTAGGTGTGGGGCAACCCCGCCCCAGGTGCAGCCCCGCCTCGATCTGCAGACTGCAGCCGGGTGTACTTGGGCGAAGCTGCACTTCTTTGAATCGCGAACTTCAGTAGAGACTATAAAATGATTGGCCATAGAATGAACCAATCACAAGACATCTTATAGGGGGGGCACCTGGGGTGGCCAATCGAATTTCAGGGGGGGCCGGAGACCCGCCCCTGCTCCTGGGGGATCATGTGACACTGAAGGCTGGAGTAATCATGCTGAAAATTCAGCTTTGCCATCACAGGAGTATATGAAAAAATAAATGTAAAGTTGAAAACAGTTATTTTAAATTGTAAATATTTCATAACATGTTTTTATTTTTTATTATTTCTTTTATCAAATAAAGCCTTGGTAGTGTATGTTGAAAGGGTTTCGAACAAAAACAGGCCAGGTTTTGTGCATCAGAGTTTATATTTTCAGACACTTATTGTTCGATTTTACAAGATAAAAGACCCAAAAGTAAAATCTTTTGTAAAACATTTGGCACTACATATACTGGCAAAACCTCACATTTCAGATTGTTCTAAAGTAGAGGATTGTGGGTCAACCAAGACTAATTCGAGGTTAAATCCTTATTTTACTTTTAGAATCAATTCAAATTAGTTTTAAATGGAGATAAATGAAAAGCCCTATACGGATGACAGTCTGCATTTTTCAGAGAACCTTCCATTCTTAACTTTATTGATTCCAATTAGCGATGCTAATGACACATCGAGATATTTAACAATGATTAAACAATCATTAGCTATTTTCTTGCCATTTACTTCATGCTCTCTTGGTCAAATACTGAAAGCACTTATGAGTCCCAGCCCTGGGGTCAACATTCCTAATAGAACCCCAGCAAATGACCTGTATAAGTTTTGTGCCTGATGCTAACCTTTACCAGATTAATTATAATGTTGCATTTTAAAAAAGGCCACAAATGTTCATAAACATACCATGACAAAGATGTTTATAAAAGGTATTATATTAATGCACCCATTCATACAGACAAATACGAGGTGAATACACTGTCATACTTGGCTTATTGCTTTATTAAATCATTTGATGCTGTACTCTATTATGCATACTCTATCTACAGTACTAATTAATAATAACAGTAGTGATGGGTGCATACAAATGAAGGAGCCCGTTACAGACTGGAGAAAATTACGCTGAAGTAAGGTTTGCATATAATGCTTATTGTCAGAGTTTATTCATTTGAATGGCATCTTCCAAGGCACAGAAGTCCCCATAGTGTAGTCATTATGGTTTAACTGAAGACATGAGCAGAATCATACCATATGGTAATGTTTATTTAGTTCCAGAACATGAGAAGATCACCAGAAAGGGCCATCTGGGTCCCTGAATAACATGCTAATATGAAACCATGAACTCTCAAAATGACAGGAGCAGTAAAATAATGATGTCTGATTATTACATTATTACATTACATAATTACATTATTACATCCAGAAGAGCATTTACCTTTATTTGTAATGTAGCAGGGTTAACCTGCTCAGTGTTTCTGCTGGGCGACTCTAAGTAAACGATCCCAAACAGGAACATTTTAGCATTAACTATGCATTATACATTCGCTGAGTTTTCTTTGCCTTCGAGATAACTTAAATCATGAGGTTTTATGGAAGCTAAATAATAAATATATTAGCTAAATTTAAGGAAAAGAGATTTGACTCCATTAATTCCAAACCCAGCAGCAATGCATCACTTCTTTAATTTTTAATAATACAGATCCACATACTTACACATGAGGCTTGCTGCATGCTTTTCTTTCCCAAATGTTTCCACTTACAATACAGTAATATTTCAGATTCATAGTTATTGCACCCCCGGCGTCCTCTATCGATAAATCACACCTTGTGGATTCTCTCCGAGTCCTCTAAGAGCACAGCTGTGGCTATGCACTCATTTAAAACATCTCATTTATAGTGAAATCTAAAGTGATTAGAGACAGGAACTGATACATAACCTCTCAGGACTTCCTGAAAATACATCTCTGAGATTTATCATCATGATACCAAAACCCGATTAAGGAGGCGTTTTGGCCATAACTTATCTTTCCCTTGATGCATATAATGACGCTGGTAAAAGAATGAGTCACCAAAAACCAGCAATACGCCAAAACAGACTCTGCACATATTCACAGCCAACGCAAAATTATGTCAAAAATCTGGTTATTGGCCTCCTCACAAATATTAACTGTCAGCTATATAGCCAATTCTATAATTTAGCAATGATGCAAATGAGCACCAGAAAATGACAGGTCATCCTAAAGAAATATGCCAACTTAAATACGAACCATTGTCTGGTATTCATGCCTAATCTTTTACCGTGGTTTTAAAAAACGATTTGGATACTTTTGGACACATTTCAAATCTCTAAATGTCATTGCATTAGATAATAATATATTATCCAAGTGGCATCTGCAAAGTAATGATACTATAGTGAAATATAGCTATATAGTTTTCAAAAACAGGTTGTGACAAAAAATATTGAATTTGGATGCATCTTGATGCCTTCCCTCCTCCTTATACTGCAATCTTTGCAATGTAACGCCTTCAGCATGAACGGCTCTGAATCACGTGTGTAATCAGTCCAATGGATGGGCAAGACGTCATAGCCGGGTGATGTCAGAGACCAGGAAGCTTAAAAGCACATGCGCCAAAGCCGGCATTAGCCTCCAGAGTTCCTGAAGAGGAATCACTATTTGGACATGTTCCACTAAAATTAAAACAATAAATTGTATGAATCTACTCCAGCTAAAAGTGACATGCAATAGTGAAAAGAATTTAAAAACATTGGTTCAAAAGTTTGAGGTCGATAAGCTTTTTGTGCTAATAAATGTATACATTTACAAAAAAATACAATAAAAACAGTAATGTTGTCAAATACTATTACAGTTAAAATCTAATTCATTCCAGTGATGGCAAAGTTATATTTTTATTGCTCATTGCTCCAGTCTTTAGTTGTTACATAATTCTACACTATTCTAAACTATTCTATACTATTATGCCGATTTGGTGCTCAAGAAACATTTCGTGTTGAATGCTAAAACAGTTACTGCTTAATTTTTTGTGGAAATCATGATACATTGGTTTTTAAGATTCTTTGATTAACAGAAAGTTCAAACGCAGATATGTTTTGAAACATTACACATTTATTTATTTAATGCATCCTTGCTGAAAAAAATATTACAATTAATATACCAACATGTTATTTAAATTAGCATCTATTTCCGCACTGTAAATATATTCCAAGAAAGATTATTTTCCCTCTTCTGTCTGTTGACAGTGGAGCTCATATAGTCCTTATTCATGAGTACACACTATACAGCAGGTTTGTTGGGATCTGGATATATCTAGAAATAGCAACATATTTGTGGACAGCATTCACAGACTTTGGTTCTGAGGACCTGCTTTCAATAAGGGATGAAAATATCCACTCATTTCTTACTTTCCTTGTCATTTGTTCATAAATGCAGGCGACTTCTGCTCTGATAAATCTGTGGTGGAACATCATTAAAACTTCTAGGAATCATTTGACTTTCAAATTGAAACACACACATATATATATATATATATATATATATATATATATATATATATATATATATATATATATATTTTTTTTTTTTTTTTTTTTTTTTTTCATTCTATCTCTTTAAATGTGTGTGTGTGTGTGTGTGTGTGTGTGTGTGTGACAGTGCAGTGTAATATTCATGGTACCTCGCTCTGTTCTGGGATCTGTTGTTTGTTAAACCATGGAGAAAGAAGCACTGGCGCGCCAAGCACACAATGAATTTTAATGAAGATGTAGAAAAAGAGAAAATAATTTCTGAAAGTTAGACTTTCTGATTTGGAAGAGATGGGTAGAATTTCATCAGACAAACGTTTCGTAATAGACTTTAAAAAGCAAGAGAAACATACCAGGGGAGCTAGGTTTCAAAACGATTTAATTAATCTACTTTATGAAATGAAATGTGTCGAAGAAAACATCTTTTCTAACTGTAGGGCTTTTCATGCCACACTTAACCCTGGGTTATGGTCTTGCTAGGCCAATGCCACTTCTAATACAGGGTTAAGTGATGCTTTTGACCCTTGGTTATGGATTTTGTCAGCCAAGGTGTGTCAACCCAGACCTACAATTTATCCCATCTGACCTACAGTTATAAATACCACTCACCATGGTCTTTTGACACAGACTTGCACATCTTATCAGAGTTTTGAGAAATGCTTCCTGACAGTTCAGAGTTTCTGTTTGGTGTCTCACTCTGAATCGTTTGAGGCTGCTTAACTGCTTCTTCAGCTCTCACCTTCGGAAAAGACATAAAAACACTGCTGTATCTCATATTTCTATCACTATAAAAAACTAAAATGTCTGGATAATGAACAATATCTGGCAGGAATATTATCAACTTTAAAACATCGACGCTAACTCTCTGACTTGCATGTGGTTTTCTTGATATTTTTCCTCCACAATTTGCCTAGAGTAAGACAAAATTTGCATTTAGACTTTACACAGACAAGAAATGTAGTATTATAATGAGCATAATAGTGAGCATAATATATCAGTCTGTTTTTGAGTGTGCATATATGCCATCATTGACTGTTCTTATATTCTATCAGTGCAACACAAAGAATCAGAGCTGACGTGAGAAACACTGCCAAAATTCCTTGCACCGTGAAAACAGAAAAGCCCTGACACTCATGCTATCTTTATGGAATATGAACTGCGAGTCACATTTGATTAACATTCAGTGTGACACGGTCAGCGCAATGAAATGAATGTCACTCACTTCAGCTTTCTTGCTTTCTCATCTGCTGCTTGGAGTTTCCGGAGCCGCATGCATTCTCTCGGGCTCATTTACTGAAATGACTAATGACTACTTTGCTTTACAGACATTGTCTGAACCGTGTGATCAGAGCTGATGTGATGAAGTTGTTGATGTTCATAAATTTGCCATTGGGGTTTATTAGTCAGCATATATTACTTTGCTATTATTCAAAAATGTGGAAAAGGCCAACAAATTAAGAAAAAAAGAATGTGTCCATATTTTTGGCAGTGTCAAAAATCTCAAAAGTAATAGGGCATTTTATTTGAAGTCAGGATTGAATCCAACAAAAAAAGAGAGTAGAATCCAAACAAGGAAAGTATATCATTAGGTTATTCATGAGAACTTATGTGAGACAGTTTCAGATTCTTTGGACACCAAGCATACTAGAATGGTGTTTGAACGAGCTAATGAGCAAAAGGTTCAGGCAGATTTCTCAGTTCAAGTCAAGGCTGCATATAACCTAATGCATATATCTCAGCTTTATGCCTCATGGTGAATACAGACAAAAAGGAAAATAAAAATGTATAAAGGAACTAATTTTACTGTGAAACCAAATTATTTCCAACAACGTTATCTGCCCTTTGTTTTTAAAATACTAATATTTAAACTTTGAAATGGAGCAAATGATCCCTCAAATGTTCTTTACACAAACATACCACAACATTTCATTGGATTGTTTCATAATATAATAAAATTATGATGTGCATTATCACATACTACCTATAAAACAATGTTCACATTCTGTATAATAACAGATCAATACTTCATGAATACTTCAGTATTGAATATTCAAATAAATTACACTTAAAAAGACATATGAATAAATGATTGAATTAATAAATATAATTAGAATAATATATAATAAATAAATAAAATGCAATAACAGTTATTATAATATAAGAATATATTTCTGAAATAAGTATCTTATGCTTACCAAGGCTGCATTTATTTGATCAAAAATACAGTAAAAGCTGTAATATTGTGAAATATTTGTACAATTTAAGCATTATTTAATATATTTGAAAATATTATTTAATCCTGTGATGGCAAAGCCGAATTTTCAGCATCCTGCCTCACTCCAGTCTTCAGCATCACATGATCTTTTAGAAATCAGTCTAATTTGCTGACTTGGAGCTCCAGAAACATTTCTTAGTGCAGAGTTATATATCATATATATATATATATATATATATTTTTTTTTTTTTTCAGGATTCTTTGGTGAATAGAAAGTTCAAAAGAACAATATTTATGTGAAATAGCAATGTTTTACTGTCACTTTTTGATTCCTTGCTGAATAAAAGAATGAACTTACAAACGGTAGTGTACAAAAACTTTTTCAGTTTTGCCACTGTACTTATTTTGTCTCTGTGCTCAAGAATCAATAAACTGCGCTTGATAGATCTCGCTATGCACTTTTGACTTTAACATTGCATAGATTTTCACTAGGTCATATCTAATTATGATTGGCACATGCTCTGGTGACAAAGTTTTTAATAAGCATGGAAAGCGATGACTGAATTAATGAAAGTCTGCTGCTCATAGACTGCCATAGACTGATTAACATGTTCAATAAACTGGTTACACAGCAACAGAGCTACAGTATATACATACTGTATTTTTAGGTCCCCCCCAACAAGGCACTGTGAAAATGACAACATATAAAAGGCACAAAAACAGTCCTGTCGCCAGAAATCCCTGGTGTAGATGCATTTCTCAGCTGACAGTGTCACTGCAGGAATAGAGAAGTGCGAATGCCTGTAAAATATCTTTCTCTCTGAATCCACAACTTACAGTGCTCTCAGGATCTGCGACGCGTTTCTCTCCCCACATCGACTTTGCGCGCAGCATCAGGCAAAAAAAAACTGTTTCATGTGCTGCAGTGAGAAAAATAACAGAAGAGATGAAAAATTGGTTAATGCTGTTCTCTGAGGCCTCGTAAAAGATTTTTTTTGCAAAAGAAGTTTTGTGAGCAGCTGCAAAAGCAAAAAGCAAAACTGCAGCAACAAAGCTACTTTTCAATCACAAAGACTCCTGCGCATCTCAGAACTCTTGAATCAGAGCAAACGGGGAAAAAGGGGGAGAGAAAGACTGATATTATCCTCAGGGTAGAATCTGCCACGAGCACATTTAAAGAACAATACGAGACATTTGTAAGGTGCAAATTACACAGGCAGAAGAAAGACTTGAAACTGTACACAACAACAGAGGAGGGAAAAGCCATCAGAGAGTATTGTATACAGAGTTTTTGTGTAGATGCCCTTTCCTTCTGTGATTACATGTTTCTGAGATGGTGATGGTGTAATAGCCTGTGGAAGAGACACATCCCACCAGGAGATGTTACAAATGGGGGTTAGGGGATCACTAGCTTCCAAAGGCAGAAACGTATTACTAAACGCCCTGATGTAAACAAGTCAATATGACTGCGAGTGATGAAAGGGTGCTATAACTGCAAATATTGTAACCGAGATACATTAAACAGGGGCTATAAAAGAAAAATCAATGCACAAGGCCATTATGAGTACACACACCATGATAAAGATGCATATAGTGCAATTATACTTTCACAGTGGGAAGGTTTCATAATTCTTTATGTAATGAAGAATACTAATAACATGTACAGTAGCTCTAGGAAGTTAAGAAGTCATTAGATTAGATTTCTACATGATCTTTGGATTGCAGTTATTAATAAGACATCTTGGCTGGATGTGGGCGTTAGGGACGTCATGTGATCTGGATGTTTACGTCTTATATACTGTATTTGATACAATTAAGCATTATGTTATTATTATGGGAATAAATCGTTGTTTCGTTCTGAACAGTTTGTGATCTAATTCCACTTTTTATGTTCGATGTGATGCCAGCAGTACTTCAACCACCAACTGTTATTTTACACAGAAAGTTAGAAAAAGGCCTGGATCCATAATGAATTCACACCAGGCAACGTAACAAGAAGTTTAGCTTTTGTTATGCTAATTGACCAAGGCAAAAATACATGAGGAGAAGCCATGTGGGAAAAATAATATAATATAATAGTCATATATTTCTTATTTGGATAAAAAAATAACGGCTCAACAATAATAAGATTCTGCGCAGTTGGACCAGTAGTTCAGATTTTAACCATTTCGATTCAATTCTGCAAATTCTACAAAAATAAAATAAAATAAAATACAATAAAGAAAAAAAAAGAAAAAGTCTGTCACACTAGAACTGAGTCAACCATTCTTAAAGTTGAGCTTTGGTCTGTAATTTTCACAGAGGTTGTTTGAGAAAATTGGACCGAATTGAAATCTGTGAAAAAATGTATTCATGTAAGCTTCAAGGAAAATGGTCCTGTCCAAAAAGAGTAAAGAAATGTTTTTGGAAACATTCTGATCTTTTGTACATTTACAGACTGATCTATTGTTTGAGAGATGCATAAAAATTCATATATTCCAGGAAACAAGGCCAACTACGACAAGCCACAATCAATACAATCACCAAGCGGCAACAATGCCAATCACTGACATTTCAAAAGTACAATCTGAAAAGGTTACGCACCGGGTGAGTCAAATGTGATGGCCAATCGATGATGTGATGAGTATGCATAACAGACTTTTAGAAACTTATTGAGGTTGGCTAGCAATCAAAGTCTTCGTGGTGCATTATGGGCCTTCCCATTAACCTTTGAAGCAGATACTCAGAACAGCTGGTCGGATGCCCTCCCGTCCAGCTGATCTGATTAATGCTGTCTTCTCACCTGCAAGCTCTGCTCAAAGAAACTGCTCCTCAGCACATTTGCTGCCAAGATCTTGCGTGAAGAATCCTTTTCTAACATGCTGTCCTCACAGGAACAGAGAGAGAGAATTATGTTTAAGACCTCATGAAATGCTGATAGTTTTAGCTGAATGCTTTTAAACCTGCATGGATTTTACATAATCTGCTTTGAAAAATGGCTGAATCAAACAAGCCATTGATTTGTGTCTTTCTACTTATCCAGAGCAGGCAGACAGACAGATATAGCCTGGCGGTGTGGGTTGACATGGGCCCGATTTGTGCCGGCAGGGCAGCATCTGTTTCTGGTAACTTTGCATTTGACAGTTTAGCTGCTGCGAGTATGTTTTGGCAGGGATGAAGAAGGTCCCTCCACAATCCTTAACACCACGTCTAAGAAGTTCTTCCCCTCCATCTCAAAGAGATGCCATTCATGTTAATCAAACTAAAGAGAGAATTATGTTTTGTATATTTTTATTTATTTAGGCTATTAGCTTTTTGTGGTATTGACACTGGCGACAATAATTATGAAATATGATATGATATTTCATAAAGACCTTATTTAAAGCAAAATTAACTGTATTGTGATATAGCGTTACCGTGAAATAAAATTACCTTTATCGTGATATAAGATTTTGGTCATATGGCCCATCCCTACCTTACGTCATTCCAAATCTGACTGAGCATGACTAATGTTCTACTGTGGAACATAAGAGAAGATATTCTGAAGAATGATGGTAGCCAAACTGTTCCGGCTCCCATTGACTTCCACTTTATTTTTGGTCCATAAAATGAAAGCCAAAGGGAACAATTATTCAAAACATTTTCTTGTTCTGTAGAAGAAAGTAATGCACCTATGCATAGGCTTTCTTTAATATTTACATATACCAGCCATTATAATTTTAGCATATGGAACACAAATAGTGGCACTACTGTAACTTAAAGTTGTCAATAGAAAGATTGCGAGGAGAATAAGAAAATATAAAAGAAGAATAAACAAATAAAAAAAGGATAAAAAGTTTCATTATATTTTTAAATAAATATTTTACAATTAAAATCTAATTCTGAAAACATTGTTAAAAAGAATAATAAAATGACATTAATAAATATGTAAATTTAAATAAATTCAATAAATCATTGTTAGGTTCATTTGGTTGCTATAAAAGTGGTTTTCTAGTTTGCATCATTGAGAACTGCATGAATTAGAACTCTGATACAATTTGCAATTAGAATTATAGTAAAAAATTTAAGAATTACAGAATCATAATCTCTTGCCCTATTTGTTAATACACAAAAGACAGAGAGAAAAATAGAACGAGAGAAATCATCCTTCTGCTCTCTATCTCTGTTAAGCAGCACAGTGAACCCTTTCCTCCAGTGTGTTCTTACAAACTCGAGACCACAGTGTGCAGAGTCCAATTCCCAGTAGACTGCTTTATGAGTCTGAACAGAGACCCTCAGCTCTCGGTTGCACATACACAATGAGGTGATTGCGTGAGGAAAAGCATGACTCTTTAATTAGCAGCTAGTGCCAGTAGCCGTTTGGCAAATGAGATTGTCTTCTCACTTTCTCCTTCATTCTATCTTATTGTTTTCTGGTCATTTTTCCCCTTCGGTTTTTCTACTTTACTAAAATGCTTTTATCCCACTATTTCCCAGTGGATCTTGTTTCCCCATGCTCCCTCCCGTCATATATCTATCTGGGCACATACTGTAAGTGGAGGGGGAGGAGAAGACAGAGCTCTGGTGGTGTTAAGGGGCTGTGTAGTGAAGATCTTTAATGGGAGAACCTCGCTTTGGTGCCTTTGGTATCTCATGACATGAATTTATATTCCACCCTACCACACATACACACACACACAGCTCAGATACAGTTTGTCACAGCTCAATAAGTAGCCGGAAATATCAGAATTTATGTAAGAAAAAGTTTTGCAGACTAAAAAAAATGCAATAAAGAAAAATTAACTTTTTTGTAAGGACCACCAAAAAAGCTTTTGTATGTGGGCAACTGACTACCATGCACATACTTATTGAGGTTCTTGCTTGAAAATTAATTTTGAATCAAAAATGGGAAATGTAAACAGCTTGTGAATGCCTGAATCTACAGAACAATTACATATTAGGCCAACAATATTCCTCCAAACTGTCCCCAAAAACAGTTTAAGGGAGATTCAGCTGGAAAAACATTAAGAAATTAATCAATACTGCAGATTTGTAAAGGATTTAGGAGTTGCCAGCATGCTTTAAATACATAAATGCTAATTTTATTGTTACTGGATTATTCTTTTTTTCCCTTGTTATGGTTTTATTTTTCTGTAGTTGTTTTGTCATTACAGTTTGTTGTGTGAATGTTCAGCATTCATCAGTGATATGCTTGTTAATTGTCAACGTTCCAGAGGTTTATGCATTACTTTAAGTGCTTAGAGTATATGTGTATCTTTTTGGAAAAATAAAAAGGCTGCAAGTTGTGTTTTTTTTTAGAGGTAACAAGCCTTCTTCAGAGCCAAACAGTCATTTAAAATGTTATGATAAAGACAAAACATCCTGTGTTACCAACTGAACATCTGCTGAATACGTTGGAATAAGAGACCTGCAGTTGCGGTGACAAGTTTATTAGATAAATGTGACATTTAACATTTAGTGAATGTACAAATTAAAGTTGCTGGAAGAACTCCATCGCAATGCATGGTGATTGTTTTTTGATAACGTAAAACTACTTTTTAACGTAAAATACATTTTAGAGCTGTGAGAAACTTTGGCTAGAACTTGAAAATATTTTGCATAATGCTGGCATGATATTATGAGTTTTCTCAATGTTTCATTTTTTACAGCGTGACCTGAGAATTAGTTTGAAGCAAACACTGTTATTTTGGCAAGCTAAGGTGCAAATTGACGTAAAGCAACACAAATGCACAGATTAGCGCTCAAGTGAGTCGGCTGTACGCAAGAATTTCATACTTCAAGACTGCACAAATCCATTATTCTGCACCAAAATGAGCTAAACGCGACTTTTTATATATACGCGACTATATTTTTTGAATGATTTTGTTTCTTTGTAGATGAGTGTATTAACTGTCATAAAAAATGGTCTGTTTTACCGCAAGGGAGGGGTGGACTTTTTGTGCCATTAAAAGTCGCTTTTGAAAGCGTTGCCAGAACATCAAACACACATCAAGCAACCTTTGGGCTGTGAAGCAGAGCTTACCTATCTTAACAATATTCTTCCTTAGAAATATATTTTTGGCCTTTAGATCTCTACAAAGTATTCTCCTGTTTAAGCAAGACAAACAAGAATCAATAGTCACAGAAGCTGCGAGAAGCAAGGATTTAGAGATGTGTTATTCATTTTTGTAAAGGGCAAACTTTAATGTAAGGGCCAGCTATAAAAGACTTAAATCATTTTGAATGTAAAAATAGAAAATAGGTCAAATATGAATTATTAACTGCAAAAAAAAGAGGAGCGGTGTTCTCTGCTCACCTCTGATGTATGTAATGTACTCCCAACAGTAGCTGACAGAGCCACTCACAGACCTGAGGCTCTGATAATGTCCGGCTTTCAACTCTTTCAACTAACAGTCCAAATCTTTGTTCTGTGGAAGAAAGGGAAATTAAAGAGGCACAAAATGTTATAAATGAATATCCATCTCTTTTGTATGAAGCACTGGGAGTCCTGGCTACACAGAGGAGACAAAAAGTAGATAAACAGTCTGTTCCCAAAAAGATACTTCAAAGAGTACTACTGTGGAGTTTTTCTCTGGTTTCCTATGTGTACATTCTCTATGATCCTTCTCTGTTTGCATTAGTGGATTGTGAAATTGTCTTAAAGAAAGTAATTCTTTGGGCATCTATGTACACTTCAGAAAAATCCATATTTTCCTGCTCTCACACACACACACACACACTGGCAGCACCAGTCACGATGCCCCGAGTATCCTGAGACCTCTGCAGGAAGTGTGAGAGAGAGAGCAAGAGAGAAAGAGACCCCACTGCTAATGATCAAAGAGTGTCAATTAAAAACATAGTTTGCTCAAAAATTTATATTCTATCATAATTAAGGCCTACTACTCACTGTCATTTCAAACTTTGATGATTTTTTTTCTTACACGGAGCATAAAAAACACACTGTATCGTAGCTGTAGCTTCACAGCCAAATGAACAGAGATGACAATCAAACAGGCGCTCTTGTAAAATGTCCTTTCTCTGTCTCAAGAGCCATGAAAAGTCAGATTCTTCAGTGAATCAGCTTTTTTAGAGTGTTCATGTAAATAAACACGAACACTTTTCATGTTTATATACATGAATGAATTTTCACTGGTCAAATAATGCAAGAATTTTTTCTTTTGCATTTAGTGTAAGTTAGTGTTTAATGCTGTCAGATTCATCCCTTTCATGTGAGATCAATACAAAAAAAATAGCTAACATATGTTTCAGGAAATACAGTAGTTCACCCCAAAATTTGCTGAAAATTAACCCTCTCGCTAAAATGTAGAGGAGTTTGTTTCTACATCAGTACAGATTTGGAGAATTGTATTATTACATCACTTGCTTACCAATGGATCCTCTGGAGTGAATGGGTGCCATCAGAATGAGAGTCCAAACAGCTGACAACTCCAATCCATTAATCAACACCTTGTGAAATGAATAGCTTTGTTTATAAGAAACAAATCCATCATTAAGACAAATCTGGCTATATCTGAATCAGGAGAGAAATATGCACTGATGATGCACTGTTTATAATCGAAAAACATTCTAAACAAGTATGTTTGTGGATTTTGACCAACAGGGAGTATATTTTTTTTTCACCAAGAAAGGCATTATTATGGATTATGGGCTTGTATTTTGGCCAGAAGTGTAAGTTTAAAGTTTAAGTGCCATAATGATGGATTTCTTATAAACATGCAGCTTTTCATTTTACAAGATGTTGACCCAATTGAGTTTGAAAGCTCATCAGTACAAATGAGATCCAATGAGAGCTTTTTGGCTCAGTGGTTCATGTAGGTTGTCTACAAACCGCAAGGTTGGTGGTTCAATCCCCAGCTCCACCTGACCAAGTGTCGAGGTGTCAATGTGTGAATGAGTGTGTGAATGGGTGAATGTGAGGCAAACTGTAAAGCGCTTTGGGTGGTCTGTTGAAAGCGCTATATAAATGCAGTCCATTTACCATTTAAACTATTCCTTAAGTGTACAATAATGGAATCAGAATGAGCATATAAATATGTGCCATATTTAAGGATCTCTGTTTTCACCAAGTGCCACCAGGAGAATAATCAATCCCACTACTGATACGACTAAAGCAGAGCTCAGTTTGAACACGGAGCTGAACTCAGCAACCCTCATTTCAGTAACAACAAACATGTCTCAAGAGAGTGAGTTCCATTAGGAAAGTCTTCTATCGTTAACGCAGTGATGGGCATGAGTCATATTAGCACACTTTGTGGATATACTGCGGGCTTAGCAGTTCATTTGAAAAGTCTTTGGATAAGCCCTCCTGCACATTGCCCGAGGGCAGTGTTTGCTCAATGTCAGTGTGGCTCACCACGCATCCAAGCAAAGGATGATTCGCATTATGAATGTAATTGGGACTGGCTAATTTGTTGGCCCCCTAATATGTTTATCTACGGTTATGACCATCATCACTCAAAAAGCCTCCTCGAATGCTTTCAAAAAGCTTTCATCAATGCTTTTCATGAGTGCACAGGTTTACTTGAGCAATGAATTTTGGAATAAGCATTGTGGATGAACAGAAGTAATGAAAATCTCCCTGCCAGTTCACACACACACACAAAGAGTTTTTCATTTATCAGAATGTCATGGATCTCAAATGAAATATATTGAAAGTTTTTGAGCAAATGCTTCAGGCAACCAGGGGCGCCAGTGTGTGATCTCTAGAAAAGTGGGACACAAAAAGATTGACAGCAAAGACATTTATAATATTACAAAAAATGATTTTTCAAATACATTAAGTGCTGTTCTTTTGAACTTTCTATTCATCAGAGAATCCTTTAAAAAGTATGCATAAAATAGTTTCCATAAAACTATTAAGGAGAGCAACTGTTTAACCCTCTGGGGTCTGAAGGTGTTGATGATTACAATAGGAAATGTTTCTTGAGTGACAAAACAGCATATTAGAATGATTTCTGAAAGATCATGTGACACTGAAGACTGGACAAATTCAGCTTTGCCATCAGAGGAATAAATACAATTTTAAAATATTAAGGGGAAGGGAAGGGAAGGGAAGGGAAGGGAAGGGAAGGGAAGCTATATAAATATAACCTGAGTTTAAGACAAGACTGTTATATGACAAAAATACTTTAAAATACTGCCACTATTTGACTAAAGTTGAAGTCAAAATCTATTTGTTTTGCATCAAGCAGATATGGACTGCAATCTTTCAGTTTGATTGAGCATGACACTTCTGGTCTAAACAGTCTCTTTGATATCTTGAGATGAGAGCAGCTGGTGGGGTGAAGACTGGTCTGCTAAAGGAGATGAGATGACTGGCATAGACAGATCTGAGCCACACTGCTGGAGAAAGAGCAGAGCTCCATGTCAGCTCACTGTTACCGTTCAACCGTTCAGGTGCAAAGTGCTCCGGGGCAATCAGATCACTTTCTTCATGTAAGAGTGTGTATGTGTGTGTGTGTTTTCATGAAGGAGCAAATGGTTGGAGCGTAATAGAGGCTTCCCATCCCTAATGATTCCCACCCAGAGCTGTTTCTAGCAGGAAGCCAGACCCTCTTTCTCTGAGTGTGTGGCTTCAGCCTCTTAGCATGACATTTATCCAAAGGAGTAGGTGGTGATGAGATCTGCAGTAAGTCGTGTAGAGAAAACTTGTATTCATTTATAAAATTATATTTTTCTTGTGACTATCAAAGGCAACATTTCCACAAATAATTCCATGGTGTATGCCAGACAATTAGTAAACACACACAGCCGGCTCCTGAATACAGTCACAGACTATCAATTTAGCTCCAGCATATTTGCTTTTTAAAAATCTGTCAGAATAATAAAGTTTTTGGTTACACTTTATTTTGATAGTCCATGCACATTAGACATTCTACTAAATATAAGTAACTTTGTAACTACATGTCAACTACATATCAACTAAATCTCATTAATTGCAACTACATGTCTACTAAGTCTCAGAGTAGACTGTTAGGGTAGGTTTAGGGTTAGATGAATAAGTTGACAAAGAAAGTGTTATAAGATATTAAGCAGACAGTCTACTAATACTCTAACTGCTAGTTGACATGTAGTTGCAAAGTTACTTACTGTTAGTAGAATGTCTAAAGTGGACTATCAAAATAGTGTTACCAAGTTTTTGCATTGTGACAATTCCCACTCAAATTCTCAGTATTTTAAAGAGAGAAAATATAATTCTCATTCTTATAATATAGTAATAAAAATGACATGGTCTTAACATCATTTATTTGAATAATAAATCTAATAAAATTAGAATAAATACTATAAATACTAATAATATATAACAATAAGGGTCATTTACCTATTATGCACAGAAACCTTAAGTAACAGAAAAGCAGTACACTTGTACTACAAACAGAAGATTAAAGATCCATGATCCATCTTGATTATAGTGAGTGTCTGTCAGATGCAAGTCAACCTATGTGGAACACAATGGCAAACATGCACAAGATGAAAGAGAACAGAACGAGCAGAACTAGAAGCCGGAAGCAGAGATATTCTTTCATTCTGTTCATAAGATTTTATTCTTGCCTTATTCAGCTGCTGTAGATCAGAGTGAACCTAGCCTCGTTGAAAACGAGCAAGAAACAAGATCAATGGTGAGGCCTATTGTTCATCCCATGTCTCTTAGGAGGATGGAACTCAATGCACATGCTCAGCACAGGAGGGATCCCCCTTAATCTACGTAGCAACTCCACATGACACACAGTAACCCTGAGCACAGAACACAATCAAAGCAGCATTAATATTAAAAGAGTTTATATATATATATATATATATATATATATATATATATGTTTTTTTACTCCTCTTAGCTTGGAAACTATTTGGAATAAACTTCTCAAAAACTAAAACACATCGTCGTGAAATATATGAATTTGTGCAAGATGGCAAAATCATACATTGTTGTGCAATTTTGATTTTATAAAAACTTTTCCCTGTTAAAATCATGGCTATGTTTAGAACATTTACAAGTTCAGCATCTTGTATAAATAAGGATATCAATTCTCTTATAAGACAATAGTTACAAAAATAAAATCAGATTTTTCACTTTTGCAAATATTGGACATTTAAAATTTGGTCAGACTATCAGTTCAACTCCTGCCCATTTGCTTTTTGTAATCTGGCAGTCAATTAAATAATTAAGGATGTTTCCCTCCAAATTATCATTACTGTATGGAATCTACCATTACTGGGGAATCTACAAAAGATTTCAGCATCTCATACAAGTTAAGATGTCAGTGTCCTCATACCATGTTTGATATAAAGAGGACAGTCTTACAAAATGAAATTAGACTTTTTTTCACATTTAGTTCAGGTCAACACAGGTTCAAATTCTGTGACAATTTTAATAAAGCTAATCATTTTATATGGATGTGGTCTGACACATCAATTTAGTGCAGCAATTTGGACAAGAAAAATATGGTGTTCTAAGGCAAACTATCTCCATAATTCCAAGGGTAAGAAACACACTTCCAAGGTAACAATGCTGTAGCATCTCCATTCAAAACAAAAGCCCTGGCTTTAGACAAGGCAGAAAGCCATGAAAACAGACCCAGAAAATCCAGAATTTTATTGCTACCCGGGAGACTTCACATAGTTCTCAGTTATGTTTCATCTAGGTATCACCTTTTTCTCACGTGTCTCCAAAAGTTCCCAAGGAGAAATACAAATGGGCACAAATTGTTGTCATACAATAAGAATTTGATGAGAAATGTATTTGTATTGAAATCCCTGACTCTGGTTTCTTAGCAGATTTTGTGACATTTAAAGAGATAG
Source organism: Carassius carassius (assembly GCF_963082965.1). Lineage (NCBI taxonomy): Eukaryota > Metazoa > Chordata > Actinopteri > Cypriniformes > Cyprinidae > Carassius > Carassius carassius. The sequence goes on along the minus strand of NC_081769.1, from coordinate 28,144,761 downwards.
TTCATCACCCTAAAGTTGTTAGAAAGCTGTATGAGTCTCTAACCAGAGAGTTGCTGGTGGCCACTGAACTCCAAAGTATAAAAAACATGGAAGCCAATGGCTACCAGCAACTGTTTGGTCACCAACATTCTTCAAAATATCTTCTTGTGTCTTCAAAAGAAGGAATAAATGTATACAGGTTTATTACAGCATGAGGGCGCATAAACAATGACAACATTTTTCTTATTTGGGTGCACTATCCCTTTAAAGGCTTTAAAGACGCTTGCGCCACGCATCGCATCCAGTGTGTCGCCGGCCTCAGTTAAAATGAGTGAGGAATGTGGGGAGCGACAGAGCGCGTGTTCCAATGAACAACAACTCTCATGAGCCTATGCTCTTTCCCAACGTCATCAAAGTACGTCTCATGTTATTATTTTGATTGAGTGACCCCTGGTGGCCAAAAATTCCATACTGCACGTTTAAGATATTTTCTGAAACTCTCGATGAGACTCATGTGAGATTTACTAATATATATTTCAGTATCTCAAAAATCTGAGAAGCAGACCAAGTAAATGTCTTCATCTCCTCTGCATTAATTCTCACTGCTGTCTAGGAGAAATGATCAGAGATTCAAATCCTGATTTTTCTTTCCTAAGGGTATTGTCCATTAAATTCACTGAGAGTTACCTCCGGAACAAAGCAGCTCCGGACAACAGCCTGTGTGCCAAAGAAAAATATAAAGTAGATGTGCAAAATGTAATAATCACTGACCAAGCCTTCTAAAAGCACAGGGCAGTGATGACATAAGACTAGTCTGACCTGCAGATATGTCTTAATAAACAAGGAAAAGATGAGAAGATCAGATGGCGAGATTGAGACAGAAGCTCTAGGGGGGATTGGCGTGATCTCTGGGTGATGTCAGAACACTCTCAGCATTTCGGATTCATCGCTGAACATAGAAAAGACACCACAGAGATGAAGGAGGAGCTGGTATGTTTGAAAGCTGGTTACGGAATAGGGTTAGGAGAAAATACATCCAGAATTATGGTTAGGAAGGCATATATGGAATTCATTTTACTTCCGCAACATTATGTGAAATTCAGAGAGGAAAATGAAAAGAGCAAGTTATTACTTTTCAATGACTTTTTGCGCTAATGAATCATGCATAATAACACCAGGAGTGTGTACAAAGAAAGTAAATAGAGTCAATTTTGATTTCGTATTGTCTTTAAGATCATAACTTTAAAACCCTTGAAGAAGAGGGTGATTCTATCATCTGGAACGTCCCTGCAAATAGTATTCCATCCCCAGAGTGTATTTCAAGGGCACAACAAGACATTTGCTCAAAATGTCACCACAGCAGGCCAACACAGTTTACCAGGACCAGATCAGGTGACTTGCTTCAGGCTTATTATTAATAGAAATTACCAAAAAGAAAAAAAGCTAACCCAGGTCTTCCCAATGGACGATTTACCTCACAGTACTCAGTGATGATAAAGAAGAAGTCTCCTGCACAATAAACAGTTCCACAGAGAGGAGGGTAAAAATTTTAGGAAGCAACATATCTTGGATTATAACGTGTAAGTGCAATGAAGAGAAGCTTGTGATTTCAATGCTGAGTGCAATGTACACGACCAGTCAAAAGATTTAAAAAAAATTATTAATTACATAATTAAGAAAAAGTTTAATTTTTGAACGTCTCATGCTCATCAAGGCAGCATCTATTTAATCAAAGATAAAATATTGTGAAATAGTATTACAATTTAAATTACTCCAAAATTTCGAATGGTAGTGTATCACAGTTTCAATAAAAATATTAAGCAGTAAAAACAAGTTTCCAACATTGATAATAGTAAATGTAATAATAGTAAATATAAGAGAACATTCTGAGGGATCATATAGCAATGAAAACCTAGTGCTTCTGAAAATTCAGATGTTTTATAGAAAAAAATACATTAAAATTGTAAAAATATTTAAAATATATATAATTTTTTACTGTATTTTTGATCAATTAAATGCAGATTTAGTGTGAGTTGATAAAATAAATGAAAATAAAATTGGAGTTACAAATTGAAAAACAATGTGAATGTATTCGATATTCTAATTAACCCTCTGAGGTCTAAGGGTATTTTTGGGGCCTGGAGAAGTTTGGACATGCCCTAACATTTGTGTTTTTTTCAGTTGGTTATAAACATCTAAATGGCTAAAGTCTAATATCACTGTAATCAGCACAAACTAGGCTATAATAATATGAGAGCAGCGTGTATTTACATGATTGTGTTTTTGAGAAAATAATGTTTATGCGTGGTTAGTGAAAAACTAAAAATGTTAAATCATTTCAATAAGGCCATAAAACACATACTTTTCAGAACTGGAGCTTGTAGCCTAGAATTTTTCTTTCTAAATTATGTGAAAATCATCTTGTTTACTCACTCACAGAAAACAATATATTGATTTAAATTTTCTAAGACTTTTTGTGTAGAGAGGGTCTATGCGAGAGGGCATGAACTATCAGCATTATGTTGTGATTTACACCTGAGAAGACAAAGGCCCGCATAATGAGCTGCATAATGAGCTGCATAATGAGCTTTTCAGTCAGGTTTGTGACTGAGAGGGAAGAGTTACAAGAAAGAATGTGAGGACAAAATAAATGTATATAATTTTATGTTTGTAGTTTATTTAGAATATATTTAATTATCCCACAAAATAATTTAATATTCACTTGCGAGTGCAGATAAACAGATTATTAGGAACAATCAAAGCTGACTTTCAAAGTTGAATTTTTTGCATCATAACTCCAGTCACACAATCCATCAGAAATTCTTTTAACAATCTGATTTTCTACAACAACAAAAATATGTATTGGTATTATTATTATTATTATTATTAATAATGTTGAAAAGAGCTGATTTTGAATAAATTGAAAGAACAGCATTGTTTTAGGGAGACGTGAAAAACGGACATCGCGTTGTTTTCATATGGATTACTTTATCACAGAATATTTGTTTTCGGCAGCATTTGTTTAGTTTAAAAGTAGACATGTCAGGCTTTCTATAGATATCTCTCTCATGTCTCTTCGTTGAGTATTCACGGAGTTACAGTTCATTTTAATGACGCGTTTGTAAATGAAGATCAGCGCAGACCAAGGCTGCAGACAGCATCTTTATTTTATAAATGCACAAAGTTTTGTTATTATTATGTCCGTATACAAATAAAAGTAGACCCTTTACAGATTCGATTGATGTATTGCATATCAAATCTGAAAGTGTTATTAAGTTATTTTCAGGGTTATCAGGAGAAAATGCCTCATTTCGCGTAAACGCGTGAATCGACTCCAGAGGGTTAAGAATCCTACTTTCACATGAAGCTCAAGACTGACAGCTAATACAACCAGGAAAATTTTTAAAATCAAGTTTTTAAAGAGTGATAGTCTGTGGGTTTTCAATCTGTCATCTTAGTGCTTGTTCAGCCTTTAATTTTCCACATTTTCTCTTCATTTTCCTACTTCCTATGCCCTTTCACCGCTGCTCAGATGCCCTGTGTTTATATACAGTAAGCGTGACATCCCTCAATTACCAGCTGTAACCTGGCCCCAAAAAATGTAATTTAGGGAAGAACAGATTGTTTTCACCTGACCTTTTCAAGCCTGAAGGGATCTGGAAGCCACTGCCACACTGTAAATTCAGTCTGTCATTAGCTCCCAAATTATGAAGGTTCACTGTAATTATTTTGCTTTTAGTGTTAAAATTGAGGGAGAGACATCCACTGATAGAAAGTTGCCTTGGCCTATTTGACCTTTCGCAATGAGAAGGAAAAAAGAATCAGCCACCTTCTGATGCATTTCAGACGAAAGACACTCACAATGACACTGATTTAAAATCAGAGAAAATCCATCTGAATAAAAACAATAAGCATAAATTATCACACTGTTATTAAATTCAGAAAACCAATGGTCATGAATAATGCAGAACTTGTGAATATTAGCCATTTTTAAAAATGAAGAATGATCTTGGAATGAATGATAATTGGAGAGAAACTCTGTGGAGGATTATTTTTCCTCCAGTCAGCAGTGAATATGACTGCCACGTCTGCTGATCAAACTTTATGCAAGTCATAATTCAAGTTAAAGCGACAAATAAGGAATGCTCAGAGCGGCTAATTTAATCCCATCGGCTTTTAGTGAGAAGAAAAATGCAAATGAGCATTTAACACAAAGCAGGGATTTAAAATCACATTTTAGTGACCTTACTTCTCGACCTTAAGGGAGTTATTAAAAAACCACCAACAGAGAGGAACGCACTGCATCTGCCACCTGGTTTCACTGTAAATGGGTTCTCAGGTTGTTGAAGGAGGACTTTCATTTACCTCTCCTCTCTCTACTCCTACATTCTGTTCTTTCCTCTTCATACTTAAAAATTATTACAGAAAAGGGAACTGGTAAAGTGCACTTCAGTAGCTCAAAGCTGGCCTTATAGCTTTCATTCGCCGTGTTTTCCTGGAAGCTGAGACATGGTCGTAATAGGTAATGTGTTTTTAAAGATGCAGGAAACTATTCCTTAATGAAGCAGTTGATTCAGAACTAAACATTTTGGCAGCCCAGGTCATTCCAAACCCATATGACTTGATAAATGGGCAATGGCGCATTTAAGCACCAAAAGTACAAGGGCAAAAGTATCTTATAAGATTAATAAAAGTCATCCACTGTATGTGATTATTAAAGTCACATTAGCAAAATTTCACAGATATTTTGCAGGCAAAAAGGTACATTGTCCATAGTATAGCAATGTATTAAGCTCACACACAAGTGACAAGCAGTTTTTGTTTTCAAATGTGGCAAACATGATCGAAATTGTGTATGGAATTTGTGTCACGAAACTCCTCATCACATGGATTCATATTTGAAGTTTCTTGATTTCATCTGTAAAATTTCACCAAGCAATGGTAAAAGTGACAGGCGTGTAATAAACAGACAGCTAAAAATCACTGTAACTGGATGAGTAGTCAATGAGTTGAAACTGATCCTATTTCATTAACAAATCATTGAGGATGATTTTGTGAATCTATATGGTATGGAGACCTTAAGAGAACATGGTGATGAAAAAAATGAAATGGGAGGAAAAATTATATTTAAATATAATTAGCTAGCCTTAATGCATATTTTTTTAAATGTATTTTTTCCTGTCCATTGCTATGGTTATCACTAAGTCAGTCATTGCAATTTTGAGAGTGAATCCCACATTTATATGCGGATGTTATTCCCAACACTTTGCAGCATGTACAGTACATGGCTGCTGGTCCTCTGAGCAGCATCAAATGCAAAACATTTATTCAAATTCTGAATGTGATTATATGCCTAGAAAGCACATACAGCACTTCCTTTATAATCAATAAAAAGCTGTCTCTGATCTTAGTTCATCGCAATCTCACAAAGTTCTGTTGTAACCCATGAAGCTTTACACTGCACAAAGAATCTCTTATTTATTTGTCTACACTTTCTTTGTTATAATGAGATTATTCACAAACAATGCAGAACTAAATATGCACCATGTTTGTAAAATCTGTTTTGCCAATATGCTCTAATTATAGTATCAATTTAGGGTGCTCTTGTTTACGTTTGAGGGTGTTAGCATAGTTTTTCCTCCCACCTCATTATTTCCATTACCAGTTGTTTTGCAAGAGAATGCTAACTTTTTTTTCAAGCACAAGTGATGGATAACGCTAGGTCTGCTAGGTTAGGTGTGGCTAGGGCTGTGCTGATCAAGATCGACCGATCGTTATGCGCATCTCGTCAGTAAAGCCGGTTCTCTAATCAGCGGTAAATTCCCTCAGGTGCGTGATTTCACATAGAGCAGCTGTTACTACACAGAGCCGTTGTTAACTGAGAAGATGTGCAAATAAACTCTGAAAATGAACGTGAATTTGCGCATCTTCTCAGTTAACAACGGCTCTGTGTAGTAACAGCTGCTCTATGTGAAATCATGCACCTGATGGAATTTACCACTGATTAGAGAACCGGCTTGACGAGATGCGCATAACGATCGGCCGATCGTGATCGGAGCAGTCCTAGGTGTGGCCTACTCATATTGCTCAAACCAACAATTAATTTTTTTCCATGTTTTGAAATATTGCTTCGGTTTCAGTTACCAATCCATATTTTTTACCTCCCCTAACAAATAACATGTCCAACATGACCAACTTCATGATGTGATGTAGCAGCTCAAATAACAAACAATGATTTGGCACAAACACTAGGCCGCACCACTCTGAAGCTCACATAAGTGAGACTTACTTCAATGGCGAGACACACAAAGAATCATTACATTGAAGTATGACAGGTCGGTCTAATTTTGAAAATCTAATTTCGTCCTGGCCACTTCCTCTCATGTCTCATTAGAGCTAACATACCTTGATAATGCATTATGTCACAAGACCAATCTAATGAACGGTTGAGCTGATGTTGTGGAAAGCTGTTTACACTCTGTATTATGGATTCACATTAGAAGCTTCTACCTGAATAATGATAAGTGATCAAAAACAACAAGATATCATGATCATCCATAAAGCTGTTACATCATCCAAGATATTATGTTCTTGTTTATCCAATTCAAGTAAAGGATCCAATTACTGGACAAATTAAACTGTTTACAATTGATAATCACCTGCCTACAGTTTACATGTTGATACCATGTCAGGGATTTTATCTTCTAGCACTTTTCATTTTTTCATTAACATTTAACATGAGGCAGTTATCTGTGACTATATTCATGAAAAAAAACCTATTTTTCTTTATTCTGCTGTTGTATATGAAATATATCGTACAATACATGACAATTGATTCAGTCTCATCTTGTTAATGTAAACATCCGCTAATCAATGTTCTCTAGTCTGTAAGATAATGAAGAATACATAGTCTCATCATGTCAAAGCAGATCATTCCTATTTTAGCAGGACTGTAATACAGTATTGAACCTTGATATTAACTTTATTTTGAAGATAGAATAAATACAGGTATCTACAAGACTGTCCATTCTCTCTAATACAGTGATATAAATATAAAAAATGTGATACAGAATGACCATATACAAGCATGCTCTGCAAATACAGTATGCTTTTCTGTTGTGTCGGTACGGTTGCCTGATAAGCGCAAAGTGAATCCATAATTTAATTTAGTCTAAATGTAAATATTTGTGAGGTTTTAATTCCAACCTGCACAATATATGTTTATTTAAATCCCAGGCATTTTTTTTTAATGTTTGCAAGAATGTAAAGAAAAGCTCAGCTAGACCTCTTCAGCTGGAAATGGTTTATCATCGCTAAAAACATCAATTACTGAAATCTCCTGTGGTGAATAATTGAACACACGTTCATGTCCCATTTTTAAGTCTCTCTTTGGAGGCGTAGAGGCAATTTGAGATCTATTTTAAGGATATCGGAAAGCTAAGCAAATAACCAACAACAATCCTTTGTAATTTTAACCTGCATGGTTCCATAATCCATATTCTTTTTCAACACTGAGATCAGAGGAAACAGGTATGAATATACCGGTACAGTAAATGACAGGGCTCTTTTGATCAAATCCTGCTCATTTTCACAGTTTACACCATTTTAACCAAAGCCTTGGCCCAAATTAAACTGTCACCCCTTCTTTGTCTCTCGGTTTTGCAGAAAATAATTACATCATCCAAGATTATAACATACAGAGTTAGAACATTTAAAAAAAATTAGACCATGACTACCATCCGAACGGAACATAGTTATCATCAGCTGAGCAACTCTATCTATAAACTTGGAAAAATGTTTTGCCTTTTGAAGTGTTAAGGTCAGATAACCTTAAAAGTCGCAATTACTATGATGTGTAATAAATGTAAATGTAGAGAAAAATTCCCATGATACATGAACCAGGTCAGTGAATGAACCAGTTTAAAGGTCTGGAATCAAACAGATGTAGCAGCATAGACCAAGAAAGCCCCAAATCTGTCATGCAATTGGTGTGCAAGGAAAGAGTACCTAAGAGAGAGAGAGTAAAATCAATAGGTGGAGAGAGACCTTCCTGTAGGAGAGTCTGGGCACCTACAAACAATCTGGGAGATTTGTGGTGGACCTGGACCCAAGTGGGAGGTTGCACAACTGAGAGCTGGATCATGAGATGAGCAGAAACAAGCACTGCTGCCAGGAGCCTACAACGAATCTTGTCTGACAGGCAAATCCACAGAGGACATGCTGAAAGTGGGCTAGCAGAGCTGAAGAGAGAAACATTTCCCTCCTTGAGTGAGACTAGCCACTTCTGGCCTCTGAGAGGAGAATAAACAAATGATATGAATAATGCTCCAGATTAGCTACAATTGGTGTTTTACTTATACTCCTTGTTCAAGAGAGTTCATGAGAAATGTCTGCTTTGAGACCAAATGATTCATTTTAATCAGATCTTAATGAACTGATTCATCCAGTACCCAAAAGCTTCTGAAATATTAGTTCACTGACATCAACAAAATGTCCATTCAAAGGTAATGTTTGACCACTTACAGTTCTTTTGTGTATTTTTAGAGGTTTGAAAGCTCAATTCATTGTAATTGCATGAAAAAAGTGTGATCAGTATTAAACCTGAAATAAACCTGACATTGAAAAAAAAAGAAAGCTCTCGTGAATGTCACACAACGATCGACCTACATAGTGCAAACAGCCAAAACCTGGATATTTTAGGCAATATTAAATTCCTGGCCGGGACGTGTCCTGTATGAACAGCGCATATGGCCACCCAACTGGAGGAAGACTTGAGAGGCTCAGAATCTAAGCTGCTTGAAGTCCAGTGTGAAGTTTCCAAAATCAATTTTTTTTTCCAGCAGGACTTAGCAACTGCCCACAGTGCCAAAACCACTTCCTAGAGGTTTGCTGACCATGATATTGCTGTGCTTTAGCCAGCCAACATCCCTGACCTGAACCCCTTTGAGAATCATTGGGATATTTGGGATATTTTAAAGAGAAAGATGAGAAACAGTCGATTCAACAATGCAGGCGAGCTGAAGGCTGTTACTAAAGAAATTTGTGCTTCAGTAGTGTCTCAGCAGTGCCACAGGCAGATCACGTCCATGCTACACCACACTCATGCTGTCATTTGTGATAAAGGAGCCCTGACCAAGTACTGAGTGCATAAATAAACATACTAAGAACTTGAGTTTTTCAGTTTTGCCAATCTTTTTTGTTATTTATTGATCTTAGGAAATATTTAAATATTTTGAGATACTGGATTTTAAAGTAACACGGGTGAGCAGAAGAAAATGACGACAGAATTGATTATTTTTGGGTTAATTATTCCAAAATACAATATAAATTGTGAAACCTTAACTAGGACAAAGTGGTTAAATAACAAGTTTGCTATTATAATTATCTTTGTCCCTTAAGTATGTGGATTCATTTAGAAAACAACACCGCTTGGCGATCACAGTGGTACTTTTGGCACATTTGTGAGACTATTAATGAACACCAGAGAAGATGACCGGTGGCTCTTCTCTGCTCATACTCATTTTTATTTTTTATTTTAATAGAGATGTTGTTTGTATAAAGATCACCCTTCTCGAAATGGCTCCCCATCTGGATAAAATACAGGTTGTGTCACACTGAATATATATTCAAAATCATTATATGGTTCATATAATCTTCATTCTTTTATAAAACAACTTTTTAATCATACAAGAAAAGTAGATGGAGATTGGTATTCTCGTGCTCCAAAAAGGACAAAATAAGCATGATTAAACAGTCCTGTAATGTAAGTCTCCAGTACATGAATTTAAAATAATAAATGAGATGTGAAAACAAAAACAAACCAGAGGTAAGCAATGTGTGTAAAACAACCTGTCTTAAAATGTATTAGAAGGGGCCTCTTACATCAAAAGCATGTAATTATTCTTCATAACAAACAAGCAATAAGCATGATTCTAAAAACATACAATATCTACAGCTTTACTTCATCATCAGCCTCTGTATACCAATTCCAGCCCGACTATATAAAGCATTCCAGCAAATGCTGAAGCAGTGGCTTCTTAGAAAGACCTACTATGGGACCCACAGGATGTGAGCCCTACTTTTGGGATGAATCCGGAATAGGACATCATTTTTTCTGAGCTAATAAAGCCCAGTGAGAAGCCAGCTGGAGGAAATGGGTACGACAGTCTCGGCTCACAGCGCCCAGCACTGACATTTGGCTCTCACAAAGAAACAAAGGAGTCCATAGCACTATAAGACCCACTGAGGCAGCAACAACAAAACACACACCCAGCAGGATTTTAAGGCTGAGAGAAGACTAAGGAAGTTGCACTGGTGTGTAAGTGTGCTGGAGAGAAAGGAACAGGAGGTGCGGTGGTATCCTGAAGGTGGGCATTCAGGTTTGGTGCCAGCACTCTGCATGTGACAGGTCAGAGGCTGGCAAACAGCTGTGATGGGCTAACAAGCAGAAAACTCAGGGCCAAAGGAACAGTAACCCATAGCATGACGCCACTCGCCTGTGGGCAGCTAAAGCATGGAGCTCTTCCTAATTGGCCTCCATCTCCAACAGCATCTCTCCAGCTTTCTGTTCCAGCTCCTCGTCTGATATGGGCTTCAAAGTGTGTTGCCAAGCAGAGTGTGATAGACATGGAGAAGAGTTAAAAGCAGCAAATGAACGGACAACATTGTAACTGGCTCTTCTCCAGGCAGTTTGCTTGTGTATACGAATCCAATTATAAACCCACAGAACAAAGGCTGTAGAAAAGGCAAAATACGGTGATCAAGACAGAGCTCTACTGTCCAAAATCTATAATACACAGATGAAACTATCTATTAGAAATCCCATTTATCTTTATTGGCAGCTGCTAAGACGACCCATACACCTCCAAATTGAATTTCAGTCTATTACTTACGCAAAACTATCACATGACTTCAGATATGCATGACTTTTATGATATTTTATAGTGCTTTACATCCTCATTAATTTAATTTAATTTTATACAAAATATTTCAATTTTAAATAAATGCTGCTGTTTTGAACTGTCTTCTCATCAAAGGGTCCTGGCAAAATATGTCACAGTCTCTACAAAAATATTAAGCAGTATACTTCATTTTTTTTTTTAAATTTATTCAGGAAATTATTTTTCAACATTAAATGATTTCTGAAGGATCATGTGACACAGAAGACTGGCGTAATTGCTGCTGAAAATTCAGGTTTGCCATCACAGCAATGAAATATTAACACAGAATTTAAAAAGGTAATATTGTTAATACTGTATTTAACAATATTACTGTTTTTACTGTATTTTTAGATCAATTAAATGCAACCTTTGTAAGCATAGGACGCAGCTTTCAAAAACATTTTAAAAAACTTACGAAACCCAAACTTTTGAGTGGTAATGTAATTTTGCTTCACAGATATTTATAAGAAGACATGAAACTATATAGAAAATTGCTTGTCTAGAAAAAAGATCAATAGTTTAGTGCTCATTGCCACCTTTGACCAGAATCAAGAAGCATGTAATAAATCCACGTATATAACAGACAGGGCCAAATATTTGTTCTGTTCAGAGAGCAATATCCTCATAAAGTAAGAGCTGTGGTTTTAATTTATTGTGGGAGCTTCACTGTGAACTGAATCTGGGTAAGATGTAATATTGCAATGATCACCAAAGCACCTAATGCCTCCTGAAAAAAATGATTCACAATTTCCTTTTCTCTGTTTCGACAGCAAACCTGCCTGTTTAAGACTGCAGTCCTCTACAAAAGCAATAAATCAACTTTACATATTCCACAACACATCCTGATGATACCAGTGAAACCTCCCCTCAGGACTGCAAATATATAAAAGCTATAAGAATCTAGTAAATCGCATAAGACTTTATGCAATGTAGCTAATATTCCTGTGAGAGGCCATTTATTCTATCCCAGGACAAAATGTTATGTTCACCTATACAGAAAAATAAATATTTACAAATTTATATTACAAACCAATGAAACCATGAGAGTATTAAAATGATATCACAAATGGTGTTAGATCAAATTCTCTATTATTCTTTCATTAGAGAGCAACATTTACAATTGTTCCTCTCTAATGAAAGAATAATAGAGAGTTTGATCCTACACCATTTGTGATTATAAGGACATATAGTAACATGAAGGGTTCCTCAACTATCTCTAAAGATAATAATACTGACCAGTTAGTTACAAAGACCAATGCTGCTCCCAGGTGGCTAGACAGAGAAGTGAATTTAAAACCAAAAAAAAAAAAAAAAATTCTCTAAATATTGGCAAACTTATTAAAATCATTTCAACAAAACCTCACTAAAACTCACTAAATCCTGTAGAGAAAATTAAAATTAAAATAAAACGATGCAACTTTAACAAGGACTTTTAATAATGCATAATCATAAGACTTCCTATGAGCTTTAAATCTTACGTTCTAAACATTAGAGCAACGGACACATACTGTACAGTATAGACACATAATTAGGTGTGTGTGTGTGTGTGTGTGTGTGTGTGTGTGTGAGACAGTCTGCTTATGATGGGGATTGTGTATGTGGTTATTGGAAGTACATGCAGTTTTTCCTCAGTTCTTTAAACACCTTGGAAACTGCTACAATCTGTGATATTTTCCACTTCAGTTATGAGACATTCTAATTTATGACAGTATGTTATAGCATATTCTTTGCTTACCCATAAATAACCCTGCCTTGACTTCTATATCATGACTAAATGCATGGTGATCAATGGAGTGGAACTCTCTCCACAAAAACCTAAGTATTAGAAGATTAAATTTAATTGTCAATGTGGGGCCTCTGGAAGCAGGCTATAAGTGAATCACTCCTGTAAAGAACGTTGGTGGGGAGAAATATTAAAGGACTTACAGTCTCTCTGCTGTTACTGCATTTGTGTCTTTAACGATGTAAACAGAGCCGAAGCTTCCCTTCCTGAGTCTCTGCTGGATGTATCTGGATGTATCTGTTAGCTATCAGACTGCTCTGGACAGGAGGATTGTGTGACAGTTTGGCCTGAACGCTCACGAAATCTGGTCATTTTTCAGTCATGAATGAAGAGCAGCCAACTACAAAGACATAAAGGTCACGAAAATGTCAACAAATGAACTTTTGTGACGTTAATTCTATTTCTTTTGGTTATTTATTTGTGTATTGGTATTTTAAGGTCCTGTTTTGAAAACTAAGTATATGCAACATATGTAATTATTATTGTCGATTTTTTTTTTCGTTAACATGAACAAAATATCAAAACAAAAATACAAAACAACAGGTCAGATTACGATGAATAAAAATGAGATTAAGTTACCTAGCAAAATTCGCCACAAGTGCTCACTTTTTATATATATATATATATATATATATATATATATATATATGCAGTACAGACCAAAAATTTGGACACACCTTCTCATTCAAAGAGTTTTCTTTATTTTCATGACTATGAAAATTGTAGATTCACACTGAAGGCATCAAAACTATGAATTTACACATGTGGAATTATATACATAACAAAAAAGTGTGAAACAATTGAAAATATGTCATATTGTAGGTTCTTCAAAGTAGCCACCTTTTGCTTTGATTACTGCTTTGCACACTCTTGGCATTCTCTTGATGAGCTTCAAGAGGTAGTCACCTGAAATGGTCTTCAACAGTCTTGAAGGAGTTCCCCGAGAGATGCTTAGCACTTGTTGGCCCTTTTGCCTTCTGTCTGCGGTCCAGCTCACCCCTAAACCATCTCGATTGGGTTCAGGTCCGGTGACTGTGGAGGCCAGGTCATCTGGCGTGAAAATAAAGAAAACTCTTTGAATGAGAAGGTGTGTCCAAACTTTTGGTCTGTACTGTATATATATTTAAATTTATATATATAAATAGAATGATTAAAGTTGATGATATAATTTTTTTTTTTTTTACCTCGCCTGTGCATCGGAAGCCCCCGCTCAACTTCCGTGTGTTAAGTCGTTGTCATGGGAACAGTGCAGTGGAATGAATCTCCCTTAGATGGCGCTAATGTGCGATGTTGACGTCAACTAACCTGCGAGTCAGGTTTAAGAATATCACTGAAACTTGATCAGTTATGAGATCAAATTATGAGATCACGTAGGCTTAAAAAGATAAAATAATAATAAAACAAATAAAAATGTCACCAAAACTTTATTATGCTTATTTGTCCTATAAGAATAGTCAGGGGTGTAGCAAGCTTTTCAAAAGTGTGGGGGATGGATGTGGTTTGTTTATAAACAATAAAAGCGATGAATACAATAACAGAGGGGTACAAAATGAAGGGCTTAAAGTTCTCCGGCACCTTGCCGGATTTCCGGCTTGCAGCGTTTGGCTGGGAAAAAAAATAATCCTACATTTAAAAAAAAAAAAAAAGGCGAGTAAAAAAAAACGCCCACACAAAGCTTTTTCTCTGGTGGTATAAATAATGAAACAATTTACTGTTTTTAAACATTAAAATAATATACACTTTTCTTTCATAGTTCTTCAACAGGTATGCAAACAATGTCATCATTTCTCACTTTTTTCTCCTCAACAGGTAACGTTACAATCAAACACAACAGGTAAGTATCCACAAAAGTATTCAGCTAATCAACAAACAATGCTCAAAATATCAAAATCAGTTGCACTGGCAATGAACCCATAAATACACTGCTTAACAATGGCAGTTTGTCCCCCCTCCTCGTCAATTCCCTGCCTTCTTCATCACAGTTATGTTATACATTGCATGCCACATAACGTTACATAAACGAATTTAGCTAGCTGCTGAAAAATATCCCAATAATATCAATTAGCATTAGTCAAAAAACGAAAGTAAGGCGTTTGAGCAAAACTGCGGAAAAACTGCAGAAAACGTGCGGGGTTGAACCCTCTCACCGGGAAAAGTGTGGGTGTTAAAACACCCACACCCCCCACGGGTGCGACGCCCCTGAGAATAGTTGCACATTTAAAACATTATTTACATAAAAAAGTATTAAAAAGCAATACCACAGAAAGCAAAAGCAATGTTTCTTAGTTTAATGAATTTATTAAATTAATTTTAACTTATTAAAGTTTTTCTTTACTCACTGCATTTTCTTTTCTAATTTTTTTTCTTTTTACTGTTTGTTGCTATCAAGCAATGATTATCTGAGTTTTCTGTCTACTCTCAACGCAGCTGCAACACAATGTTTTTAAAACTGTTCAAATGAAGCACATAAGAAAGAGAACTAGCCAGAGACAGTTCATCTGACATTTTTAAAGATAAAACACACAGACCCTCAAACATGTTACAGTACAGTACTGTATCTTCACTGCTGAATGTACAGTATGAGATTAACCGTTCATCACTGCGCTGTAGATGGTGGCATCATCCTGCTTCTCTGTGTTTGCAAATCTATAGAAATATAGGAGATCATAACAGTGAAATACTCACAAACTCATATTACGTAAAGAAATATGATTTCAAATATGATGAATTGTGCTGCATCACCTCCATAACTACTGGTCAGATTAAATAAAGCAATTACAGTATGTATTTTAACACAGTTTTATGTGTATTGAATGCTCACATTTGAAGCATTTGTTTGGGTTTAATGTTGACAGATGAATATTCTACTTCATCTTCCTGCTGTATATCCTTGGCTTCCGTTAGGTTTGTGTAAGCCTGACAGTAAACAGATACAAAGAACATGTCTTTATGTGCAATTGTCATCCTTTTTTCTATTTTCCACCCTGCTGAAAAGACCAGCTTAGCTCAGCATAACCAGTGTGGGTTTTTTTTTTCTTGATAAAACTGGTTGACCAAATGAGACTTGTGTTAGCAGCACAAAAGGTTGTGGGTTCAATTCCCAGGGAACACACATACTGATAAAAAAAAAAAATTAGCCTGAATGCACTGTAAGCTTTGGATAAAAGTGTCTGATAAATGTTGTTTGTTTTCATATGTTTAGGTTTTACAAATATATTTACAGTTTTTTGAGGGGTGCTGTAAAGAGAATCCTGGACTTCTTCTTCTCTTTCTTCCATTGGTTTTCTTTGAGTTTTTGCTTTCCTTCTAAAGTAAATGTGACAGAAATGCATTATAAATAGCGCAATTTAGCTCATACATAAAACATATTTGATGATTTTCAGAAAAGGGTTTGATTCTGACAGAAATATTTACAATTATTATTTCATTACTCCTTATTTAATGAATAAAGAAATGCTGTTGGGAAAATTTTTTAGAAAAATTGACAACATACTGGCTGAGAATTACCAGAACATTATTCACTAAGTTTAGACTATTTCGTTAAATCCTAAAACAAAATTTGATACAATGCTTTTCTATAAGTATAACACAATACAACTGATTGAGGCTACATGCAGTTTTGGCAACTTTGTGTCGTAAGTCTTAACCACTGGCCTCATAAGCATTACAAAACTCCCCTGGCAGTTACACAAAATGTACTTTTTTTTGTACTTTCTAAAGAAAAAAATTATTTCATATAGGCTGACTGTATAGAGCAACTGAGAGATTTATAATATATTGGTGTGTGCAAGTACAAACAAATCTAAATGTCCTACCTTCTTATAAGCATCACAGCTGCAGTGATGAAAGCAAGTGAGAATAAAGACACCACAATAATCAGAACTGTTGGGGAACCGGCGACCTCTTTTGAAGACAAAATGTTATTTTAATTTTTTTTTACCTAAGTATGTGAAATAAATCTTGCATTTTCCAAATATGAATATGATTGTTTAGATATAAAATTGTTCAAATATTTATCTGTTCAACAAACCTTCAATGTAAATGGTAAATTCTTCAGACACAGTTGTTTTAAAGTTTCTCAAAGAACAAGAGTAATTCCCAGAGTCTTTAGCGGTTATTCTGCTGAAAGTGAGGACGGGATCTGACTGTTGAATCGGATCACCATTCTTAAACCACTGAACCTCGGCTAAACTACCAGAACAGTTGAGAGTGCATGTCAGACTCAAAGAGTCTCCAGGTATTGTGCTTCCATGTTCTCTTGACCTCCACATGGACACGCTTAAATCTATCAAATAAAAAAAAACACTCCATAACGAAACTGACAGATTCCTTTTAGTAAAAACTAACAAAAAACAACAACAAAAGCATCAGCAGTAATTTTTCAGAGTAAACATTTATATTTACCGTGTACTGAAATATCCACTCCAGGATCACCTGTCCAACATCCATCTGTCTTATCGGTTATAAATCTAAATTTATACACTCCAGAATGTGCTTGATTAATATTACTGATCAAAAGTGAACAATCCGAGGTTTTGTTTCCAATGTATTGAAAGTTTCTTTGATTACTGTTTGCTTCACTATCATAAACAGATGGTGGATTGTGACATTTGTCAAAGTTTGATCTCATTGAACACCATTTCACTTGTGTTACGGTATATTCATGTGGATAAATAAATGTACAGTTAATAGTGACATTGGATCCCCTCGCAGCACAGATCGTAGGAGGATAACCCACACTCCACTTATCACAGACAACACCTGAGGAGCACAGAATGCTTTAATTAATTATAATACTTGTTACTGTAGATACTCAAAATGAATAATTAAAATATATTTTGACACAATATCCATTTTAGATATTATCCAGAACATCTGTTGGGACAGTTTTTAAGAACTTATTTACATTATACAAATGGATACAAAAGAGCTCACATAAAAAAAGCATTAAATGCATTATTTTTAAGTAATAAAAAGAAAAGCTATGGCATAAATTAATAATAGATATTATATTCAAGATTCTGCAATATTTGTCACTAATAAAACAAGCAGAAGCAAACTTCACATACACCAGGTATGAATAAAACATTTTAAAACTTTTATTTTCAGCTTTTCAATAGAAAGCAAAAAGAACACAAAATAGCAACAGTTTTATCAGTGGCCTCAGAATTTAGTTTCCATTGTATATATACAATACATTTTCAGTTTATTAAAATCAGCTAGAATTAAATTAGAGGAAAATTAGACAACAAACTAAATGCACTAAATGAACATATTTTCTTACCAGGCAGGAGAAGCAGAATAATTTGCAGCATTTCACTTCACAGTTCAGTTATTTAGCTTACAGAAGAGGTTTTGTGTGCAGTGTCAGACAAAACACAAGAAGAGAAAATGAAGAAGTTGCTCAGACAAATGTTGATTTCCATTTCCTTCCTAATATCATTAGCATTGATGGACTAACACAAGGACCAAAAGAGCAAGATTGAAAACTATAAGTCTACAATTTTTTATTTATTCATTTTTGTTTTTTACATCATCTTCCCATCTAGAGATGTATATGCTCCAAAGCTATAACGATTTACATTTTTGACATTATCTTTTCGGTCAGGTAAAATTGCTTTGTACTATTTTTACATCTTTAGATACAATGCAATATAGTTCCAGTGCATCTTGGAATACACCATATTAGAGTCCTTTAATTCATTAAAATCTTACTTGACAATTTTGGTCACCATTCGCTCAACTGTATTAAATGAACAGACATATACTGTAGAGACATACTACTACAAATGACTTATTTTTATGTGTTCCACTGATGAAAGTCATATGGGTTTTGGAAGACACAGAGGAAATTAACAATTAGGCCTATAGTTTATTTGAGCAAAAAACATTAACCTCTTAGATTCGAGTGATAATGTGAGTTCATTTAAAATATGAAATATCCAAAACTATTTGTTTATTTGATAGAGGAAATGCTTCTGAAGATTTTGAAGCTCCATCAAAAAGCCTGAATTTGTTTTGTTCTTCTTCTTCTTTTTTTTTTTTTACTGTCAAACGAGTTTAGCTTTTTATGAATTATTTGATTTGATTTATATTGCATTGAATGGTCTTGTTATTTGCCAAACACTTCCTTCCTTTATTTCTTTTGGTTTCCAGTGCATCAAATTGGAAATAAAAAGAAAGTGTGAGGATTAAAGAGAAAGAGAAAAAATATGGCATAAAATATATAAGATATGTTTTTTCTCTCTCTTTTAAATGGTGCTAATGTGCAATATGGACTGTCAGCTAAATAAAGTTTATTTGCTAGTCTTTTTGGATATAAGTAAAATCAATCAGTTGGTGAGATCATATTATAGGATCATGTTGGCTTACAAAGATAATAATAATCACAAACACATTTCTGATGCATATTTGGTTTATAACAATTCAAAGTTGCAGATTCATTAGTCCTTTAAAATAATTGAAAAGTATTAAAAGCAAAACACACAAAAGATCACTCCACAACTGCATGAGCTACAATGTCAAATGCCATGTACATAAATGTTAAAAATCCATACAAAACAGATTCATAACTAGAGAAGCCTTATTACTTACATTGAGTAGCCTTCATATTTATATTGTAACAGTGACTATTCATTATTATATTAATTTTTTTCCTAGAATGTTTCATAATTAATACATTTATTAGTGTAATTTTTTCAGTATTTTGCAATTCTGTTTTTAAATTTATTTATATCAAGCAATGTTTATCTGAGAAGCATTTTATTTTTTGTTTAACCATCTACTCCCAACTCTTAGCAATATCAATCAATCAATCAATCATTTATTTATATAGCACATTTAAAACACAACCAAGGTTGACCAAAGTGCTTCACAAGCAATCAAAGAAACACAGTAGAACAAATAAAACAGATACAGCATGCATATATAATACAAAAAAAAGAACAAGCGAGCAGTAATAATATAGCTATATAGTGTTAAAAGCCATGGAGAATAAATGAGTCTTTAGCTGAGTTTTAAAAATGTAGATAGACGGGGCATGCCTAATAAACATCGGAAGGCTATTCCATAGCTTCGGGCCTGCGGCAGCAAGAGATCGATTGCCACGTTTTTTTAGTTTTACTTTAGGGACTGTTAGGAGGCCATGGTCACTGGATCTCAGGTTTCTAGATGGTGTATAAGGAACCAAAAGTTCAGTTAAATATTGCGGTGCCAGGTTATTCAAAGCTTTGTAAACAAATAATAAAATTTTAAACTCAATCCTGTACTTGACTGGTAGCCAGTGAAGGGACATTAAAACAGGTGTTATATGGTCAAACTTACGCTTCCCTGCAAGCAATCTAGCGGCTGCGTTCTGAACTAGCTGTAGGCGGGAGATAGATGCCTGGGTACTGCCATAGTACAATGAGTTGCAGTAATCAAGCCTACAGGTAATGAAGGCATGAATGGCTATTTCAAAGTTATTTCTTGAAAGAATGGATTTTACTTTACTGAGAAGGCGAAGTTGGTAAAAACATGACTTGACTACAGCAGAAATCTGTTTATCAAATTTTAAATTTGAATCAAATAAGAAGCCCAAATTCCTAACACACTTTGAGTTATAAGGGGTGAGAGGGCCGAGGTCAAGGTCAAAATCGCAGTTTTCCTTGGGGCCGAACAGAATAAACTCAGTTTTGTTTTCATTTAAATGAAGAAAATTGAGGGAAAGCCATGCCTTAAGATCATTCAGACAGTCTAACAGTGGCTGAAGAGAAGAATCATTATTGCATTGCAGGGGAAGGTAAAGTTGGGTGTCGTAAGCATATAAATGAAAGGAGACACCATATTTTTTAAAGATAGTGGCCAGAGGAAGTAAATATAGAGAGAATAACACCGGCCCAAGGATTGATCCCTGGGGGACACCACAATTAAGCGGTTTATTAGAGGATGAATATTGACCTAACTGAACAGTAAAACGTCTATCTGACAGATAAGAGTGAAACCACTGTAAGACAGAACCCCGAAGTCCTACACAAGACTCCAAGCGTGACAGAAGAATGCTGTGGTCTACTAAGTCAAAAGCGGCACTTAGGTCCAAGAGGATCAAAGCCAATGGTTTGCCAGAATCTGTGATAAAATATATGTCATTAAGAAGTCTTAAAAAAGAGCAGACTCAGTGCTATGTAAAGCTTTAAAACCAGATTGAAAAACTTCATTAATTGAATTATTTAACAGGAAAGTTTGTAATTGTACCAAAACTGCTTTCTCCATAATCTTTGAAATAAAAGGGAGATTTGAAATGGGTCGAAAACTGGAGAGAGATGATTGATCTAGATTAGGTTTTTTAATATAAGGAGTTATCACAGCCTGTTTGAGGCAGACAGGAACAGTGCCCGTATGTAAGCACTTGTTGATGACTGACAGCAGGCTTGAACCCATAGCACCCACATTTTGTTTTAGGAAATGTGATGGAACAATATCATGTAGGCATGATGTAGGCTTAAGACGATCCACAATTTCCTTACAGGCCTGAAAGCGGAGTGGCTCAAACACAGACCATGTGACGGAATATAGTGGAATCTCTGGCAAAACATGTCCTGTCTGAGACATCTTAGATCTAATAGCCAATACCTTATTAGTGAAAAAGTTTGCGAAACTTTCACAGAGCAAGACAGAAGGCTCAGGAAAAAGATTAACAGGTGGATTTAACACAGAGTCAATAGTGGAAAACAGCACATGCGGGTTATTTCTATTAAGCATAATTAAATCGGAGAAATATTTACTCTTAGCAGCTTTAGCTGCCCTCTGAAATGAGGAAAGAGAGTTTCGCATAATTTCGTATGAAACATGCAATTTGTCTTTTTTCCATCTGCGCTCGGCTTGCCGGCAAGCCTGCCTAAGAGAGCGCACTGAGTCATTAAACCATGGAATTGGCACTGATTTACGAAATTTAAGCTTTAAAGGTGCAATACTGTTCAGAATAGAAGCACAGGTGGAATTAAAATAACTGAGATGTTCATCCGCATCCAGGTTATGTAGAGTAGATTCAGTTTTAAAAGAAGTCCACACCTCATGAAATGCAGCAATGAACTCCTCACTGGAATGTGCACGGAGGGTACGAGACATACGCCCCATAGACTGAGCTTTTAGTGAATGACCAAAATATGGGACATTAAAAATTACAGGCATATGATCAGAGAAGGTTGCATTGCTAATTGTGATATCGGAGACAGATAGACCATGAGTTAAAATCAAGTCCAAAGTATGACCCTTGATGCGTGGGGCCAGAAACCCACTGAACAAAGTCAAAGGATTCAATAAGATTTAAAAACTCCATGGATAAGGTTATAGATGCACAGCAAACATGAATATTAAAATCACCAAGCAGCAGTATTTTATCATAAGAAGTGACAAGGTCTCCGACAAATGCAGCAAATTCATTAATAAATTCTGAGTTATATTTGGGAGGACGATATAACAATGCAATAGTGACAGGATTTGCTAGTAGTATTTGGAATAATTGCACCTCAAAACTGCCGTATGAAGATGCAGATAAAATTTGACAAGAAAATGTGTTTTTAAAAACAGTCACTAACCCCCCACCACGGCCAGAGCAGCGCGGGGTATTTAGAAAGTCACAACCCTGCGGTAGTAATTCAACCAGCGAGCTGGATTCGCCAGGTTTAAGCCATGTCTCTGTGATACAGAGGAAGTCCAGCGCTTGTGCAGTAAAAAGTTCGTTTAGGATGAACGATTTATTTATCAAGGATCGTGCATTGATGAGGGCCATCTTTAGTACAGATGAGTCACTATCCGACTGTGTTGTTGCACGACACAGAGGCCGGAGGTTACCTGAATTAACTCCGCCACGGTGAGGATGAAGAGACATCGCATGACGATGCGTGGAAATAATAACTGGGATGCTCGCACATGGCCGCTGGAACTGAGCCTCAGGAAAACACCTTCCTGTGCCACGTCCACAAGCCCGGGCTCCCAACTCGCAGGACGGGTGCCGCGCGGCGATCTCTCGAGCCAACGCAGTTTTCCGGCGAACAGCGACACCACCCCGTTTGCCGCGCCTCCACCGGCGCCTTCTTCTAGGTAAATCCATAGGACAACTGCACAGGTACATAGGGAGATGGATCGCAAAAGACGATTGGAATGCTCTATGTCCATTAACATCACCATAGGCAGAGTCCATGACCACATTACGAATGTGAAGCAATGTTACGCGGTCATACACGAGGGTGGAATTGCAATTTGCGATCATAATGGAGATAAGAAAGAGAAAAACGCATGCCAACGGCAGCGACGAAGCGGACAGCAGACGGCCAGCCAACACAGGCGCCATCTTCCAATTTTGCCTGTCAAGTTTCACTAACCTTTAAGCTCTATCTAAAAAGGTAGAAGCATGTTTATATTGGTTACATTTGAGAACTAGCCAGAGACTGTTCCTCATTTGACCATTTTAGATCTAAAACACACAGACATGTTTGCTTTCTATCATTTTCAATAACTTCTGTTGTTCATATGTTTATGGTATTAAGCTAAAGCTATTTTATTCCCTAAACTACACCCTCACCCTAATATTCCACAATCTAAGATTTCAGGTTTTACTATTTTTTACATTTGGTCAATACCATGTAGGCAAAACCAGACTTAAACACACTCACACACAAAATTGTTAATATTCACTGCTGAAAGCATGAGATTAACAGTTCATCACTGCTCTGTTGATGGTTAAACCAGTCTGCTGCTTTGTGTTTGCTGACCTAGAAATAAAGAAGATCATTACAGTTAAATATTTACAAACTCATATCCACTATTAATGTTATGCCAAGACTGACATAGTCAAATATAATGAATCATGTTGTATCATCTCCATAACTACTGGTCAGGTTAAATAAAGCAGGGTTGCCCAATCCTGTTCCTGGAGCTCTATCTTTCTGTAAAGTTCAGCTCCAGCCCTATCAAGCACACATGAGCTGATTAAGAACTTCAGGAACACTTGATTAATTTCAGACAGGTGTTGGAGTAGGGTTTCTACTTAACTCTGCAGGAAGGTACTGTATATCTCCAGGAACAGGATTGAGCACCCCTGAAATAAAGTATGAGGAAAAATTGTGTCTTGAAGGCTTACACTTGAAGCATATTACACTTGCTGCAATCCATCTATGGCTTCTTGAGGGGTTTTGATGGTTGAGTAGACTGCATCGGTCTAACAGCAAACAGATGGCAAAGAAAGAACACGACTTTAACTGTCATATTTTGTACCGTTTAGCTCAGAATAACAGTGTGGTTTTTCCTGAGCTTGCTGGTTCAACCAAGCAAACTTGTTGGTTAAGAAGTCTGATGGAAACCCCAACACAACAGCATCCAGAACAGCAGCGCTGGTGCTTTCAACAAGGTAGTTATGTACATCCATACACAATTCTAACCTAGAACAGTGCTAAACATGAGAACCCTTGTTGTGATTCTTACTGTTACACATGTCATATATACTCCCTTATAAGAATAATAAATAATTTGTTTTTTTACATGTTAAGGTTTTACGAATATATTTACTGTTGTTTGAATAGTGCAGTAAAGAGATGCATCTGCTTCTTTTTTCTTCTCCGTTGGTTTTCCTGGAGTTTTCCTTGCTTCCCTTTTAAGAGTAAATATGGCAGAAATATTATAATAGCACATAAGCTGGTACATCAAACATCTTTAATGATGTCATGAAAGGGGTTTGATTATGATAAAATATATTTTTTAAAATTATTTCATCATGTCTTAAACAAAAAAGTGTATGAACTGATCTGAAGCAGTTTAGATAAGTTATTCTGGCTACGTACAGTTTGGCAACTTTGTGTTTACTGTAAGTCTTAACCACTTACCCACACCAACATTGCTTGCTTAAGCCACAGTCACACTAGACCAGCGGCGTCAAATTCAGTTCCTGGAGGGCCGGAGCCCTGCAGAATTTAGATTTAACCCTGATTTAACACACCTTATTCAACTAATCAAGTCCTTCAGGCTTATTTGAAAACTACATGGTATGAGCACTGGAGCAGGACTGGAACTAAACTCTGTAGGACTTTTCATTCCATTGACTTCCATTCATAAGCATGCCAAAGCATCAGACCAGAAACGCAGAAATGGAAGAATCTAAATTCTGCAGTGTCGCATCATGCTGTTTTATACAACACAACATTGAAAGATTACAAAAATCATGTATCTGCATAATGACGCTATTGTCTTTTTAGAGCTGCTTTGCAACAGAATTTGTCTCATTTTTGGTGAATTTTCTGTCATTGATTCTGTCACTTTTCTGTTTAATACTGGACAACAATCTCATTTCCTGGAGGACCAGAGCCCTGCAGAGTTTTGTTCCGACACAAATACAATGCAGTTTTAAATATGCCTGAAGGACTTGATTAGTTGGATCAGGTGTGCTTGATTAGGGTTGACTCTAAAATGTGCAGGGCTCCGGCCCTGGGTTAGGGTTTGAATTTGACACCCCTGCTCTATTGTATAAAGAGCTATATTTGACTAGTGCATTGTCAGTTAAAGGAGCTATGTGGAGGTTTTTACTTAAAAAAAAATCTTTAAGATAGAGTTTTCATTTGTACATGTATGAGCCAACCATGTTGTAAAAAAACAACATGGCCTCTATCAGGCTGTAGGCTCAATTGTGTGTGGAGTAGTGATGTGTCGTTCGTGAACGAATCGTTCTTTTTGAATGAATCTTTTAGGTGAATGAATCGTTCTCGTTCACGTAATCCACTGACTCATATTTCTCATTCACTGAAGTTCCTACCTCCACAGCAGCGCGGCGCTATAAGCAGCGCATGCGCAGCTCGGTGAACCGAGTAACAACCATTTCATCCTGTCAAAGAGTTACTCAACCTCCAGCCAATAGCCTTCGAGTATGAGATGTGACAGAGCATGTGATTTGTTGAATGTAGTGAACGAATACGCCCTTCAATGAACGAGTTTCATATGATTCTGAATGAGATCTAGAGATCTTACGGTTCGTGAATGAAATAACTGAACTGGTACCCATGTCGTTCGTGCACGAGTTGAATGATTTAGTTCATCTCGTTCGTGAATGAAATGACTGAACTGGCACACATGTCGTTCGTGAACGAGTTAAATGAATGGATACATGTCGTTCGTGAATGAAATGAGCTGGTACATCGCTTATCTCTTTCGTGAACAAAATGAATGAGAGTAAATCTCACTTGACATTTAGCATGTCAATCTCGCAAAATACAAAGCGCAGTTACAGGTACTGTGCACATACATACGCTTGTTTTGATATTTAGCATACAGAACTCCACGTTTAATTCCTGATTTATGAATGTGAATATATAATATACAAACTGTCTGACCAAACAATTAAAATGCTAATTAGTGCTTTGTTCATCTGAACAACTTAATTAGACTTTATATATTGAATGCGATTATGCACACATTTTAAAAGCCAGATCAGTTTTTGTAACAAGTGAATACGTTCGTTGACTTAAGACATAACACATAATACACTCTTTTTCACCAACTGCTGGCATATTTTGTGTAATACGAAGAAATGGTAACTGAACGAATCAGTGAACGATTCTGAACGAATCATTTTGGTGAACGAACTGAAAATGAACGAATCTCTTGAAAGAATCATAATTTCCACCACTAGTGTGGAGGAGTCGGGCCCGTATTGGCGCGAAAATTCACAAAATGTGACGTCAGGCGCGTTCTTGTCTACTTGGGCTTACAACCGTACGGCACGCCAGCTATTATAGTAAGCAGCGGCAATAGTGTTTTCAAATGGACTCTGCAGATGGAAAGAAGCGACCAGCCTCCAGCACAATTCAGACACCCACGGACACTCCTCGTAAGTAAAAAAAAAAAAAAAAAAAAAGAGCGTGCGCACTGAGAACGAGCATGAGACTGGCTGCAGTTCCTCTAACGGCCACTGGTGTCAGTAACGGTTAGAAATTTTAGAACCTACGCAATGCTCCTTTAATGTTTTATTTAGACTGACTGAGAGATTTGTAATTTATTGGTGTGTGCCAGTACAAACAAATCTAAATGTCCTACCTTCTTATAAGCATCCCAGCTGCAGTGATGAAGACAAGGGAGAATAAAGACACCACAATAATCAGAACTGTTGGGCACCAGGCGACATCTATTGAGGACAAAAAATTTTTTTTTTTTTTTTTACTTAAGTATGCAAAATAAATCTTGCATTTTCCAAATATGAATATGATTGTTTAGATATAAAATTGTTCAAATATTTATCTGTTCAACAAACCTTCAATGTAAATGGTAAATTCTTCAGACACAGTTGTTTTAAAGTTTCTCAAAGAACAAGAGTAATTCCCAGAGTCTTTAGCGGTTATTCTGCTGAAAGTGAGGACGGGATCTGACTGTTGAATCGGATCACCATTCTTAAACCACTGAACCTCGGCTAAACTACCAGAACAGTTGAGAGTGCATGTCAGACTCAAAGAGTCTCCAGGTATTGTGCTTCCATGTTCTCTTGACCTCCACATGGACACGCTTAAATCTATCAAATAAAAAAAAAACACTCCATAACGAAACTGACAGATTCCTTTTAGTAAAAACTAACAAAAAACAACAACAAAAGCATCAGCAGTAATTTTTCAGAGTAAACATTTATATTTACCGTGTACTGAAATATCCACTCCAGGATCACCTGTCCAATGTCCATCTGTCTTATCGGTTATAAATCTAAATTTATACACTCCAGAATGTGCTTGATTAATATTACTGATCAAAAGTGAACAATCCGAGGTTTTGTTTCCAATGTATTGAAAGTTTCTTTGATTACTGTTTGCTTCACTATCATAAACAGATGGTGGATTGTGACATTTGTCAAAGTTTGATCTCATTGAACACCATTTCACTTGTGTTACGGTATATTCATGTGGATAAATAAATGTACAGTTAATAGTGACATTGGATCCCCTTGCAGCACAGATCGGAGGAGGATAACCCACACTCCACTTATCACTGACAACACCTGAGGAGCACAGAATGCTTTAATTAATTATAATACTTGTTACTGTAGATACTCAAAATGAATAATTAAAACATCTTTTGACACAATATCCATTTTAGATATTATCTAGAACATCTATTGGGACAGTTTTTACTGTATTGTACAATGTTTTTATTTAACATCCAAAAGTCTGAGCTCACATAAAAAAGCATTAAAGGCATTTTTTTTTTTTTTGTAAAGTACAATAAAGAAAAATTATGGCATAAATTAATAAGCGATGATATTCAAGATTCTGTAATATTTATGTCACTAATAAAACAAGCAGATGCAAACTCCATATACAACAGGTAATAATAAAATCTTTTCAATCTTTTCTTTTTAACTTGTCATTAGAAAACAAAAAGAACACAAAATAGCAACAGTTTTATTAGAGACCACAGAATTTGGTCTACATTGTACATTTTCAGTTTATTAAAATCAGCTAGAAATTAATTAGAGGAAAACTGGACAACAAACAAAATGCATAAGAACATATTTTCTTACCAGGCAGGAGAAGCAGAATAATTTGCAGCATTTCACTTCACAGTTCAGTTATTTAGCTTACAGAAGAGGTTTTGTGTGCAGTGTCAGACAAAACACAAGAAGAGAAAATGAAGAAGTTGTTCAGACAAATGCTGATTATTTCCTTCTTTAACCCTTTAACTGTCACCTCCATTTGAACATAGATGTGAAAGTGCACAATCTAAACTTCATTTGTTATAATTCATGAACAAAAACATTTTGTAATATGATTTTGATGTACAATTTCCATGGTAATGCACCGTCTGATTTTAAAATGGCTTTCACAGGATGAATTTTGAGATTTTAAGCTTTCAGATATACTTTGTGATGATTTCTTTAACTTGATCAGGAAAAAGGCAACAAAAAAATACTTTTCGTGACAAAGGTCAGGACTCCTGTTATGATGTAGATTTTTTGAGGATGCACTCTTGTCATAAATTAATCTATTACTGTTGTTATTACATAATTTGTAGGGGTGTAAATCGGATGGTTCGTCACGACACGATATTTTACGGTTACTTAAAAAAAATCTACAATACGATTTCAATACGTTTCGATACAGGAGTATATTAATGTATTGATATTATTATATTATTTACCTATTTTAAAGAACCATCTACATTTTTATTTACTCACAAACGCAAATAAAACATATAACACGGACATTTATATTGAATTTTCACATCCTGTTCCTCAGTTGGGCCTACTTTAAAGAAAATAAATAAAGAAAAATACATAATTGAAAGAATTCACACACAATATGACAACAGCAGTCTTTCAGGTTTCCATGGTAAAATATGCAGTGTGTAAAATAATATAAATCCTTATTAGGAAACAACACAACCAAGGTACTCCAGCTGTATAAAAAAAAACACATTAATGTATAAAAAAAAAAAAAAAAAAAAGCTTTTAAAACTTTATTAGATTTTTTTTTTTGCCTGCTATATGGGCTCAGTGCTAAAAGACTTTTCTACAGACAACCTACAAGCACCAGCAGAAAATTAATGCAATATAACAAATACACAAATTAAATAAACAGTGCTTTTCAGGTTTTTTAGGTAGATCTAAAATAGTTTTTCAGATACATAAATATAATAATCAAATGTAAAATAACACTGCATTGTCTTCACTGTATAGATTAAATAAAAATTAATCTTTATAAAAGTGAATCAATCAGGTTTTTTTCTTTGACAAGTTTTCCGTTAGTCTGCTTTAACTTTTAAAAGGAAAGCACAGATCCAATATATTGATACACGTGTGTTTTCTTTCTCAGCTATTTATATTAAGACATGTTCGCCAAAACGACATGTTGATGTTGATGTAATTTGGTTTGTATTTTTTCATCATGCACAAAAAAGCAGAGAGCTCAGTTAGGTATTAGCACGTTGTCAATGCGGCTGTCTGTATGCTTGCGCTTTGGATGTGACACTTGTCATGGTTTGATCTCTCTGAACACCATAGCACTTGCTGTAGTCTTTTTGGATATGTAAATACAGTCAATAATGACACATGGATCCACTCACAGCACAGATTGGAGGAGAATAATCCACTAGCATTGACAACATATGAGAGCACAGAACACTTTATTAATTATAAACAATATTTATTGTGACATTTTTAAATAAGCCATGTACAAATACCTAATGAATCACATCTCAGACCGCACTGAAAATCGATATGATTTGTATTGTAATCCTGCAATAACAGGTTTTATGATTTAAAAAAAAAAGTTAATTAAAGAATATGTCATATGGAAAGAGATATTTATGTTTCTGCACTATTTTTATGTTACTAATCAAATAAGCAAATCTGGACACCAGATATTACAAAAATTTAGAATTATTTTTTATTTTTTAATAAGACAAAATAGAAACATATTTAGTGTAAACATATTTATATTTCTCAGGTGATTGCAGACGGATATAAATTAATTATTTTTTTTTTTTACAAAAGAAAAAAAAAAAAAAAAAAAAAAATATATATATATATATATATATATATATATATATATATATATATATAAAACTTAATTTAATTTATTTAGCTTACAGTTATGATTTTATCACTGTAGAGTTTCTGACAAAATATAAGAAGAGAAAATTAATAAAAGAAGTTGCTCAAATGAAAATGCTGATTTCCTTCATATTACTTTTATTACTTATGGTCTCACTTAAGGACTAAAAAAAGTTGAAGTTTCACAGATGTTTCACAGATGTTTCAACGCTATCAGAAACACATAACTTTTTATCAATTTTCACTAAAGTAAATGAATAGGTTATTTGTTGTCTAGATATTTTGTAATGATTTTTAAACACAGTATTCTTTAATAAAGTTTTTACACATGCAATATCCTAGGTACACCAGTACATTTTTAGATGGAATAACAGACATCAGTATGCAGCAGTGCACAGAACAGAACCACATTTCCTTTTCTATAAGATCTTCTATAAGATTTCAAACAAATAAAAACACATTATTAAGGTTAAATCATATATTTAAATAATTCTTCATAAAGCATCAAAAATTGTGTGCTTTTTTGCAGAACTACATTTCCCAGAATCAGAGGTCACCTCTAATGACGTCACTTCCGGAAGCTGCATTCGCTTCCTGTTTGGGTGTGAATGGGGACATGACACAGTCGTTCAGAGCAGTAAAATTGAAAATAATAATTCCGCAGGTATCTTTTCAGGTGCGTGATCTCTATAATACGATTCTACTTTAGGCGGCTGAGCGACATCGTTGGCTGCGATGGAAGCCGTGCCGCGAATGCCGATGATCTGGCTGGATCTGAAGGAGGCAGGGGAGTTTGAGTTCAGCTCTACTGTCAAACAGGTGAGGGACCAGACAGGCCTGATCGAGCAACACGAGTGTCACTGCTACAACACACACTGAAAATAACTAAGTATTATATTTTTAGGTGATCTACCCCAAAACTCATGTTTGAGCCCAGGGCCTTGTTTTTCAGCTATTGTGTGAGCTATTCTGTGTTTTCTTAAAGGAACAGTTCAACCAAAAATATATTTAATTTACCTACCAAGGTGTCATTTAAAATCCTTTCTGATTTCTTTTGCGGAATACAAAAGGAGATGGTTTAAAGGATCTTCATATTGTATTTTTTTTTTATTTTTTTATCTTTTTATTTTTTACTTGTAATGAATACGGGGATGGGGTACAGTGGTGCAAAACTAAACAAAAATAAAAAAAATAAAAAACCTTCATAAGATTTTCTGTGCTATATTCCAAATCCTCTTTGGAAATATTATAGCGTTGAGTGAGACCTATATAGAGACATCAAAACAGTTACTCAGTAAAATTCTTACTACCACGTGACAGCTGTGGTCACCATTTAATCAGATGTATTGAAAAGAACAGACATTCCGTTACAAACGACACATTTTAAGTTACACTGACGAAGTCACATGGGTTTTATAAGGCATGAGGGTGAGTACCGGTAAATTAAATTATGATTGTTTAATCTGCAGTGTCCCTTCCTGAGGATACATACTGTTTGGCAGTGAATTAAATGTTTATATTATTGTGCTAAACTTAAAATCGTGCTTCGTCATCCTTCGCTTCCTCACAGTAGTCAGGAATTTTTATCAGCTTGTGTCATAGTAGTTATCAGATCCATTCCTTTCAAACTAGGCCAAAGGGAGAACAGCAGGTTCAGATTGTTAAGGTTGTTGTTTATGTTTATACATGGTAATTATGAGTGTTGCATGCAAACAAATTGACAGAACTATTATAATTTAGTGTACAGAGTTCAAGAGGAACTGCTTTTCCAGATTTTTCCAGACTAAATATTTCTCTTTAATGTCAAAGGTTGAGCTTTGTTTGTTTGTTTCTGTCTCTCTGACTTCTTTCTTTCTTTTTTTTTATTTTGTTTGAATTAATTTAATTTTGTTTGTATTAAATTGTCTTGTTAGAGGAAAATAAATAAATGACATAAAAATAAATACACCAGATATACCAGAAATTAAGAAATTCTCAACTTTTATTTGAAGAATACAAAATAATTAATCATTCTTTAATATTTTGTATTTAATTGTTAATATTTGTATTCTATTGAAAATTTGTATTGTCCTGTTAAGTGGCCAGAAAGATCAGAACTATCCCCTGCTTTTTCTTTTGTGTATAAATCCTTATTTGCTTTTTCCCTTTTCTCAGTTCATACTGAAGAACTACGGTGAAGATCCTGACAATTATAATGAGCAGCTGAAGAAACTGGAGCAATTGAGACAGGTTAGTCGTACAGTGCCTTCAAGGTATAATTTTCTAATATATCTCTAACCTTTATATAATGTGTTTTTTCTGGAAAGGCAGGTTGATATTCTGCCTCTATCCATTAAAATAAACCTACCATAAAAATTACAGACCTTTGTAAGTGGGCAAACTTACAAAATCAGCAGGGGATCAAATAAATATTCTCCCCACTTACCTGAAAACCACACTTTAAATTTCATCACCATGCTCTACCAGTTAAGCAAGCGGTAGATGGGAAGTCTATGGTTATGGATTTTGTATATTCTCTGCATTATCTTACCTTTCTAGAGTGCTGTGAATGTCACACGAGACTTTGAAGGCTGCAGCACCTTAAGGAAGTACTTTGGGCAACTGCACTATCTTCAGAGTCGTGTGCCTTTGGGATTGGGGCAGGAAGCTGCTGTCCCGATCTCCTGGTGAGGGCACTAACCCAGCCATCATATTTCCCTCTCGTATACTGCCTGTTGTTGACATTTAGTCTTCCACTAACACTTTTCTTCCTTAATATATAGGACAGAGATATTTTCTGAGAAGACAGTGACCCATGAGGACATTTGTTATGAGCAGGCTTGCATCCTTTATAATTTGGGTGAGTTAGTACTAGACTGATGTGTATTATTCCTCTAGTCAATGCCTGCATTGTCTTTGATTAAAATAGCTACTGTGGTGTTCAGAGGAGGGTATTGTTCAAATCCTGGCTTGTTTCCTGATTCGAGTCATGTTTTCCATGTTGTAGGAGCACTCCATTCAATGTTGGGAGCCATGGACAACAGGGTGTCCGAAGAGGTGAGCGGAATTAGGGAAGCATACATACACCAATTAAAAAATAATGCAATCTAATGCAATGTGCACATCATGTCGGAAGTGCGGATTCAGCTACTCGTATATCATCAGATTGAGAAATAATTATTTCCATTTTAAGCACTTCTTCACAAATAATAAACGAAGCATGTGCATTGATGAATCATTCACAATAAGACCAAAGCAAAGCAATAGAAAAAAATGTGTGCATTTCCATTTCATGCTAAGACATTATCAATAGTAAAATTCGAACAAATTTAACAACAAAATTTTGTAGTGGTGCAGTGCTATTTCTCCGCCATTTTACATGACACCAGACTGAGAAAATGCTTTGTGAGTTCTGTGAGAAATATACATCGGTCAGTCCGCGAACAGACTGTGAGAAGTCTGTGGGTGTGCAATGTGACGCAGCGACTACGTGAGATTTCATAAAATTCTAAATATCTGAGTTTAATTTATATTTAAATGTTATTTTTACCTTTTAATTTTTTCACATAACTATTAGGGAATGAAAGTGTCTTGCACACACTTCCAGTGCTCGGCTGGAGCGTTCACCTACCTGAGAGATCACTTCAGCCACAACTTCAGTGTGGACATGAGTCACCAGATCCTCAATCTCAACATCAACCTCATGCTGGTATGATCTCTTGTTAGTTTAACTCATCTGCTGCCATAAGGGTGCTTGTTTACATCTTTTTTTTGCCATGCTGTAGATTAGGGCTAAAGTACTAATTGCTGTTTTCAGGGTCAGGCTCAAGAGTGCCTGTTGGAAAAATCTATGTTGGACAACAGGAAGAGCTTTCTCGTTGCTCGAATAAGTGCCCAGGTACTTGCTTGTTTTTCTACCATTTACCATTTCATCTTAAGACCATGGTTCGTTGATAAATTTTAGCATGCTCATGGCTATCCCATTTGCTGGCAGTATGACTGTTAGATAAATTTGGATATGAAATCTTTTTGTCTTCAGGTGGTGGACTATTACAAAGAGGCATGCAGAGCTCTGGAGAACTCAGAAACCGCTTCAATGTTAGGAAAGATACAGAAAGACTGGAAGAAATTAGTGCAAATGAAGATTTATTACTTTGCTGCAATTGCTCATGTGAGTCTTCTGTTCAAACTGAGGTTTAATTAACTACAGAGCAGGCGGATCGAATGTAATTTTTATTCTTTTAATGTTCCTAAGCAAGTCAAACAAATCCTTGTTCTCTCAACAGTTGCACATGGGAAAACAGGCTGAAGAGCAGCAGAAGTATGGAGAGAGGGTACAACATGTCTGTTTTTCTGTCTTCAATTTCATTTAGTGGCCATCTGTTCTCTTTTGGCATGGAGAACAAGTTTCAACCTCATCTTAGCCTCTTGCCCTTTAAAAAGGACTTTTTTTTTTAGAAAGGACAGTGTGGCTAACATTTCTCATAGTTTGTTTCCACCAACTAAACCACTGAGAGGAAGAGGATGATTTTGGAATAAGTTTGAAATGAACCCAGAAAGAACCAGCTGTTTTGTAAACCTTTTTTATCTAGTCTAATACTTTATTTATTTTTCAACAGGTTGCTTACCTTCAGAGCTCACTAGACAAACTCAGTGAGGCAATTAAGATGGCTAAGGGTCAGCCAGACAGTGTACAGGAAGCCCTTAGATTTACCATGGATGTCATTGGGGGAAAGTGAGCAGATATGATGGTTATGCTTAACTTACCAAAACGTCATAATTAATTTTGTATAAAAACGTAGGAAACTCATTTGTCACTTCTCATGTCACTTTTCATTTTAGATTTAATTCTGCCAAAAAAGACAATGACTTCATTTACCATGAATCTGTGCCACCTCTGGAGACACTGACCTCAGTGAAAGGTATTTTGGCCAACATTATGTTGTAGTCCTGTGTACTGCATGGGGATGTCATTCATTCATTATATGGCATGACTAGAATAAGTGCATGTTTCTATTAGCTTAAGATTGGCTGGGGATGAAAACAAACAAAAAAACAAGAGTTGAAAGTTTGAAACTGTTCTAGAAGTAAATGCTTTCCTGCCTCCATCACAGGAGCCCCACTGGTGAAAGCCTTGCCTGTAAACCCAACAGACCCCAGTGTCACTGGCCCAGACATTTTTGCCAAGCTGGTGCCCATGTCTGCCCATGAGGCCTCATCTCTTTACAGGTTTGACTAATTAGTATCTTTATCTATATATCCATAATAATCTAAATATACACACAATCAACACTTCCTCATTCTGATAACTGTCAGTTCCCCATGCGTTATACTTGAAGGTCAATCCAATATGGTTGGATTGTTTTACTGCTAAATGTTTTACTACTAAAAACTTATTTTTTCTTTCAAATTTACAGTGAAGAGAAGGCCAAGCTGCTAAGGACCGTCATGGCAAAAATAGACAGCAGGAATGAGACATTAGAGTGAGTATGAACAGCTTAAAGAAATTTAATACAAATACATAGTATGCATCTAAATGTCTCTGTTGTCATATTCCCACAGACAGTTCATGGACTCTCTCGGTCTGGACTCAGAGTCAGTAGACAATATGGAGATGTATAATACCCTTCCTTCTGTGCTAATGGAAAAATGTGCTGGGTTGAGTGTGAGACCTGATACTGTAAAAAACCTAATTCAGTCAATGCAGGGTTAGTGGCAACACTTCTAAGACCTTTTTCATGGAATTTTTATGTTACCAGTTATAAAGCTAAATACTTCAGGTTTACTTTTTGAATCAAGTTGTGCTTCTCAATTCAGTCCATTTAATTGCTCTTTAAAAATGTACAGTTAAACATTAAAAAAGTTTAAATTCTTTTATCCAATTTCTCTCCCTCATCAGTCCTCTCAGGTGTGTTCACCGATGTAGAAGCCTCTCTACGGGAGATTCGAGATGTATTGGATGAGGATGAGGCAGAGGAGCGAAGTTTAGAAGAGGCTGCTGGGAAGCAGGCTGTACCAGAACGGCCCTCAGCTCTGGCTGAGCTGCGGAGAGACCTGGAAAAGTATTTTGAAGCACACGAGAAAGCTAGCTTCACCAACACAGAACTTCATCGGGCCATGAATCTGCATATCAGCAATTTGAGACTCCTTGGAGGACCACTAGACACCCTTAGAGAGGCACTGCCAAGACCCCAACTTAGCGAGGGTGGGTGTTTTATGACATAATTCACATTAAGGTCATGTTATGTATGTTCATGTGAATCAAAGTTTTTGACATTTTCAGATGAGATGGCAGGTCTCCAGACTATGAAAAGAATTTTGGGTAAAGTGCAAGAGATGCGGGACCAACGAAGCTCCCTGGAAAAGCAACTTAGAGACCTCATTCAGCAGGATGACATCACTACTTCTCTGGTTACAACTGAGCTTGCTGACATGAAGGTATTGTTTTTACATGACTGTGCCACTAATTTTTTAAGCGATTGCATTAGAAATTTGTCACTGCATTATAGTTTATCTTTGCTGACTTTTCCCCCATAGAAACTGTTTAAGGAACAGCTTAAGAAGTATGAGCAGGTGAAATTATACATTGATCAGAACCTGACAGCTCAGGAGAATATCCTGAAGGCACTGACAGAAGCCAATGTGCAGTATGCTACTGTGCGGAAGGGCCTGGCAGAAACTGAACATAAGTATGACTCAAAAGAAACAACATTGACGTGACCGTTACTTAAAGTAAACTTTAGCAACGTAGCATCATCAGTATACTTATTTACTTTTTAGATGGAACAGCACTGTACAGATGCTTGTGGCCTCCTATGAGGCCTATGAAGATCTAATGAAGAAATCTCAGGAGGGCAAAGAATTTTATGAAGATCTGGAAACAAAGGCCTCTCGCCTGTTGGAGAAAGCCAAGACTGTCTGCAAGGCTCGAAAGGAAGAGAGACAAGCCATAATGGAAAAGTAACTACAATCTCCAATCTTTTTACTCTGTTGTATAATTCTTTGCACAGGAACTCAAACCTCTTGGTCAGACAGTGTCTTTCTTGTTTTTAATAGAAAGTTTAATGTGTTTCATCCAATTACTTTTAGTTCTTCTAACTTGACTGCTTAATATTTCACAGAGAACTAAAAAAAAAGGTGCCCCAAAGACCCACTGCCCCAAAGCCACCCCCGAAGAAAGGACAAAGTGTGGATCCTGCCAACTTGGATGACCCTGAACTGGCAGAGCTGAGTGCTGCTATCCTAGCTCTTGGTGGAGATCTTCCAGAAGACCTACGCAGCCTGCCTCCAGAATTTACCATTCCACCATCTGGTCATCCTTCTGTGCTCTCCGGAGCCACTGCTAGCTCTATTTTGCGCTGGCCTGGAGCTAACTTGATGTACACACAACCCAGATTTCCTCAAAATGTACCACCTCCTGAAGTTCTTGCTCAGATCTCCTGTTTTCCAACTCCTCCCCTTTCTCAGAGTTTCAGTCACAGTCTTCCCCAGCCTCCTCTGGCACAGCAACAGTTCCCACAGCTGCCCAACCCACGGGTCCTTCCACCACCATCTGTGCCTGGGTACTGTCCTCCATCTTCACAGAACCAATCCGGCCCTTCAGGTACTCCGGTCCGACCTTCCACCACTACAGTGGATAGTGTACAGACACCTATTCCTAGCTACAGTCCTGCATCTGCCCAGGCAGTTATGCCCTATCCTGGCCACCACCAACAAATGCCAACAGTGTCATCAGTGTATGCAGCTACACCTCAGATGACACCCCACGTCCAGTACATGCAACAACCTGGTGCTCCAATGAGCCAACCACAGGCAATGCCAGCCCCTCATCCACAGCCTCACAATCAGCAAATGTTTGCTCAACAGGGTGGTCAAAGTCAACCACAACCGTTTTACCCACCTGTACAAACTCAACAGCAAATGCCAAGACCTTTGCCTGGGCCACAGCCTCCACAACATATTAAGCCTCAGTTTCCACAATACATAGCCCAAGTAAGACAACAAGGACCACCACACTTTCATCAACCTCAAATCCAAGGACAGTTTGGAGCTCCAGCTACCCATGTGCAGCCCTATCAGGGTTACCCTCCTGCCTCATTTGTCCCGAAGTCCCAACCTCCACAAGTTAACACTGTCACCCCGGGCCAGATGGCCCATACAGGCATACCTCCACAAATGCCAACATCCTCCCAATCAGTGCCTCCTGCGTCAATGCCACACTTGGCTCATGCTAATCAGCAAATTCCCCCTTCCTCCCAGCCAGTGCCCTCGATGTCAATGCCACACTTAGCCCACGTTAATCAACAAATTCCCCCTTCCTCCCATCCAGTGCCCTCTGTGTCAGTGCCACACTTATCACATGTCAATCAACAGATTCCGCCTGCTTCACAGCCAAAAACACCTCCCGTCAATCAATTACCCAATGCTCCTCATCCCCAGATACCACCATCGTCTCATCATTTAGGCCCTGCACCTCATATGCAGATACCTCCTGCCTCAAAACAGATGCCTCCTCCCCAGCAGCCACAAATGCTTGCACCATCCACTCACATGTCTCCTTCCTCCCATCCACAAATGCCCTCAGTCTCCCAATCGATATCTCATTGCCCCCAATCACAAATGATCCAACCAAGCCAACAGCCAGCGTACCCAGCATTCCCTCTGAGGGCTAATATTCCTGTTCATGGCCCTCTCTCATCACAGATTCAGATGCACCCCAGTACTCCTTCACAGCATCAAAACCACCCTCATCCTCAAATCCTTCCCCAATCCTTTCCTCCAGCACACCCTCACAATATCTACAAACCTCAGCCAACAATTCCTCCCAGCTCTGCATCTTTGAGTTTTCCAGGAGGTGTTCCTGTTCCTGTGCAGCCTCAGTCCCAACCACCCACTTCACAGCCTTTAGCCCCGCAACAGCTGCCCCCGGGAGGCCCAATATCTTATGCTGTTCCACAAGGTGTGAACATTCCTCCTGGACCAGCGCAGCATCCAGTACCTGTTACTCCTGCAGGGCCTCAAAGCATGATAACTCAATCCTCAGGAGCACCAGGGGCACCACAGCCTCATGTGCTACCTTCTCCTGCCCCATCACCTTCTCCCTCTCCTGGTCCTCCCTCCCTTGGTATGGTCACCCAACAACCTTCTCCTGCTCTTACCCCAGCTGGAGGAGCAACATTGCCGCAGTCCTCAGTTCAGGCTCCAACACCCACTGGTCCCGTGACTCCATCTGACTCCAGTTTGTTTCAGCGACAGAACTCTAGTACTGATGACTTGCTTTCCTCAAGCCCAGAGAGCCAGCATGGAGGCACCAAGGACAATGTCTTACTACCCACAAAAGCTGACCCTCAGAAGGAACATCACAGAAAAAAAGCAGAGGGTGTGAGGCTTATCCAAGGTGACCCTTACCAAGCACCTGAAAGGGTCTCGAAACTCAGTGCACAGCTAGAACGGTTTAGATCAACAGTTCAATCCTTAGAGCGCCCAACAGGGGAAGGAGGTCTGTCAAAACTTGACGCTCAATGGAAAGAACTGCAGGAGCAGCAGGAGAAGGATACTCGCCAGCTCTCTATCGCTATTGCTCGTTGCTATACCATGAAGAACCGGCATCAGGATGTTATGCCTTACGACTGCAATCGTGTTGTCTTGTGCTCCGGTAAAGATGATTACATCAATGCAAGTTTCATTGAGGACCTGTCTCCATACTGCCCCTGGCTCATTGCAACACAGGCTCCCCTCACTGGCACTGCAGCTGACTTCTGGCTCATGGTTTATGAGCAGAAAGTTTCTGTAATCGTCATGCTAGTGTCTGAGCAAGAATTGGAAAAGGTAAATCTACTTTTCCTGAAAAGTTCTAGAATCAAATTGGCTTTTGACATTTTATGTGATTTACAATGATTTTTATTTTACTCTTAGCAAAAGGTGTTGCGATACTTTCCATCAGAGAGAGGCCAACAACTTGCTCAGGGGCCAATCACCCTTACCCTGAACACTCAGAAGAGTACTCCTACACATATAGAGCGCATGATAGGACTGCAGTATCGGGACCAAAGTTTGAGACGCACTGTCGTACACCTTCAGTTTACTTCATGGCCTGAACTGTGAGGACTCATTCTTAAACAGTCAATCTATTAAAATTGCTACCTATCGGAATACTAATAACTTTTGTTTGTATTTTTTCCTAAAAAGGGGCCTTCCAGAGAGTAAAAGCAACCTCATCCGTTTTATTCAAGAAGTCCATGGACATTACCTGCTTCAGCGCCCACTACACACTCCAGTCGTAGTGCACTGCAGGTACCATACCTTAACACATAAAGGACATTACAAATTATATTGAACACATAGACGAGGCTAAGCAAAATTAGAAAATAACAAATTCATTTACCATGTTGTTTCTGTTTCTCATAGCTCTGGTGTTGGCCGTACTGGTGCCTTCTGTCTGCTTTATGCAGCGCTGCAAGAAGTTGAGGCTGGCAATGGTATACCTGACCTGATCCAGCTGGTGAGGAAGATGAGGCAGCAAAGGAAGAATATGCTGCAAGAAAAGGTAATGGTACTTTCCCAAAGAGGGTTGAGATTTTGCACAGTGTTAAGTTTTTAAGAATTTAATGGTACTTTTGTTAAAAAACCTCCACAGCTTCATCTCAAATTTTGCTATGAGGCTGTTCTTAAACATACAGAGCAGGTTCTGCAACGTCATGGCATTATTACATCCCCTTGCACCAGGACCCCAAATAACATTGCGTTAAAGGTAACAACTTGTTTCTTATTCGCTTGTCTTTTTATAAACCAAACATCAGTGTGATTATGTAATATTTTGTGACTTTCTAGACATACTCGCGACAGGAATCTCAGGACATTGTTCTGGGAGGAGACATGCCTATTAGTTCCATACAGGCCACCGTGGCCAAACTTAGCATTCGACCACCCAGTGTTGACCATGAACAAGAGCCCAGCCAAGACCAGATGCATTCTGTTTCTGAAGCGGCAAGCACAGTGGAACCAGATTTTACAGATATGTCACTTCGGCCTTCTCAGGACACGCTTTGTTATGAAGCTATGTCTGATTCCCTTAGTCCCCCCCTTTCTTGCACCTCTTCTCCAGGCAAGACACAGTCACCTTCGCCTCCTAGTGGCCAAGGGAATGGGTTCACCAGGTCCACTCCTGGATCTCCTGTCTCAAATCACCACCCATCGACTGAAGCTGCGCTTTATGCTCCTTCTCCGCCCCCCTCCTCATCTTTAGATCTTCTTGCTTCTCTCACACCTGAAGCCTTCACTCTGGACAGTGCCCATCAAGGCAAGCAACGGATTAGCAAGCAAAGCTTCCTTCAGCCGCAAGAGGGCAAAGGCCTGCAGGGACCACCAGAGGGCGACGATCCACTCAGTAGTTTGGATCCTCTATGGACACTCAAAAAAAGCTGAAAAACATAACCAAGCTCTCTTTTATCTTTTCCCCCACAGGCAGTCCTCTTATGAACTCATCACTGTGTGTCTGTCTGTCCACTTGTGTCCTGAAAAGTCTTTTTTCAGTTGCCACTTTTCCAGCTCTGATCCTGGTTACATTCGGTAAATCCGGTTGTGTGTCCTAGCATGCACTCCTAATGCCATGGTGTTTGTGATTGCCTGTTAGGTGCCTGAGTGTTGGTTCCTTTGCAGTGGGCATTTTCATCCACACCAAAAATGTAAACATTGAGAATGGAAACAGTGTGATAGAAAAACTGACATTGAAGCTACTGTTGTCATTATCAGTTTTACTGAGCGACGACATCTCACACTTTGTACACATGCTGCTTGCACTGTGGGTTGTATATTATTAGTCACTGCACCTGTCTTTGAGCTACAGTGATCTGCAACGTATTGAAGCTGGTGATAAAAATACAACTTGATGTACTCGTTATACTTAAAACACTCAAATTTCTGAATCACTTCAGAAATCATAGCATTTTTATGAGTTGATTCTAACTTGTCTTTCTTTGAACTATGTAAATAAACCTAAACAGATGTCAAGATGTTGGTCTCATTTGATATATAGATATTTATAGCAGCAAATAGCAAAAATATGAAAAGAGGACAAGTTTTTTGGGGGTTAGCATGGACCCATTAGCCCCTGTTGGTAGATGCTGTAACTACACAAACTTTCTCTATTGACCACTATTCAAAAATGCACAATTTTTTATATAGTAATATTTACATATTTTCTAATTCTGCTGTACATCACACATTCAAATTTGTTATTTGTTCTGAAAACATATCCACCTTATTCTCATGTTACAATTCATATTACCAATTTTTCCCTCCCTCGAGTTGCTCTTCAATAAATGCAAGGTGTTTCGGTTTACTGTTAGGTTAAGTTCGCAATTTAGTTTAAAATCGTAAAATCCTGTACCACTAAGATAATATTTAAAGTATAGACCAAGTGCATTACTGCAAGCAAGCTACAAATACGGCTGATAAATTATTTAACCCAGAATATTACTTTAATACAAATGAGGAAAGAGAAAAAACTTTTTAAAGCCTTTTTATTTGCGAATTAGTACAAAGTTTTTTTTTCTTCTCCCATGTTAAAAATAGATCAGAGCATTAGTTACATCCTCTACTGTCTGGTTACACTATGTAGTGTATTTGGGAAAGACAGAGAAGAGGGCAGAACAGGCCCCCATAAAAAAAAGACAAAACCATATTTACACCCAGTCTCTCTCTGCCCCTCCCCATCTTTAGAAACAGTGCAACATTCAGGCATTTCACATCGCTTTAAACATCCTCCAACTCTACTTCAGCAGCAGTAAGATACAGCAAGTTGACAGCAGTATTTCACTTCAATACTGCATGCATCGATCATGTCTAGGAATGTGCTCCTCTGGGAAGGCAGAGCGAGCAGTAGAATCAACACAATGGAGCTTGGTGCTATTTCACTCCTCACAATAAAACGGCTGCCATTGTACATGGCAGCAACCCTGCCATCAAGTAAATGATGCTTTTCAGTATTTTTAGATGCTTTTCAGCACTCTGTTCTCATGTGGTTAATCTAATCATGTGACAAGTTTTAACCACTCGTAAATATTTCTGAACAATTCCCAGCTGCTAGCCATACATTTGTTCTTGAGCGATAACTGGCCATACATCATGACATGGTGAAAATGATTGCTTTTTGCCATTGCTTTTTTCTCTCATGTTTAAACAAGATTTGAGCGTCCTTGCTCTAAACACAACAGCTGCACAGTCTGAAACTTCAGCAGTATCAATGCCACGATCGCAAACCCACTGAAAAATGCACATACATATCCTTAAAAGAAAAAAAAGAAAAAAAAATAGTACAATTGTTTTGACCAATGCTACTACATGGTTTCAAGCGTGTCGTTCATAAAATAAACTAATTAGGTAGATATAAGTTCTCTCATTAACATTATTAACTAATATTTACATTCGTAAAACATGGCTAATAACTGACTGAGTCATGTGCATTTTTCTATTGACTTAATCAGATGGTATACCATTTTTCTGGTTTCAATTGTTTTGGGAACTGTAGTTATGCTTTGACTTTGGGTGATTCGTACTGATGGTTTAGCTAAAAATGTACCTGGCATACAGGTGCTGTAGAAGTGAGCCCTACTAAATGTTCATTCAGGATTTCAGGAAACAGATATGACATCATAGCATGTGCCAAGGAATATTTTCCATGTGTTTAAGGCAGGACTGGAATGAGAACATCTTCCTTTCTCTTTTCTCTAGCCACCCTTCTTGCTGCCTGACATCTGTCAGTAACTGACTTGATCAATATAATCATATTATTTTGGTGTAAGTTAGTATATAAAAATGTATGACCACCATGTATCTCCACTTCAGCTTATCTACAAGCCAAGTTTCATATAAAAATCGTTAGAAATTTCACTAATAAATAATTGATTTCAATATTAAAAACAGATCCCCCACCTCAACCCAGATATTCAGACGTATACAGTATGCTCTTACAAACACAACCACTCACAGAAACACCGCATCCAGTTCAAATTTCAC
Source organism: Carassius carassius (assembly GCF_963082965.1). Classification (NCBI taxonomy): domain Eukaryota; kingdom Metazoa; phylum Chordata; class Actinopteri; order Cypriniformes; family Cyprinidae; genus Carassius; species Carassius carassius. Next base: position 28,100,507 of record NC_081769.1, on the reverse strand, counting down.
CCCAAAATCAAAAGAAATTGCAAAAAGAAACTTCTTTTCTAAGGTCTACTAAAAAAGATCATAAACATTATTTGCATTGTGATTTTTTTTTGTAAAAATTAACACCCCCTCCCAAAAAATCCATATGTAAACTTAGTAAAAAAAAAAAATTAAAAAGAAAAATCAATCATTGTTTTTGTTTTTTTTTTAATGAAAAAAATCAGTATATGAATTCTAATATATAATATACATATTGTTTTATATACATGTAAAATAATCTTTAATATAAAAAAATTGATATAACTTACTTTATATAACTATAACTATATATAAGGGCTGTTTAATTGTCAATTTAAACAAAAATATATAGGTTTGGTCCTAAAATAGGTTTACGTTCTTTATGCACGGTTGCAAAAAAAAAAAAAAAAGGAATTCCTATGCGGTTGCTAAGATGTTCAAGCTTTGAGTCTTTAATCAAACCTCAAAGAATTCTTTTGATTATGGGGTGCAACGTGACCTGAACACTTCTGAGGATTCAAACACTCAAACACTGTTGCACGCAAAGAGCAAACTCCTTTCAGCAGGAAATATCTATGCCTTTTTTTTTCTGCCCCAACGACCACCTTTCATTCCTCCTCTCCCTCTGCAAACATGTTATTGTGAACTCTGTCACACAGCTGAGAGTTTCTGGGCTGGGCGGCCTGGCCTTCTCACTGTGAGTTTGTTACCATACACACAAACAGACATCTTAAGGCAGGCCAAGTGAGCCAGCTCTCACTGTCAGCAGCTATGCAATTCTGTCTGGATTCATATACAGAATAATTTGTACGATGTTCTAACAAAAGAACAAATTGCTCTGATGAAGCATCAGAGGCCTATTGAACACCAAACAATCAGGTTTTGCATTTTACATCTTGTTCAGATGTGGAAGTGGCCACTCGAGACACCAGAAACGTTATTCATGTCTGCAATGAACCTGTGGTGATACAGGTTAAAGGGTGAATGCTTTTGTGCCGGCCACTCTGAAAATCTGCTTATTTTGTGGGCTGGTGTTTGTGTGTGTATTCAGTCCAGCTTCTCCAGAACAGAGGGCACGTAGACTAGGCTGAGCTCGCTACCAAAGTCACAGACTATGGCGGCATTGTCCAGAACCAGGAGCTGCCTGACGCTCTGACCTTCGCTGCTCTGGCCCAGGTACACGGTCTGCAGCAGGTCCCCGTAGTTCAAGTCCCAAAACGACACGCAACCTTGTCCTCCCGTCACCAGCAGACTTTCAGAGATCACCCCTAGACTGGCCCCACAGCCCACCTCCTGAAACACAGAGAAAGACATAAGAGATTTTGTTACTTCATTAATAACAAATCACAACATGCTGATTTGTTGATGAAATCCTGCAGTCCTTATTGTCATAATCACACACCTGTTGTATGGAGTACAGCTTTATGCCTGTGCTACGGTCCCAAATGCAAATGAGGTCATCCAACCCACTGCTAATGATACAGGAAGTTGTGCAAACCAATGAGGTGACATCACCGCGATGACCGTAAACGTGGCTCACCCGGCTGCCAGTAAGGACGTCCCACACGCAGATGGTGCCGTCTTGACCCCCGCTGGCTAGAACCATGGTCTACAACACAGCACAGAAAAAAATTTGAGTTGGGAGTGGGAAAAATATATATATATTTTGCCAAAATAAATATCATTATTTGTACAGAGACAATATCCATCCATCTACCCATTCATTTATCTATCTGCCCATCTATCCAACTAACCATCTATCTATGTGCTCATCTACCATCTATTCCTATCTATTGTAACCCTCTCTATATATCTATCCCTCTTTTCTATCCATCCATCTCTCCATCTACAAGTCTATCTAACTATCCATCCATTGGTCCAGAAGTACTAAAGTATCATTTTTAGTATATTAAGAACAAAATTAGTGCGTGAAAATAGAGCACTTTAAGTACATTATGGAAGTGCACTTCCATCCATCCATCCATCCATCCATCATGTTTTCAGTTAATTTACAGGATTTTAAATGAGAAATATGAGCAGCAATATTACACAATATGTATATGTGTGAAATGGTGATGCGATTCTGACCTGGTCTACGTATATGGCAGTTATTCCACCCGAGTGGCCCTGCAGGGTGAAGAGACAACAAGAATCCTCCAAACGATACACCTATCAAAGAAAAATGTCATAAGCAACAAACTAAAGCATGAGTTAACTGTAGGCTTGAACAGAATCTGTGCTCACAGGAAGCTCTACAGATGTCCAGCATCTGTACAAATTTACAGCCTGAGGACTAAATGTAAAGTTCCACAAATAACCCTTATGTTTTTAATTAATATTTTGCATATAATAATGCTTTAAATAACCACAGTGTTGCACTTTCTGCCCTATTTAATATGTTTTACTGTATTCTCACACACTGTGGTGTGAATAGGATTTTGTCCACTTCCTGTTTTTTTTTTTTTTTTTTTTTAAATTTTTTGCATATTTGTCACAAAAGATTCAGATCATCAAACAAGATTTAATATTACACAAAGAAAATACAAAATGCCTTTTTTTAAATGATAAATTCATTTATTAAAGGGAAAAAGCTGGCCCTACGTTAACAATTAATTGCCTCCTCCAGTTAAATCATGAAAGAACTGTGATTAACAACATTATTTTAGAAAGAATGGAAGTCTGTGGCGTTCAAGAGTGGAATCAATCTGGGATCAATACAATATCTAATCTGATATAATCTCATCAAAATTAATTTGTGCCCATAAAACCACAACTTGTGTCATGTAAAGCTTGGTCAATGGATTCAAATATAGATCAATAATATAAAATACACAAACTTGACCATAATTAATAACTGACGTGGGTAGCTGAAAAAATATATTTTGGGTGAGTTGTTATACACCTATGTTGTGTTTGTTATAAACATGATTAAATGTCCTTCTGACAACCCTCAAAGTGACTGAATAATCCTTTTATGCATCAGGTGGGATCGTGAAGCGCCAGTTTTTTCAAACCAGCTCTCCGGACCCTTCCAATACTGCATGACGTTCGAAGCTTCAAACGTCAATCACGCGGTGTTGTCATTTCGATACAATCACATCAGCATACACACACATATATATATATAGCTGAGCTATGTATGTGTTCATTGTCTGATAACGATCGTTTAGGCTTGAAACATCACCTGTGCTGAAAACAAATATTTTTCTACTTTTGGAGCTGTGGTGTGCAAACTTAGATTTTCCCGTTTGCATATTTATTTCTATTTCCCATATACTCATATGTTCCTTACCCTGACTGTATGGTCCTGGCTGCCGGTGACCACTCTGCCCGCGGCAGCTTTGAGCACAGTGATGGGCTTCTGGTGGGCACACTGCACTGAGCGTGTAAGCTGACAGCTGATCACATCCTCACTGCTGTAACAGGGGGAGGGGGGCAGACTGCCTCGGCCTGGGGGTCCTAACAAACACACACACACACACAAAAAGATAAAAACGCTTAAAGGGCCTTGAACGTGTTAAATTGCGTTGCTGTATCTGCAAGGTCAGAAAGTTCTCGGATTTCATCAAAAGAAGCTTAATTTGTGTTCCAAAGAGGAACGAAGATCTTAGCTGTTTGGAATGACATGAGGGTGAGTAATGAATGACAGAATATCAATTTTTTGGGTGAACTATCCCTTTAAAATGCCTCTTTATTTCGGTCCTCCGAGTAACTGTCAGCATTTATCTACCTGGTTTTTGTGTTTTCATGCTTTCTGATCTAATGATTACTTTTCCAGCTGGTTTTCATTAGTAGATCTGTATTTTTAACAATAATTTTATAGAAATTAAACCAAAAAGTCTAGTTGAAAAAAGGACAAACAGAACATTTTTTAAAATCACATTCCATTTCATTATTTTACATGACATTTCCTGGCCTGGCTTTGGCATTTTTAAAGGTTTTTCAAGGCTGTGAGAATGTTGTATATGAGTATTCTCTTTTCTATTATTTTGACATGACTCACCGCGATATTGCAGCAACCCCAGAGGCTTGTTGATCTCCACTGTAAAGAAATCCAGTGAGCCATTTAAACGAGCTGCCACAATTCTGCAATTGAAAATACTCCCATTAGCAAGAAAACGTAAATCAGGTGTGAAATGAGTGTGGCTTATATATATGAGCTTTAGGTTGTTGTGAAATGCACCTGTTATTAAGAAAAGCCAAGGCAGTGATTCCAGATACTCCATCTTCATTAATGCACCGTAATGATCCTTCTACTGCATCCCACAGCTAATAGATAAAAGAAAATAAGATCAATCTATATGCTAGATCAATAAATTCTCCTTATAAAAAGCCAGCTTTTTCTCTCACCTCCAGTTTTCCACTGCTGCGGCCTGTGGCAATGAGGTTACCCCTCAGCTCCATGGCCCACACCGAGCTGTCCCAGTTGCCATTGCCTTGCGGGGGGAGCTCTGGTGGTAAAACAGGCTGGTCCCCGAGGCTATGTCGCCTTTGCTGTGAAGCCGGAGGAGAAGGTGGGAAGGCCAATGTTGGTGAGGGCTCATGCTCCTGGTATGCTTTCTCCACCAATACCCCGAAATTAAAGCCAGAGCTGCTTAACGTCTGAGATGGGGGCAATGACCCAAAGTTGGTGTCGATGAGAGGAGTGAGGTCTGGATGGTCCCCAAACAGGGCAGGGCGTGCAGGGGTGGTCCTCCTCCTTATTGGGAAAACATCTACATCTGGCCCTCCCATCACTACTCCTCCTGGTTCCCGAAAGTCTGCTCCCAAAAGGCTCTCAGCCTCAGAAGCGCTTATGTGATCCCAGCCATCACGGTGCTCCCAACAACCACTGCTGCTGCTCCTGCGCAGACTTATACACATACATAAAAATACAAATAATGAAAACACATTAAAAAAAAAAAAATATTAAAAATTATGTACACATAAAGATATAGATTTCATTTATTAGTGGCCATGCAGTGGGTGCAGGTTTGTTTAACTGAGTTTATACATTTCCTTACCCATTGTTGGGTATAACAGTAAGACAGTCTCCAGTCTGTGCATCCCACACACGGATCTGTCCCGCCAGACAACAGCTGGCCAGCAGCATTCCATCACTGGCCAGACACTCAATGTCCTGTGAAGAGATGCCGAAGGTAATTTGATAGATTTCAGAGTGCATGTATGGAAACGCGTCACTGCAAGTCAATTTGATTCTCACCATGCTGTGGCCTCTCAGCAGTAGAGGGGAGATTTCACTGATTGGCGGCGAGTAGCCGTACTCATCGCAGGGCAGTTCTCCACGGCGACGGCGACCATGGGGAACCCCGTTCTGCCCGTAGTTCCGAGGGCAGAGCACACGATACAGACAGAAGAGTAAGAGAACTAACACCACACCGGCGAAAAGTCCAAGAGCTGCCACCCTGCACAAACACATATATTACAACAAAGTAAAGTAAAATAAAATTAAATCAATTAGTCCAAACAATGTCAGATGGGGGAGTGTTTGAGAAACCTGACATTAAACACTTCTTATTTTTTTCCCTACTGACACATACACTAAACACTTCACCTGTAATTAATGGGTCAATCAATCAATTTAAAGCTGGCATGTGAGCATGAGCCCCTGCAAGACAAGTCTCTCTTGAAATTCCTGTCCACCCACTTCCAGGAATGGGAACCCAAAGGTAAGCATTACATGCAGAAAGTTGGACAACATCTGAGCATGTGCACATACTCTTGATCTGTCCTCACGGGATAAATGCAGCACAGAAAACAGGAAACACAGGCAGGGGGCCGAAGGAAGAATGAGAAGGAGGGGCCGAGTTTTAGAACAAACTGAACTACATCTATCTGATGTGTATCTAACAACCATAACGTTCTCATAGATAAGAACGGGGCCTTGGAACAATGACCTTGAATGTTTGTTTGTGAATGAGATAGACTATTGTTTGTTTCTGCAGTCACATATATGGATCTCCTTGTGCTAGTAAGAGATATGAATGAGTGCTCGTGGTTAATCAGTGACATTTTTCCACATATAAATGAAAAATTTAAGTGTTTGTTTGCAAAATGAAAATATTGTGGTCATGAGGTTTAAAACCACTTGATATTTGTTCAAAGAAAGACCACAAAGGAAAATAGTAATGCATGTTTTCTGAGAAAAGTAATTGAGTAATTTACAGATTACCAATAAAGACTGCTGTCTGATCTATAGATACAAGAAAAAGGACAAAAGAAAATATTTTCTTATCCTTACAACCCTTCGGTGAACACCCAAATAGCGTAGGAGTTTTACGAAAGAGAATGAAGTCTTTATTTATTGCAAACTGACAGAGCTGGAGGAATTTGTTTCTGTGGTGTCGCCACAAAATGCACCACATATGATTACTCAATAAAAAAAAGGGAATTTGTGACACTGCTGAGCCAGGCCTTTTACATTTTCTTAAGGGACAATATATATATGCCAAAAGAAAATTATAAGAGTATTTTTTTACCTGAGGGCAATATGTATATAAAATATATCTGTATGTTATATTTTATATATTTATGTCAGATACTTCAAACCTGTAAATTCATGAAAAAAAATCATCCAAATAATAATAATAATAATAATTCAAATAAATTTTAAATAAATTCTGTTTTTGCCACCAATAATTTCTAGTCATCCTACACAAAAATATTAAGACGCTCAACTGTTTCCAACATTGATATTAATAAAAACTGCTGAGTACCAAATCGGCACATACACTATGATTTAGGAAGGTCACGTGACACAGAAGACTGAAGTAATGATGCTATAAACTCAACATTACCATCACAAAAATAAAGTTCATTTAATTTTTTTTTTTATTACAATTTAAAACAACGGTTTTATATTTTAATACTACATTTTTTACAATTACTGTTTTACTGTATTTTTGATGAAACTAATGCAGCTTAGGTCAGCATAAGACACTACTCATAAACATTGATACACTCGGTGTATCAAACATAAATAAAATTAAATAAACAAAAACAAAAGCAGGAATACATCTTTTTGGCTTCATTTGTTAAATATCTGGTGCATTGTTGCCTAAGCTATGGTTCATTTATAATAATAACTCAAACTGAATGGGTATCTAAATAAGTAACGTTTATAAAAATAGGTAGAGTGCCCAAATAGCTGAAGTGCAACACTGACTTGTAAAGTGTGAGATCCATCTGCAGATCAGAGGTCTTGATGCTGGGAGGAGGAGCGTGGTGTGTATCCTGGGGATGGCGTGTGTCTATGGCCTCTTGCGGGGTGAGATGGAGCGTGACGGGGATGACTGGAAGAATGCTGATGTACCTGAGGGTATCAGATAAAGGCATAACTATGAGAGGGCCTGAACCATATCATCTATTAAGAGATAAGAAAGTAGCGTACCTCTTTGCAAGAGTGATATTGTAATAGCTAAAGAGTGAGGGCCAGTGGCGGAAAGAAAGCCGCCTCCACAGCTCCTCATCCTCAGGGCCCCAAGTGATCTGGGGGCTGGACACCGGGGCAACACCTGGGCGGGCTGCTCGGTGACCCTGAGATTGGTTTTCAGGTAGAGGAGTGGGTTCAGGGGCAGGAAGCACACTCAGTGTGCTGGTGTGGTCTCCACCAGGAAATACTGGAGCAACGCCCAAGTGAGGCGGAAGGCCCGCCTCCCCAAGAGGGCTCTGCTCTGACACCTGAGCAGCAAGGAAAGTACTCAGACCAGCAGGGTCTGTGTAGACCAGGATACCAATCCAGATAACAGTGCCAACCTATTAAATAAAGAGAAAACACATTTAGATTAAATAAAGCATTAATTTATGCTTTCTATTTTCATTTAATTTTAGACAGTTCAAAAGTGTGGTTTCGTAAGATCTTTCCGTTTTTAAAAGTAGTATGCATGCTTTTTAAGATTTATTTTTCGCCTTTATTGTTATAGGACATATCAGTTTCTTTCTTATGTTAAACATAAAAGAAGATATTTTGAAGAATGCTGGTATTTAAACAGTTAATGGTGACCATTTTTTCTCTACTATGGAGGTCAGTGGGGACCAACATCTATTTGGTTGTTCAAAATTCCTCAAAATATATTATTTTCTGTTCAACATAAGAGAGAAACTCATACAGGTTTGGAACAACATAGGTGTGAGTAAATGGGGTGTAATTTTTACCATGATGATTCTCTGTGCCAGGCGAGTGCGTGCTAGGAAGTACACCACCCTGAGCCTCTTGGGCAAGCGGAGGTTCCGGAAAGCAGGAGCCTGCAGGGTGATGGTGTGGGGAGAAGGGCGGGGTGGTGGAGGTGTCTCTCGTGGACGCAAAGGGCCTGGTTTAGGTGGAGGCATCCCCGCTTCTGCCGGGAGACGTCTGTTCAGATCAGCTAACTGTTAATGTAGAGACATGAGGGTTGGGAAAGATGAAAGGTACTTAGATGAAGCGATGAATGATTCAGCCATTTCTCATGGAATTGTAAAAAAATATTCTGTGCATGTGGTTCTCACCTCCATGCGGCGGATGTCAATAGACAGCACAGTGGTGAAGAAAAACATCTGCAGGAAGAAATCGGACACCAGACCGACCACAGCAAACAGACAGAACTCCTACACACAAAAGAAAAAGCGGAAAGTGGAAAGCTTTTGTGATTTGGTTCTGTATAACTACCACCAAAAGCAGATCATATATCGGAGTTATTTACAAGAGCTTCACCTGAATTGCTGGTACAAATGTGAAGTATCCAATGAGGATGATGCACAGTTCAGTTGCCATATTCTTCATGATGGACCAGCTCTCATTGCTTAGACCTTAAGACAGATCCAAGAAAAAAAATAATAAAATACAGATTTTTGCCAGAGTGTGTCATTCAATTTGGTCTAATTTTAACCTCCCAAACTTTCAAAACACTTCAAACTGAAAAAAAAAGACTTCAAACAAAAAACAGGTAAGGGATTTATGAAGAAAAAAAAAAAACAATAGTGCAGATGATTGCATCATCTCTGACCTTGAGCAATACGCAGCTTGACTTCAAGGTCGACAGGCGTTGACACAACAGACTTGGTGAGGACAAGGACATTCTCCAAACCAATTACCACCACAAGGTAAGGGAAGATTTCCCTGTAAAACAGCAGCAGAGAAACAACTAAACCTTAGAAAATCAATCAAAATTAATGTCTGATGAAAAAATGTGAGGAACGTGAGGAGCTAGCTTATTATAAACTATAAAAACCTAACAGAAAAATCCACTGTAGCATTCTTTGATTAGCTGAAGAGTTGACCTTATGCAGCCCTATTGTATCTTAGATAAATATGGAGTACACATCTGGCCTAAAGAGTGTGTATGTATTGACTGCAGCCTGTTCCGGTGAACCAAGTCAAATTTGTTTGGACAGCTTGAGCTCACACCACTGTGACTGTAAGTCCTTACATGCAACCTTACAGGCTAGCGTAGGACTATCCCTGTCCACTCAAACACTTCCTGGCAGTGAAATTCCCCTAAACTATTCCCCTAAGTTATACATCAACCTGCTCAAAGATCAAACGATTATTCCTGATGGATTAAGTCTATTGCAGCCCTTGTGATAGTGATGAACAGAATCATTCAAGAGGTGTGAATGAAGGTGTGTTTTGGCTGAGCTCCTACCCTCCATTCAGTGTGGGCGTCAGGCCAAACAAGGTGCAGAGTCCCACAGACATGAGCAGAGAGCTGAGGACCGTCACCACAGCAGCCAGCGCCAAGCCCCATTTGGATTTCACCATGTCAATCTTTCCTGTGAAGTGAGAGGCAGGGATTATCAGAATTATTGTTGTCAAGAGCATTTTACAAAACTTCATTAAGCATATAAAATGCTGCTGGAAAGAGGGTATGAGAATTCTTGATGCTGAACGTGCTGTTCTGAGGATAATCGCCAGGCCAGACTGAAACACGAAAGCTCAATCAGAAACCAAACAGCTCTGCTAATCTGAAAGCTTTCTGCTGCCAATTTTCTGCTTTCTCCGGAGGCACCTGGAAAAATGTCCCATTTCAACCCTGTTGTATTACTTCCTACTAATTTTAGAGATATATGGAATGATTATTAGAGAAAGAATAATAGAGAACAGCAGAAAACTCTACGAATATTCCCATTTCTGGCAAGTCTGCAATAATCCTGTCAATTTAGGTACTTCCATGACGAACAATAACAGTAGTGGACACAAATCAACAGACTATGTGTGGGCATATCATCCAACATAAAAATGTAAACACTGGTGATTATTTCTGACAAAGTGGTCTGAAACTCACTTATGGGGGATTGTTTATCTGCAAATATCTTCAACGTGAAAGTTATAGAATCTAATGCTCATCAGATGGCCCATTAAATAAAATATTTCTGGAAACTTCTACAAACATGTAAACAGAATATCACCTAATATGATACCCTGTTTTAACTCCAAGGTCAGAATGTACAATTGTAACACATTACATAACACAACCAGGTATTCCATAACAGAAAAAAATACATTACTATAAAAGCTGCATGATTTTTTTTTTTTTTGAAAGATGTGTTTACCATTTGTTTAATAAAAATACAGTTTACAGTAGTATTTAGAATATAAAAAAAATTAGTATACACAGTAGTATACTAGTAGCATATATTGAGAAACAATATATTGTTAAAATATTGAATGCATATTTATACATTTACTTAATTTACATTTATGCATTTAGCAGACACTTTTTTCCAAAGCGACTTACAATGTATTCAGGCTATACCATTTTTTTTTTTTTACCAGTATGTGTGTTCCCTGGGAACTGAACCCACAACCTTTTTGCACTGCTAACACAATGCTCTACCACTGAGCCACGGGAACACAGTGATGCAATTCCTAATTTTCAACAGGCATTACTCCAGTCTAGTCTTCAGTGTCACATGCTCCTCGGGAATCATTCAGACATTCTGATATGTGCTCAAGAAACATTTCTTACTATTTTCAACGTTGAAAACAGTTGTGCTGCTTAATTATTTTGTGGAATTTCTGATACTTTTTTCATGATTAATCTAGATTGAAAAGACCAAAAAACTAATAATTTCTAACACAACAAATGTTTTTTACTATCACTTTAATCAATTTAATGCATTCTTACTAAATAAAATGCTTAATTCTTTTAAACAAAAATAAATGAATTAATGACAGAATATAGGAAGAGATGACACTTACGGGTGGAGAAGTAGATATAAGCAAAGAGGATGATGTAGGTAGTGACCAGAGGGATGAGCTCAGCGATGCCAATCTCCTCTTTGAAATGGACGTGCACCATGTGGTCTTCACGCAGAGTGCAGTTCACTGAAGGATGAAGCTGTTTCAGACGGGTTCGGAGACTGGCTACAAACCTGTCCAAAAAGACACACACACACACACACACAGGAAATGCTAAACATTTTTGGAAACTTATGATTGGTTCACTACAAAAACTATATTTTTATAAAATGTGACGCCTGTCTTATACACCACAATTAATTTGAAATATTACGAAGGCTGACCTTGCATCATAGGAGCTTAGTGCAATTGTGATGGTGTATGTCACCACTCTCTTCTTGCTGTACAGGCTTACACCCGTCTGCTTCCCCGGGACACCAAAGAGTAAATCTAAAAAGTAAAAATTGGTTTTCTAAACGAACAGAGGGCAACTTTCAATTGAGTAAAGATGAAATTGTATTTAAGCAGCTTCCTGCCTTTCAGAGTGGCTGAAGTATGAAGGCCTTTGGGTTCATGTTGGTGGACTGTCTTCAGGAGGTCTGAATCTGCATCAAACAGGTCCCGCCGGTTCTGCCAAAAGTTGCCAGGGGATACCAGCAGGCAGCCGTGCTCTGGAAGGACCGCCTGCATGCGCCGCAACCCTGGCAACAAGTCCGTTACCTGCAAGCACAGCGCCTCCAAACTTCTAAGAAGAGAGAAGTGAGGTTGAGAAATGTGTGGTAACAAGGGCAAACAGAAATGGTTTGAAATCAATCAACATGAGCTAATAAGCCAGGGGGGGAATCTTAGACCTGTCTGTGTAAACGTGGTTTCTGATCTCCTCCAGGAGACTGAAGATGCGCCCAAGGGGAGAGCGGAACACGTCCACAGGAACCAGACTGTTGTCCCATGGTGAAACTGCTGCCTTGACCAGGACCTGCTGAATGTAGGCCACCGGAGGACCCCGATACTGCAAGAACAGCAGCATATTTAGATCAAAAGTAACAGTTCTTTAAAAAAAAAAAGAAGAGATTTTTACATTTTCTGTGGAGCCTGACTAAGGTAATTCCCTGATGCTAAAGTGTTGCAGGTGGTTGTTTGCTGGCCCCAAGTCTAGAGGTAACTTTTCATAGACAGTCAGATGTTTTGTCCAACAGGTGAAATTGTCTGAATATACCTTTTTTTCGACATGATTTGATGTTTATTCAGGTCTGTAACAGTGTACGTAGAACACCTAGCATTTGCAAGGCCTACAATCCACAATCCCTGTCCAGTGCCGGCCTAAGCAATCATGTTAATACTTCCACAGCAAAGCCAAATACTCCTAAAACTCTTATAACGATCATTCAAACTTTTGGGGGTGGTAAGATTTTGTAATGTTTTTGAAAGAAGTTTCTTATGCTCACCAAGGCTACATTTATTACAAAAAAAAATAAATACAAATAAATAACTGCAGTGTCACATAATCATTAAGAAATCATTCTTAGACATTGACTTCGGGGCTCGGGTAACATTTACAACTATTAATGTTGAAAACAAATGTGCTGCTTATTATTTTTGGGAAAATCCTGATACATTTTATTTTAGAATTATTTTCCATATTCTTTGGGTAAACATATTAATTTATTTTAAAATAATAATAAAAAAAAATCGTACAGAACTGAAATTTTAACAGTAATGTATATCACACAAGCATTTAATTTTACCCAATCAGGCAACTCTGGCAGGTCACCCTGAGACTCATGGGATGGAACAGAGTAATCTCGTACTCCAGTGGTGAACTCGACAGGCCCTGTTCCTGGCAGAGGCAGCTTCAGCAGAGGGTAACTGTAAAAGAAAGCATGGTTACAGAACAACAAATCAATCTTTATTACCAACGTCAAGCTGAATTCCTCATAGACACGGTCCCTCCAAATAGAGGAATAGCCTTCTCATGATGAACAGGTCCATAAAACAAGTCATATTTGAATGAAAAGGGTGATAGGTATGCAAAGGGTTGTTTTTGCATTTTTTACTGACAGTTTTATAGCATTCAATCAGTCACACAGGTGCAGCAAGAGTAAACGTAAAAGATAAACCTGCACCAGGAGGTACCACAGAGCAGTATGATTAACTTGTCGTCTGTGTTACCCTCAGGCTAAACTAAGAATTTTACACATTATAAAAAAAAAGGAAAAAAAGAACAAGATTGTACAAGACCTACAATACTGCCTGCAGTACAAACACAAAGGACTGGGATACTCTCCAGATGGATGATCTGACCAACCCCTACTTTTCACAAAAGGAACATATGTCACTCCTCTTTAAAGTGCTTCAAAAGCCACGAATATCCCCCACCAACAACAGCAGTGTTTTGAAGAGAGGAGCACAAGCTGATAAGGTTTAAAACACATGACACTGTTGACATCAGGGAAACAGAAGGCTATTGTGTAAAATACATAAAACCTGGAATCTCGATGTGCTCTTTCCTTAACACAGTACATACAAACTGAGGGACAACCCAATATCATTTTGTGTGCTTAATGGATTAGTTCACTTCCTGAATATAAATTCTGATAATTCACTCACCCCCCATCTCATCCAATTTGTTCATGTCCTTCTTTCTTCAGTCGTAAAGAAATTTCAAACATTCCAGGATTTTACTCCATATATTGGACTTCAGTGGGACCCAACTGGCTGAAGGTCCAAATAGCAGTTAGCAAATCTGCAGTTTGGACCTTTAAATCGTGAAGTCCTCTATATGGAGAAAAATCCTGGAATTTATTCCTCAAAAACCTTCATTTCTTTTCAACTCAAGAAAGAAAGACATGAACATATTGGATGACATTGGGGTGGTTAAATTTTTAGGAAATTCAGTATATTACTTGATTATCTGTCTTGAGGCCGAGTCAAGCTATTCTGCCCAGTCCATTCTCCTCTCTAGCTGAGAAAGAATTCAGACGTCCGCAGTGACAAGTAGCTGCCACTTCACAAAGCCTACTTCTGTTCCTCCAGGCAGCTCAAGACACTGAGCTGTTCTCTGGGAGAAATGTTCACACACTCACTCTTTTCCGCATGGATTTTGCCCTTTATCTGAAGCGTCAGAGATTTAATTCCCATTTTGCTGACTGAGGCTAAAAGAAAAAGCATGAGAAACCTGTTTTCTCCAGCTCAGGGCTCCACTTTGTGTTTGTGCTACACACAGTCCTCCTGGCATGATCTTGCTGTCGAATCAAACGGTGTAGAACAACCGACCACAAGCCAACTTCATTCCTTTGTTGCCCTCTCTCACCCTTTCACACCAGAAAACATCCCACCCACAGATTTGTACAGATAAGCTGCTTTTCCCAACCCACAGAAGTACAAAAAGTACTTCAACATTGACAGAGGCCATCGGAGCCGTGGCCTGGCAGCCATTGTGTCCCCGATTAGTTGAAATCTCGCTCCAATCCCATTACTTCCTGTTTGAATGAAATATCACGACTGCACACTCACCAGCAGGTCAGGATGCTGGCAGAGGTGAAGAGAATGATGGGAACTGGGTAGGAGGCGCATAGCAGGCCGTGCCGGTAGAAGGCGGCCGAGATGTTCTGCCGAAGCCGCTCTCTCACCGTCATCCTGGGGGGAGGGGTCAACTGATGGCCATCGAGTCTGCGTGTGCGGCCAGGGCGAGGGCACCGGCGTGCATCCAGGGATCTGTGCGAACAGGCATGAACAGAACTATAATTGGCTCTCTGTCATTGTGAATGTGTTTTTCCTGTTGCTGATAAAACCCAAAATCTTTTGTAGTCATTTAGAGCACATATTAAAAGCATTATATATATATATATATATATATATATATATATATATATATATATATATATATATCTTATCTATATTTGTGCTTCATAAACAGAGTAAATGAGTAGTATCTTATGGCAAGCTTTATTGCTATTCCTTACCAACAGTACAAAAACATTCACATGTATAGCCAACATAAAACTTATCTATTGATTCTGATATGACACAAGTCAGCAAATATACAGTTGAAAGAATACAACATATATATGTTAGCATACACTAACAAAACATTTTTTTTTAAAAAGCGAATTTTGAAAGATATTCAGTAAGGATGCATTGAATTGATCACAAGTGAGAGTAAATACATTTATTTTGTTACAAAAGATTTATATTTTAAGTACCGTGTTTTTCAGACTGTAAGTCGCACCGGAGTCGTGTTCCTGGTTAGTTTATGATACCCAATGAATTAAATAACATTAAATAATTTAACCTTATTGTGATCCGTTACCAACCAACCAAACTTAAACACTGCCTACAGCTGGCTAGCTAGCAGTTTCTTCTCTAGAAAACCTATCTGTTAGAGTTAACCCTTTGCCTAGAGGTAGTTTCTGGACTTTCAAACTCTGAAACCAGTGGGTTCAAGGGTTATACTGGCACTCTATGGTTTACAAAGAGCTCTTTTTTGTGATCGGGTGCCCCTGTGACTATACCACAGAGCACAAATTTTCCCCCCAGGAATTTACCTCCTGAGTGGCTACCGTTCAGGCTTTTCTATAAATATTACATAAACAAGATGACACATACAGGCTCACAAAGATGCTACACATGTACTACTCAAGTTTGTGGGGAAATTTCATAACACATGATGCAAGAGATTTCATTAAAACAAACAGAGAGAGAGAGAGAGAGAGAGAGAGAGAGAGAGAGAGAGAGAGAGAGAGAGAACTATGATGGGCTAAAAACTTCACTGAAAGCAGAATTAACCGATTTTAACTTTTACATGATGATATCAATGTCATTTTCTCTTTTTAGAAGATCCAAGCACATGAATACATTTTTTTTATGATCAATTTTAGCAATTTTGTAGTATCTTAAAATTTTTAGATATGCAACATTTCCAAAGCATCATTGCACCAATAAAAGCAGTGATTAAAAACAACATAATTAAAAATAAAATTAGATTTGTCAGTTATGGTAATAATAATTAGTAATAAAATAAGAATGCTAACACAGATCATAAGTCATTTGTGGTGAATAAGTAAATAACAAAATACTTTTTTTTTCACAAACATTCAAGACTTACAGAAAAGTAGACATAAGAAACACTTTTATGATAGTTGTATTATTTATTTGCATACTTCCTGAAGTTTGGAAACTCCATTTTTAGGATTTAATTGTATGGAAAATATCACCCAACACAGACCTGTTTGTTCACCATTAGAAAGAGAGGCATACACATTTGAAAGACATGAGAGTGAACTAATTAATGATGACAGAATTTGCAACTTGGGGTCAATTATTCCAATTTATCCAACAGTCCCTTTCCCGTTCCAGCTTAGAGAGAGACCAACTGTATCAAACTGAGTCTTAACCGTCTCTTTCTTACTGCAATCGCACACTTCCTTCTCTCCCTCTATTGCCGAATCTATGAGATTTTCAAGAGAATAGAGTCCAGAGACACCATTCACAGTCTGCAAAACTTGGCAAACCAAATGCTACATCATGGAAACAGGCAATTACTTTCAATTCTTAAGTGAATGTGCAGGCACGGGCTGATAAACACAATTGCAGCTGACAGACGGACTGGCCTCCCTCTTTGCCAACCAAACCAAACCTCTTTGACAATTTGTTGACATAAGAACCTTGCAACTATCATGAATGCTGGAATACAACTTTAGAGTGCAACGCAAAGTCGCAGCAGTACAATAGTAACAGCACAAACTACAGCAATGCTTTCTTAAAATACACAAGTTAATATTGGTTTCCAAAATGAAGGAATTTAAAAACTAGAAATCTGACAGCTTCTACAGTCTGATTTACATCTGCATCAGAATGTTCCACTGTAAATCATCTGATCATTATTCTACTGCAGAACAACTGTCAGGGATATCTGCCTGCTCACTTTTACTTCTCAAATAAAGTATGCTTCATCATAAACAACAGAGAAAAAATATTCAAAAAATCTAACTAATTTGATCACATCTTGAGTTTCTAAAATATTCTCACATTTCCATTTTTATTTAATTTCTTCCAAAAAGATTTAAGTAATTATTAAGTATATAAGTATCTGATTTTTATTATCAATCATTCAAATTTAATTTTCACTTACTAGGCCCAAAGCAACAAAAATAAGCTAAAGAAATATAATAAATGAACTGTCAAACTCCAACACAATCATATAAAAACGAAAAGTATCAAATTTAATCCGAACCGAATCCATTTTGCGACAAAAACGCATATATGTCAGACGGTTTTGCTGGTTATTTAATAGACTAATATAATTACAAAGCAATGCTGTGTTAGCACCATGGCATTGTTAGGTATAGAACAGTTAGGTATTTTTTTATATATTTTATTATTTTTATTTCCTAAATGTCATAGCATACCAAAATACGTAGTATATTTGTAACGTGCGGTGTTCAGGCTGATGCAATTCCCACGTTTCTGGATATTAAACTGTAAATTAGCTGAGCTGAAATCAGTCTAACAAGAGCTAAAGCTAACGGGCACTGAACTACACATGAATACAGTTCATTAACTCGGTTGTCTGCAATGTCCTGCATTTCACGCCTTTCAAAATCCTGAGATACTATTTATTATCTTTTTGTTGTGCAAGGAGATGAAACCTGTAACGTTACACGTCCCCATGGCATTAACTTTAGCCGAGCTGCTAACGCTTTAGCATTACTTGATGTTTAAAGCACCTGCCAGTTTTATTTAGATTAGCTTGACGTATATAGACAATAAATAGAACGCATCACCCTAAAAATACGCATTCCGTTGCCTCAACGTGACGGCAAGCTATGGGCATCTATCTAGGAAGTGCTTTGACAGCATGTTACTGGACCAGCTAACAGAAATAGTGAGCACTATTAAGGGCCTGCCATGCTTCTAAAATGCTCTAATTTAGCAATATAAACACACAAAGTAAGGAAAAGAAAATGCGCTAAAATAATCGCTTACCCTAATGACAGGTTCTACCCTTACTCTCCGAGGGCTTGTTGTAACGCTGAATCTGCTACTGTTGAGTTTCACACACAGGTGACTGTACGTCTCTACTGTTCTGCCTGCATCATATCAGCTAGTAAGCCAACGTGACCCCTCAACTTCAACCTCCAGAACAAAGCTGAAACGCGTCAAACTACGACCTCTACTGGCCAAAAAGAGTTCGAAGTAAGAGTGTAAAGTGTAGACAATATTTTTTTCCTAAATGGATTTATCTAATGTTAACGTTAGTTAGTAAAATGATTGTGATTTATTTGCATTATATGAACCCAATGTATTATAATGTAAGGATGTATTATCAATTGTCATTATTTGCTGGCAGGTGCATTTCAACAGAGTAGTTCCTTAGAAGCACTGAGGCGTTCAATGTATTTTAAAGACATGATAGTATGTTTTCATTATTTGCAGTAAACTTTGAATAAAAATATATAGCATATCTAATAGAATCATGTATCAAAAATTGCAGGTGAACACTCCCTGGTGGTCTAGTGGTTAGGATGCGGCACGGGTTCAATTCCCGGTCAGGGTATGAATTTATTATTTTTATTTTTTTATGCAATTATTTTCAAATGTAATTTTAAATGTAATGTAATTGTAAATCTGGTTTGAACTCTACAAGTTACCTATAGAAATCTGCCCAATATTAACATATTGAAACTGTTAACTGTTACAAAAATTTTGAAGCACAACACCATCAATTGGCAATTGAGGCTTAGTTTAAAAAAAAAAGAAAATAAAAAAGAAAACAAGACAGGGTATTTTCTATGAAAAATCAATTTATTACAAAATAAACATATCTTCGTTTTGGTGACATATTATAACGGAGCAACTGATGATAACTGATAAAGTGGCTACTGAGGTCAGTGTACACAACAGATCAACCTTATCTCATGTCTTATCAGAGAACCTAATCTAGAACACTGAACTGCAGGTATGAGTAACATCTCAGATTTAAAGATATGTTTGTTCCTTATGACTTGTATTAAAATATATGAAGGAAAAAAATGCACATTTAAAGCATATTTACAAAAATTCAGTTAAAACAGTAAAAAAAAATATATATTTGTTTTATATTTTTGCTCTTTACAAATTTGTATTAAAATCCCATATTCCTCTGTTAAGAGCAACACTGAAATGGAAGCTGGCACTGCCAAATGTTTTATGTTGAAATACAATAACAGCCCAAAACATTCATTTCTAAATTAGTTTCTTTTTTCCATCCAGCATTTAGGACCTCAGAAACAAAACTCAGCACTAACAAGTCAAATTAATCGAATCTTCCTAAATATTGCATACAATATCTTGCCATCATCATGTCAACAGTAATGCAGCTGCAGGACATGTTAACTTGTGGGCTTACTGACACAGCAAGGAAAATTTAAATATAACTGTCAAAATGCAATATAGTGACTATGTATGTGCCATTAAAATAAGAGGGAAAAAGGGTCGCTTTAGAAATGTGGCATATTTCAACAACTAAAACCAACCAGATCATTTACTGTTAAACGTGAAAATGTAAATTTTAGAAAATACTTTTTCCAAAAAAAAAAAAGAGCAGAATTTGCTGGAAATTTAAGAACCTTCTATAAAATAAAAACTATACAAAAAATTGAGTTTCTACACGATCTTCACCCTTGTTGTCCTTTTACATAAAGCATTTTCTTCACTTCAGGATACCAACTGAAAAACAAGAAAGTTACCCATTATAAAAGTGAAAACTGACAAACTGATTATAAAACACTGGTTTAGTATTTAGGAGGTACTTACACCTTTAACTGTTTCCTTGATGAATTCCTTTCTGCTGGTCAGATCAAAGTCAGGATACTTATCATAAACCTACAATGAAGAGGAAGTTCATAAATAATAAGTATCTGGAAACTTTTCAGGATGTCAAACATTAGGGGAACATATCTAGATCTAGGACACCTGCAGGAACTTAAGAGGAACTGATTGCTTGATATAAAAATAAATTCAGTTGGTTCAAATAGATCAGAAAAGTGAATATTCATATAAAGTTAAATGTCTCATTTGTTTGAAGACACAACTTGCTTTAATATTTTATCAATGCAATGACATTCACACATTTACAGCATTGAAACAGCAACTGTAACCCCTCAAAAAGCCATTTTGTCCAGATAAATAATAAGAAATAACATACTTGTCGGGTAATCTGCTTCATTGTAACTTCCTCCAAGTTGGCATCTTTCAACAGATTCTTGATTGCCTCCTTCAACTGTTCTTCAGTTGGTGGTTTTTTAATCATCTTGATCAATGGCACATCATCTTCAGAGCTTTCACTTTCATCTGGAAGAAAAATTACAGCATGTCAAAAAGTGTATGGTTTCAGTTTTGAGATGAGGCCAAATTATTTTGTGTCTTGTAACTCCAGACAAAAAAATCAATTTTCAACAATTTTCAGATTTTAACTTTCGGTCTTGCATCTCGAAGCATTTGCTGCATTATTACCCTTGATCTCATTTGCTTTCTCTTTTCCTCGGTTGCTGCTGCTGTCAGCTTTCTTGGTTTTAGGGACAGGCTTAGCAGGAGCTTTCCTCTTTGCTGCAGGCTTTTTTGTCTACAAAAGTTGTGAAATAAATGGTCAGTTTAAATGTAGTCACATACATACAGTAAAGTAAATCAAGACATAAAAACTGAACACATTTCTGGAGCATCTGTCACTCTAAACTATCACGATGTCATAAATGAAAACTTGCAGTTTTATTCAGAGTTCGAAACTATCTGTGCAAAGAGTTTTCATTGTCTATTTAAGCTGTAAATTATCTAATTGTTCATCAGCAGACCAAAATGACCAGCTCAAATAAGACTGAATTTATTTGAATTTTCAGAATTCACATATATTACTACCAGGGCTCTGAACTGGTTCAAGGAAATGGAAACGAATGACATTTTGACAGGAACAGAACCAGACACTAAATCAAATTGTATAGTTCCTTACAGAAATTGAAAATTTTAAATGGCCATTAACTTGTTAATAACATTATTTTATCATTCCATTTAATATTTTAAATTAATATAAAAAAATTTAATATTTAATATTTGCCGTCAACCAAGCACGAATTCCAGTAGTACAGCCAAGGCAAATGTGAGCTGATGCATGTAGCGAGTGAAACGCCCGGCTGCGCTCAGCTGTGAACTAGTGGTCGACCGACACAGGTTTTTTGACAGCCAATGCCAATAACTTGGAAAGCGGTGGGCCGATAGCCAATATTTTTTTAATTTGAATTAAAATTAAAGAAATTTTTAATCATTTGACAATGGATTAAAAAAAAAAGTGTTTAAAATAAACAAACTTTTATACTTTAAGATGACAAAATAGGGTAATCGAAACCGAAATTTAGAACCTCTAACCGACGTAATTTTCCCATGTCGGTTATTTCCTGTTAATACTTCCCCCTTAAAAGCATGTGTAGCCAGATGATTCTGCCAGTCAGTGGCATAAAAGCAAAACACGGAGGTGAGTGCCGGTTCAACACATAGTGATGGCGCGCGAGCCGTGAGCCTAGTCTTCACTAAACTTTGTCAGTTGTATTTATTTGTTTTATGGTTTGGACGTTCAAACGTTTAGACGATCGGATGTGTATTATTATATCGAGCTACCATGTTCGCGCAGCTGCATTGTGGCATGAAAACTCATAGCTGTGGAGATCGCGCGCACAGAGGAACGCAGTTGTCAGCGCTGTCCTGTGATTTATCACTAAAGTATCTTAGAATCTCAAAACTTATAGCATATTTTTCTACGTTTGAAGGAACTAGGCTATTTACAACCCCCAGCTTCACAATAATATAGAGATGGTATGACTAATTCACACACGCAATCACTCTGGTACTGTTTACCTTTAATCTTTATCTCTTACACCGAGCAATAATAGGTAAGAAATGTTACAAACATAGATAAAATAACTGCTGATAGTGAGCTATGATCGTTCTCTCAATAGGAAAAAATATCCCACCTTTTAATAGTCGATCTCAACTGTCTGGTGAGGCCAGTCTAAAAAGACGCTCAGGACAGTTGACAGAACGCTGCTGCGTGTCGACACGAAAGCGTATCATTTTCACGTGTTATTAAGCCTTGCCACTTGCAAATGTAACCATTCAAAAGACTTTAAAGCATTAAAAAACACAAGACGCGGAAAAGCTGAACTGAATAGCTGGTTACTCGCGCGCTGTGCTCAGTGCGCACGCGGAGAGAGAGACGCGTCTCACAGACAGCAACACTAAACCAACCTCTCGTTTGCAAAGTTTTCCTTTACGTTCCTCCTGCACCTCAACGAACAAAAACAA
Organism: Carassius carassius; assembly: GCF_963082965.1. Taxonomy (NCBI): domain Eukaryota; kingdom Metazoa; phylum Chordata; class Actinopteri; order Cypriniformes; family Cyprinidae; genus Carassius; species Carassius carassius. Next base: position 28,078,027 of record NC_081769.1, on the reverse strand, counting down.
ATCGCAGTTTAAACAAACAGAACATAAACATCAACCGGTCTATCTGATTATTAGACAGACTTCTATCCGTATTGTACAGAACAGCTAACGACAACAGTAAACAAGAGGAAGAATGTGAGCTTAGCTGTGTGCGCTCAGGCGCTGCCGCTCTCAGTGCCGTCAAAATAAAAGTCCAGCCTCAAACACATCGGCCAAGCATAAAAACTTATTGGCCGATGGCGATATTTGAAAAATGCCAAACATTGGCCGATATATCGGTCGACCACTAGTGTGAACTCATAGGTAAGTTGCGATGCCAATACAGCTGCATTAGTTTATCTGAGGATAGTGTAAGATGGATTCAACAGATCACACACACCTCCAACGCTTCTGTGAATAGAGAAAACAGGATAAAACTATAGGCTTACAAAAAAGGTATAAATCCAGGGGTCCACAAACGTGGTCCGCATGCACGACCAAAATCGCACGTCTGAGCTATTAAATCACAATTGCCATTTCAGACTGACAAACTGTACTGTATAAGATTACTATTCAAACTGAAAGCATTAATCTAGACTAACATTTTCAAAGCACAATGCAAAACTGTTGATTTTAAGTTTGAAAATTAAAAAGAAATTCAAATTAAAATAATAATATTATCATTTCATTTTTAAGTTTATTATATATTTTTTTAATTTAATACTTCTTCATTTTAAAATAAAATAGTGACACTTTATTATGACACTTTAGTATTTAGTGTATTATTTTATTTAATAAATAAACTAAATAAAGAGAAGTAATATTATCACTATTATTAATTTGCTTTATATTTGATAGGTCACACCATGTGCCGCAGAGTGAGGACCAAACCGAATCTCTAGGTTCTCATATGAGAACCAGGCTGAAAAACTTATGTGCACCCCTGAATATATAGGCATATACACTAAATATATTTCACGTAAATCATTAACAGATTAACAAAACGAAGAAAAAAAAGGAGCGAGTTATGGTTCATTGTGATGCGTTCCAAAGTTCTCGGAAAGGAAAACGAGACGGCAGTAGTTTTCTTTATTTTGCAAAAGCTTTACAGTTTTGAATGATGTCTTGCTTCTATCTATATAACCAACCAGCATTGGTATGACCATATCGCGCTAACGTCTCACACGCACAGACACAACAAGTGTTTGTGTCTAACCTTTTTTGCATTCTTGTCTTCATCATGAACATCTTGGTCACTTTCATCTGATGCAGACTGTTCTGACTTTTCAGATTTCTTTGTGGACTTCGTGGTTGAAGATTTCTTCTTCTGAGGGATTTTCTGTTGATTTGCAGCAAAACACAAACAATTTAAAAATATTAAGATCGTCAATATATTGCCTGAACTGTAAAACCATAAATATAAAAAAAAAATATTACAATTTGTCGCATTAAAAAAAAAAGAAACATTTCACACACTTCTTCCTTCTTGCTGTCCTCTTCAGGAGCATCATCATCATCATCCTCATCATCTTCCTCTTTGTCAGATGATTCATCTCCACTGTCTTTATTTTTTTTACTTACTGTCACAGACTTCTCAGTGTCCTTACTATTCTCTTTGACCTCTTCATCATTGTCATCGTCGTCATCATCATCATCACTACTGGAATCAGTGACAATAGGTTTGGACTTCCCACTTTCTACTTTTTTCTGTTGTTTCTTACTTTTGGATGAAGACTTTTCTCTTTTGCCATCTTTGGTCGACTTCTTTTTCTTCTTTAGGATAGGCTGTAGATGGTAAACACACAACAAGCCATTGGCAAACAGCAAAAGACAAACTCATGAGACATTTTGCCCATAATATCCAGTAGTACATTGGCTGTACAGTGACATATAGGTGAATTGTTATTGTTCAGACTCAATAAATCTCACCCTTCCTGAGTTGGTTGGATGTGCAAGAAATTTCATGATCCTCTCTGAAAGAACAATTTGCGTTCCAGACCTCTCCAGATCAAGAGTCTGACAAATGGTTCTGAGTTGTTCCTTGTGAAGCCTGACAGAAAAGAAAAGACTCATCATCACACCCACATTAAACCAAATATTTGACTTGATAAATAATTATCCAGGGACCTCTTGTTAAGTTGACACAGACTAAACAACAGGACAAAAATGGGTCTGTAAATGTCAATGACACCTATTAGAGCACACATAATCATGTGTCTTTCCACTAGGGCTGCACATATCGTTTCAGCTTCGATACTGTGATGTGCGCATCCGCAATAGTCACATGGCAGGATCTACATTGCAAACAAAGATAATTTTCTTTGTACACACAGACACCGTATCACTGGATGCGACATCTGTCGACAAAAGTCTGTCTACACATGGACGCGACAAAGCAACCTTTGCTAATCATTTGAACTGTGTGTCAGTATGTCATAAATACAATGCAGCATCAGTTTACTGTTGGGGATTTGTAACGCCGCACCACATCCAGTGTAGACAGCATTACTGATTATAATGGGCTCATAGTATTTTGTCGTGTCACGCCACTTGCGTCCAGTGCAGACACAGTGAGAGCCAAGCAGATGCAATTGAACTCTGAATTCCATTTACTCCCACGTCTATTAATGACATACACGCAAAATTAGGTCAAAATGCATTTCTCTGCAAGTATCCTTGTATGGCTTGTATGTACAACTGAGAAAGAAAATGGATGTGTGAGAAAATGTTGTAGCTTTAACACAGATTTATTAGTTTTAATTTATACAGTGAAGACTTTGCAGTGTTATTTTACATTTGATTATTCAATTTCTGTACCTGAATACTGTTAGACTTACCTGAAAAATGTAAACCTACAAAATCACCCCAATCATCACTCAATCACCCCCCCCCCCTTCAAACTATTCAAGTTATCTGGCAATTTTTTCATATCGCAATATATATTCACTGAAAAACAAAATATCGCTATGTGAGCTTTTGTGAGTTTTTCCCAAAATTGTGCAGCCCTACTTTCCACTAATGTGTAAACATATTCAAGTAAAAAAAATAAAAAATAAAATAAAAAAAACACTTTTCTGAAAGTTAAATGAACTACCTTTTCACCTTCTCCATTTTTTTGTTGTAAAGGTCACTTTCTTCCCCAAAAGGAAATCCATTAAACAGCCTGAGATTTTTCCGCAGTGTTGATGCCTGTAAGAACATTAAGCAGCATTATTCAGATACAAATTACAATCTAACAAATAATCTGTATTAACACGAGTTTGGCCATTTGAGTGTGTTAAATGAATTCTAAAACTAATCCTTACAGTTCCCGGGCGATCATAAACAATCTTATGCAGAGGTTTGAGGAGAGGCGCTTTAAGCTTTCCGATGGAGTGATTAATCCGTACAATGTCTCCCAGTTTGTCACCTGTTCCTGTGCTCTCAATCTTTGGCTTTTCCTTCGGTTTGCTCATCAAATCAAGTCTCTGGATGATTTTTTTCTCCCGTTTTCCTTCAAGAATTTCAGGTTCAACTGCAAAGACAATAACACAAAATAACATACAAAAGGACAAGAATTGTAACTTTTTACTGGAGATTCTAAGGACAATTTAATTCACAAGCTAAAATATATATATATAAAAACTCTATACAAAGAAACAATACTTTAAGTATAATGACATTTTTCATCATAAACACCATTTCTTGAAATAAAAGCTTTTGCATTTAATTCACATAAACTATTACTTACACAATTTGGGTTTAGACCTGCTTTTACGTTTCGGTTCTTCTGATTCATCCTCCTCTGTATCATCAGATGGACTCTTCTTTTTCTTCTTCTTGTCATCCTCCTTTCCTTTTTTAATCGAATTTTCATCCAAAGGAAGATCCTCTGTCTTGCCAGCATCCATTTCTTTACTCATGATTGGAATTTCTCAGTTGCACCCTAAATGGATAAAAAGACACGTCGCTGTGTTATAATAGTCGAATTCAACAGAATACTATACTATACTAGTAGACGTGTATTACTTATATAATTTCCATACACATGCACAACAGCTCTATTCATCGCCTCTAGTAATCATATTATCAATAGTGCGCTCTTGCTCTAGAACGAATTTGGCGCGTGTTTGCATCCCAGTTGAATAAGCCCCAGACACAAAACTTCTGCATGCTAACAGGCTACGAAAGTATGTTAAAGTAGAGGTAAACTATGTGAAAGCGGTGGAAAGCGCAAATGACATAATCAGATGTGAGAGAAATATAAACTTTTACTTAGACATAAGCTGGCGACTGAAAGCTTTTAGGCGGCGCGGGACTGATAGCACAGCAGACTAGCATATTCGTCCAGCCTACTTGCTCAAAAAACACAATTAAATTTCCTTTTGCAACAAATCTTGGCAAGTCCTGCTTTCGTATACTTAAATATACAATTTAGAGAAGATATTCCAGATTGTAAAGCCTCAATGTGCTCATACTTTTAATACATATAGACATACTCACTGTACGTTAGTGTTGCTGCCGCTATTGATGTGCGCGCGCGCAGTAAACATGGCGTTTGAAGAGAGAGGGCGGGCTGTCACGTGACCACGCAGATACAAAAACGTATTAAAATGATAATACGTTTTACAGATAATACTTAATACTAAATACTAATATTTACTCACCCCCATGTTGTGTCGAATTAGTAGGACTTTATTTCTACTGTGGAGATGTTAGGATTTAAGAATTACAAACTCTCACTATTGTCAACATTCACGTTTGCTGTATGAAGAAAAGGTCCAGTAAAAAGTAAATGGTGACCGTTGCCTGTAAATAACATTGTCCAGATTGTTCTTTAGCTAATTTTAGTTCATGTCTAGGTTTTTAATTTGTTTAATTTTGTTCTCTTATTGTAAACAAATGGGATTGTGTCTTTTACATAATATTAGGCAGCTGAATATTTCCAGTTGGTTATAGCAGCAATACTTTTCCCAACAGCAGGGGGCAACATGCTACTTTATACTGCATGCATACTAAGAAATAGTGAAATAGCACTTCTAAAAGCGTTCACTGCAGCTTCTACACACTATGTGTCTTTAAATATTTGTCACACAATCACTCTGCAAGTTACATTCAACAAGTGGTTATTGTCATAAAATCAGTTATTAATCCAATAGAAATGTTCTAACTTTAGGCAGTCAGACCAAATAATGAATCAAGAAAAACATGTCAAAGATCACAACTAATGTGTATTCTAAGTGTACAAGAAATATGTGCACACATTATAGTTCATGCTATTCTGACCACAGTCCAACCACACATTTGTGATCCATCTCAACTGCTGATTCAGTATTTACTCATTCATTCATTAAAGCAACATCAGTTATACAATTATGTAGTTATACAACATACAGGTCTGCTGTAAGATCAGCAATTCTCTAATCAAAGTGAATAGATTGTACATTTAATTCCATATTGCTGTTATTATTCATATATCCGGTATATCATATAACATAAAAAACAGTAAAACAAATACACCTGATGTGCTAAAGAAGTGTCATGTGCTTCTACATTTTAGGTTTCCTGAAAGCAGGGACTGCCAAACCTTTATAACCTGCTTCTCCACATATTCACCTCACAGAACCCTGTTTGTCAGGTCTAATGATCTAAAATCAGAAACAGAATCAGAAAGAGCTTTATTGCCAAGTATGCTTGAGACAACAACACAGAGACAACAACACAGACAAAAAAAAATAAATTAGGCAAATAAATAAGTATATAAACAATTGTGCTATAAATGATAATGGAATAGGATTGAATAAGATGCAGGGATGTACTAGGATGGAGGGGTAACAAATAAATATAAGGATATTGCACTTTTTTTTTTGCATAAGCATAAGTGGGGAACATTTAACTGTTCATGTACCTTACTGTTCTGGTATTTGCGGCTCTGAGGCGCCGGCCAGATGGCAAAAGTTCAAAGATGGGGTGACTTGGATGTGAGGGATCCAGAGTGCTTTTCTGAGCCATTTTCCTCACTCTGGATTTATACATATATAAATCTGAGTTTGGAAAGCAACTCGCAGCTGCATTTCCAGTGTCCACTCTGTTCATACTACCAAACCATGTACTTTGTTTTGAAATGTGTGGGAAAAGTTATTTGAATCAAGCGTAGGTTTAAGAGCAAAGTTGACCCACCCACGAGGAACAAAGCATAGTTGTTTTCTACGTGCTGCGCGCGCATCCAAGCGTAGATCTCGTGACAGCAAAGGCTTTGATTTTTCCAGACGATTACAATGCGTCTAATTTTTTTACTGGTTGTATTAAGTGTCTGGATTTTGTTGCCTAGCAGCCTGAAAATGTCTCCTGATTGGTTGATAGCTTGCACTCTCTCCAGTGCGTTAAGCGTGTGAAAGGTGCACGAGCGAGCGCGCTTCAGAACTGTTCCGAACTCTGATGAACCCGTGAAACCGTGAGCTGAATCGGTTCTTCATTGTCAGCATTTTGGAACATTCGGTTTGCATTATGTACTTCAGTTTATCGACAGAGGAGCAGCATCTTTTGAAGTGGGAACAGAGTAAAGACACAGATGGATCCAGCTCACCTATCACAAGCGCACAAGCTTTCAGTGTAGCCTTATAGACTGAAGGTGGGTGTCCACAGTTACTGTTATTTCTGTATTTTTTTTATATTTGTTTGGTATATAAAACTATACATTAGTTTGTGACTTATTTAAATGCAGCTTTTAGAAATATTAATTTATTTCATATGAATATTAATTTAGATCTTCTAGACATTATGAATTTGCAGAGGCATGATTCGATTGAGAGATTTGCATTATTTGAATTTCATAAAATATCAATTTATTGTTGTTACTTCTCTGGATCTAAACCTCTTCTTTTTGTTCCCTACTGAATACGTTTAACACTGAACTAGATTTTGCTTCTAAATAAAAGTATATCGGTATTATTTTAGTAGTTTGGACGTTTTTATTTTCGGAATGCTAAGATGAAGACTGCTTGTACTTCTATGCTTTCCTTTTATTTATTTATTTTTTTGGCCATCGAAGACAATCCTTTCTTTTCCACTGCAGTCTTAATGTTTTTATGTTGTCAACATGTAAGTAAAACAAGCACTTAAATCTAAGTTAATTTAAAATCCTAACGTACTTAATATGGTAACATCTAGATTGATTGTTTAAAGTCAGAAATATAATTTAATGTGACTGACTGAGTATTTTGGGTTACGCTAATGAAAGTATTTTTAAGGGTCAGATGAGGTATAAACAGCAGTGCTTTTATTCACTTTTAGAGTACAGTGACAGTGGGTTGCTTTAGTGAATAAAAATAAAACTGCTCGAAAATAAAATCTCCACTGAAAGGTATTGTTCTCACATTGTGTTCAGATCTCTTTAGTGACATCCCATGGTATCTTGTTATAAAATGCAGGGTTTAAAATGACCATCTTGACAATATTATAGAGGAGCTTACCAAAGAGAATTAATGATCGCAAGAATAGTACCATTAGTTCAATTAATTAGACAGGCCAGCTAAAATATTTAAATCTCAACGCAGCTTTGAAAAAGTAGGACACTGCCAAAGGCTTTTTCTCCCTCCCACCGTGTCTGATGTCTGCCAGTGATGCCGTAAAAGTGAAAAAAAAAACCCCTTTTCATTAAGGGAATTTGCTCATTCAATACACAGAGCTTTCAATAGGTTGGTATTACACTTAGCATATAATTGTATACACAGACTATCCAAACTGACTTTTTATATTAATTAAAGTGCATATGTTGGAATAGTAAGGCAGATGAAGTAGCGTGATATGATGCTAGATAAAACACACAATACAGGGCTTCATACTACACTTAAACTTGCAAAGCTGAAAGTTCCAGGATCTGAAAAAAAAAAAAAAACATTACCTGGAGTTTTGTTGCATGTTTCTGAAGACTTGAAGATGTAGTTCACCAAAAAATGAAAATGCTGTCATCATTTACTCACCATGTCATTCCAAACCTGTATGGCTTTCTTTCTTCTGTGGAACACAAAAGAATATGTTTTGAAGAATTTTCAACCGTTTTTGTCAAAACAAAAGTGAACCCCACTGTCCTTCAAAGGGATGTACCTGTACGTTAATATTTCTGAATATCTGAATAAGTCATACAGGTTTGGAAACAGACAAGGGTGAATGATGACTTTATTATTCAATCTGATTGAATTTTAAGATGAACTAACTCTTTAATATAACCAGATATATTTTGTGCATTATTGTTATCCCCATTAACCAATGGTTCACAAATGTACAGTGTTTAATCCCAAAACCTGACTAAAGAATATTTACCAAACCATGGTGAAGTAAGAACAGTGTAAAACATGATACTCAGTTTTGCTCACCCAGGGTCAAGAAAGGCGATTCAAATATGAAAAGCTAAAATATCTTTCAGTTTCATTCTAAATTTAGACCAGCAGCCAAATCCTCATTATTATTGATACTGCTCTTTCCAGTCTGTCATACTAATGCACTTTCCTTCACTGGGTCTCTCAGTGCTCACCGTTACCCAGAACACCATGATCACAGATTCATCAATTCCGGCAGAGTTCTACGAGGACAACCCATCGCTGCTGTCCTTGGACTCTAGTGTGTTCTTCAGCGAGCCCGCGTTACCGAGCGACGATCCGCTGGACTTCTTCATTATAAATGTCGGAGGCAGCCGTTACATCCTTTCTCAGGAACTGCTGGCCTCTCACCCAGAAACTCGCCTGGGAAAGCTGGCACTCTGTAATCGAGACTCTGCTTTAGATCTGTGCGATGATGCAGATTTCTTGGAGAACGAGTTCTTCTTTGACCGCAACTCGCAGACCTTTCAGTACATCATGAACTTCTACAAGACTGGTCACTTACATGTGCGAGAGGAGCTGTGTGTGATCTCGTTCCTTCAGGAGATCGAGTACTGGGGCATCGATGAGCTCCGCATAGACAGCTGTTGCAGGGACAAGTACTACCGTAGGAAAGAGATGAAGGAGTCACTGGATATTCGTAAGGATGCTGATATAATGGACAATGAGGAGGAGGACTTCACTGGTGCTTTGTGCCACGACTTACGGCAACGTCTATGGGACCTTATGGAGAAGCCGGACTCCTCTAAGGCGGCCAAGACGTTTGGGACGCTATCCATGTTCTTTGTGATGGTGTCCATCATGAACATGGCTCTGATTTCTCTGGACTTCACTATACTTGGCGCACCCATCATCTTGGACACTCTTGAGTACATTTGTATCATTTGGTTCACCGGTGAGCTGGTGCTCAGGTTCATGTGTGTTAGAGATAAGTGTAGATTCAGCAGGAGTGTGGTGAATATCATTGACCTGCTGGCTATTCTGCCCTTCTATGTGACTCTGGCTGTGGAGAGCCTGCATGGAGGATCTACGGAGCTGGAGAACGTTGGACGTGTAGTTCAGGTGCTGCGGCTAATGAGGTTTCTCAGGATGCTTAAACTTGGCCGGCACTCCACAGGTGACATACCTATTGAAACTTATCAAATCATCTTAGCATATAATCATACATTACTGGTTAAAAAAAGTTTGGGGAGCTTTTTTAATCTTTTTGAAAGAAGTCTCTTACGTTCACCAAGGCTGCATTTATTTGATCAGACATACTGTAAAAGCAGTAATATTGCAAAATATTGTGACAATTTAAAAGAATCTGTTTTCTTTAATATATATTTTAAAATGTAATTTATTCCTGTGATGGCAAAGCTGAATCTTCATCAGCCATTACTCTCATTTACAGTCTTCAATGTCATTTGTAATATGCTGATTTGGTGTTCAGGAAAAATGTATCATTACTATTATCATCAATATGCAATATTTGTTTGAAAATGAATAAATAATAATATTTTTGTGGATAGCATGATAATTGTTTTTTTATTTTTTTATTTCATGATTCATTGATGAATAGAAAGTTCAAAAGAACAGCTTTTATTTCAAATAGAAATCTTTTGGGACATTATAAATTTTTACTGATCAATTTAATGCACCCTTGCTGAAACAAGCAATAATAATAAAAAAAAATCTTGCTGACCCTAAACTTTTGAACCATAGTGGACTTTTTTTAAAATGAATTCAGGCAGAAAATATACAAACACAAATGCTGCATAAGGAACAAACTGAAAATGAAGTAATTTACCGAAAGTCTGTCTTTCATTCACACATGCACTGTTGCAAGTTGCACATATTTAAACCTAAACCTATATAGTGTATCAAGTGCACCATATTTGCCATTGGTACTCACAAAACACATACGTAAGCCTGAATACAGATACTGACATTTACAGTATGGTACAAGGTAGATTTTAGTCTGTTTGTCACGTCAAGCAGTATAATCATAGAATTTTAGCAAATTCAAGAAAGGATTCCACTACATTCCACTAAAAAAAAAGCAAAATGGAAAAAGAAAATCAGTAAAATCAATGTCGAAACCTGTATTAAACGTAATTAATTTATTTATGCGTATTTATGTAGTAATGAAGATGAAGAAATTGCATTTAAGCTCTGCATATAAAATCATATACTGTGCCTTCCTGGGTTTTTTTTTGTTTGTTTGTTTTTTGCATAGTTATCATATTTGAATAATTCAGACCATCAAACTAATTTTTATATTACACAAAGATAATGCAAAATGTTTTGAAAAAATGATTTAATTTATTAAGGGAAAAAACCTGTCCAAACTTGCCTGATCCTGTATATGGAAATTTAATAACTGGTTGTGCCACCTTTTGGCAGCAACAACTGCAATCAAGAATTTCCGATAACTGGCAATGAGTCTCACACATCGCTATGGAGGAATTTTGGCCCACTCTTCTTTGCAGAATTGTTTTAATTCGGCCACATTTGAGGGGTTTCGAGCATGAATGGACTACACTGTAGGCTAAAACATAAAATACACAGCACACTGTTCAGCAGTCCACCATAACTTTTGGGCATTTTAACACTCTCTCCTGATGGACTCTAAACCTGGAGAATGACATAATTCATAAAGATGCAAGTCTATTTTGGGGAGAGTGAGTAAATGTATTAATCCATTCATATTTGACAGTATCCCAGGGAGACTTAGTGGAAGATCCTTATACACACAAATAGTTACTGAGCACAGACTTGTGGCTTTGATCTTGCATTTTTGTGGAAGGAACAAAAATCTCTTTCTAAGATTCTGCCACGAAGTCATGAATAATTAAACAACATTATATGCAAGAACTAAAAAGAGGAGGGCACGGTTGGGGAATTTGGTGGGACTGGGGCTTAAAATGCCAACCTCAACTTTTAAAATGTAAAATAAGGAAAAACAGAGTTTGATAATTAATCCTTTGAATGGGAAATCATTCCAAAAGTTAAGCCATATTCTATTTTATTTTGTGGCTAGACTGAATTTTCACAGGGTCTCACTCTCATTCAATTTAGATTTAACACATTTCTAAGCAGACAATGTAGGTTCTGTTCTCAGGATAAATATCTGAAGTAAACACTGACAGATAATCCACGAGGGAATTTTCATATCCGTCACATTTTAATAATGGGGTCCCTCTCATCTACAGTGTTCTCTCGGCCCCTCTGAAGGTGTTTATTCTCAGTAGTACCTAATCTGATCAGAAGACACAAACCAAATGAAAATCAGAGTCAGGCAGACAGTCCCCTTAGTCGTAAACATCAAATATGAGCCATCTTCAGACAAATATGACACGTTAGTAAAGATGAGAATGAAAATAAATGAAAAAACTAATTCAATATCAATCTTTTGACTGTTCCCCAGTGCATTTTCATTTTCTCAAAATAGAAGCCTAGTTCTTCACAGCCACTCATGTTGACTCCAACACCTCAGACGTAGGTCAAGGGGCATTAAAAATCAGCGGGTTTCTGCCACTAAAAATAAAAGGACATGCTTTGATATGCACAATAAGTAGGCTAGATGTCGACTTTATGTTCTTTCTGTAAATGTATTCAGCAAGGCAGCTAAAAAAAGAATAAATAAAGCATTTCTCAGGAAGCCGTGCCATTTTGGAGTATGAAAGTGTAGCAGCTGTTCTCAGGTGTCTATATTTAAAGGCTAGAATCTCTTAGATGATTTGATTACTGTTATATTACGTCTTGACTTATATTTTGCGGTAAGAGTCAAACACTGGCTCTTTTTTTTTTAAAACACTTTAGAGTTTTTTTCTATATGTACTAAGAAAGACATTTAGTTGCTATATGGGATCTAACCTTTATAAGCTGACACAATGTAAAACATGCATTCAAAAGGCTCTCTGAAAACAAGAACAACACTTGAACAAGGTTACTTGAAAAAATGGCACTACTGACTTTTGAGTCTACATTAAGTAGTATTTCCAGAAAAGATATCTATAGCCATCCTTTAAAGTTTTAACTTGTTTGCATATGGAAATCAACACAATTTCATCCATCACTAAGAGAAGTTCATGTTCTATGTAGAACATGTTACAGCCAAAATAAAACCATGTGGTCAGTGATTCAAATTCTGTCAACAGCATCTAATATGTTAGTCGGTAGAGAAATAATGATTTGGATGCAAATTGTCCAGTAATCATTGGCTACACTTCAATTGGTCAGTGGCAAAAGAGGTAACATATTAGAAGAACAACAAAAAACAACAACAACAACAGATTAACATATAACTCTTGTAGCTTGAGTCTTTGTTACACAGAGTTCAGTCCATTGGGGAATGCTGGCATAAATTAGCCGGAAGTGCAATAATGTTTTTCCTTTCCTAATTATTTGAAAGGCCTCTCCTTTTTTAAACTATTGTTTAAAGTTTAAAAGTAATTACATAATTAGGTTAATTCGTTTTATTAGTCTCTATCCTCTTGGCATACAGTAATAATGTTCAAATTAGGGCTGTTAATTTAACAAATTTATTTAGTGCATTTGAATATTAAAATATATATTTTTTTTAATTAAATTTTTTTAATTAAATAGTATAAACAAATCACTCACCTGACATGCAAATAAAACAACCACTTTATTGAGTTTCAAAGTCACTTTTACAATGTCTATTAAATTATTTAATTAATTTTGCAATTATTTACAGCTCAATTTATGATTTAATCTGAATATTCTGTAATTGATTGACAATTCCTTTCTTCTATGGACACAAAAGAAGATACATTTAAAGAATGTTGGTAACTTGTTTCCCATTGACTTGTGGACAAGAATAAAATGGAAGTCTTTGGGTACCAAAACTATTTGATTACCGGCATTGTTCAAAATATCTTCTTTTGTGTTCATGATAACTTAGTCAATCATAGAGGTTTGGAACAACTTGAGGGTGAGTAAATTATGACAGAATTTTTGTTTTTGGGTGTACTATCCCAGTGCATCTGTTCAAAATGCAACAAATATTCGCATGCCACCAATGATTTTTTTGTATGTTTTTTTCTGAACAGCTGTTACAAAAGCTGACTTCATTTCTTCTCACTGATGAGAACATAAGCCTTTACATTAAGGAACTTTATCTCCTCATTGTGTGTTCCAGGTCTCAAGTCTTTGGGAATTACGATCGCCCAATGCTACGAGGAAGTTGGCCTCCTGATTCTGTTCCTTTCTGTGGGCATTTCCATCTTCGCCACAGTGGAGTACGCCATTGAACATGACATGCCAGAGACTACCTTCACAAACGTACCCAGCGCCTGGTGGTGGGCCACCACATCCATGACCACCGTAGGGTACGGAGACATCCGTCCAGACACGGTGCTAGGAAAGGTGATGGCCTTCATCTGCATCCTATCCGGCATTCTGATTCTCGCACTGCCTATCGCCATCATCAACGATCGGTTCTCTGCCTGCTACTTCACGCTTAAAATGAAAGAAGCTGCACTGCGACATGGGGAGGCGCTGAAGCGACTGACGCGCAGCTCGGCCTCGGATATGTCGGCGATAGGAGTTAACCTGCGGGACGCCTACGCCAGAAGCGTGCTGGAGATGCTGCGGTTGCAGGGGCGAGAGCGAGCCAGCACACGCAGCAGTGCAGGAGATCTCTGGTGGTAACAGTAGGCCTGCAAGCTACTGGACAGATAAAGAACAAGTGAGCGAAAGAGGTCTTTTAAGGACCAAAAATCCTTCACAAGGCCTCATATCATGAGGAACCAAAATTTGCTTTATCTTTGTAGAGTTTATTGCATTAGGAAAACATACTGTAACTTGCCTCAAAATAATTGATTTAAACCATACTGCAAAAACAACTGAACGTTGTCATGTTTCTGATGTCACAAACCTAACTTTGCAATCCTGTAACAATCTAATGCAGCTTTGCAAAGTGGCTGAAGTGGTAAAACTATATTTGAAATGAGTGCAAACCTGCAGCTTGCAGATAAAGTTCTGCTGCTCGTTTCACATGCAAATGGGGCATTTCTTAACGCGATATAATGGAAGTAGCAACAGATCTTTTCTTTCATACTGTGATGTACATCCATTTGGGACTTGGTTCAGTTGTTGATTGGATAGAGGCAGTTGTACATGCAAACATGCAGTCAATTGTAAGAGGTATAGTTTAAAGGTATAGTTCACCCAAAAATGGCAATTCTGTAATCATTTATTCACTCTCATGTTGTTCCAAACCTGTATGAATTTCTTTCTCCTGTTGAACATTGGTGAAGAACGTTGGTGGCCAAACTAATTTTGGTTCCTATTGACTTTCATTACATGGACAAAAAACACAATCGGAGGCATTGTGAACCAAAACTGTGGTTGCCAGCAGTATTAAAAATATCTTATAAACAACATGAGGGTGAGTCATGACATGACTTTTTGATTAAAGATTACGAGGTCAAAAAAGGTTTAAAAATAATATATATATACATATACATTAATGAAGGGTTCACAATAATATCAATAACATGCATTTAAAAAAACAGATTTTCCATTTCATACCAACTTCAAAAGACAGCAGCAGTGAAAACAGACCATTTAACAGAATGGAAAAATGGTCTTAAAAAGTACTACAACTGTTATTATAAATTATATAAAAAAAATCTGAATTGTTATTATATATTTATTTTTTTCAACTTGACATTGAACCTCAGGAAAAAAATTATGTTTAAGATAAAAGTATATTACAAATCTTTTTAAGGTACTAGTGGCACAAAACAGAATTGCAAAAATAAAGACTTTATTCAAACAGGTTTCCCAAACACTGCCATTGGCTGGACAACACTTAACCCCGTCCCAGACTCGCACCATTGGTTAAATCAGTGTTTTTATGCTGCTTAAAAGAACCAGAGCAATTCACATTTTGACTGAATCAACTTACAAATTGTCTCTGCACATTATGCTGGAAAAAGTATTTTAACGTGAAAATGATTTTTCAAAATTGCTACATGCCTGTTCTGTTCATCTTTATGCAACTCACTGATTATTTGTAATATAAGTTTTTACTGTTCCATTTAAAGACAAGTAATAAAATCTATGTCTGAATTTTCCCGTTTAGGTTGTATTTTTAAGGGCTGCAGCATTTACATCAGACCAACACTTTTTCCTGTGCATATCCCCTGCGACTTGTTGATCCTTTTAAAAAACCACAAATGGCTGGAAGATTACGATGACCTTGTAAGACCAACAGGTCTGCTCAAAGACGCATGGCTTATTTGACACATTGCTCTGAAACAGTTTCAGCTACACATTCAGAGCTTAAAATCTTAGAGAGACTGGCCATGGCTAAACAGTAGCAATGATTTAGTGCATGAACATGTTACTATATGACAAGATATGACATGTCAATGGATAACAAGCCTTTAAAGCCTTTCATCTAAATTTCAGTGAAATTCTTCTTAAGAAAACAGAAGAAATCAGCTTTCAATCAGATCCCCAGATTCATTTATTATTCCCAGGTAACTAATTCTGTATTCTTTGTGCTAGAGAGATTAATGATATATTATTTTCTAAAATATTTTTGGTCCAATTGGCAAAAAATAAATAAATATCACATTGTCTTTCAATAAAGAAGAATAAAGAATTTTTCATGTAACATTTTTTTAAAATAATCAATCAACGAAAAGCCTCCATGTATGTGAAAAAGACATCACCAGGCATGCTATCCTAATAAATCCACTGAATGCTAAATCCACAGCCTGGAGATATGATGGATTTGTGCTATTTCTATCTCTTGTGCCTTTTGAAAACTTTCCAAATGAAAAAGAATACCTCCTCTCAATTGCTCACAATATATCAAACTATGAAAGTCCTTAAATGGTGCTTTGGCTCCTCTAACAGTAGATTGCTCGTCCTGTTCCCAGGACATTTCCCAGGGCTGGCTCAAACTCCTGAAGATGTTTAAATACCTTAAGGAAGTTTGCAGTAACCATCTTAAATGCACCTAAAAATAAGAGGGATTATGACAACCATTGTAGTTAGTGTATGATTTAAAACTGAAACAGGCTTACTGTGTGCGTCCCATTTCTGTCATTAGCAGATTGTTTTCAGGTGGAAAACAAAGGGCCTGCAAAAAAAAGTTAACAAATATCTTAGATTTTAATTAAGTGTACAGCTGATAGTAATTTTCTTTGACTTTGTATCATATGTGAATAGTGAAGCAAGATAAAACAAGGCTTTTTTTTCAACTGCATTCATAAAATTCACATTGACTTGATTCATTTGGGACTCAGTCAGAGGAAAACAGCACTCTATGTGCCCTGGTTGAGCTAAAAATAGGATGCATTTGAATGTGTTTGATCTACAGACAAGAGTTGTGTCTATTCCCTAGGTGACTGACACGTCCCCAACCTGTCTTCCTGGCACCAGAAATTCAGATGTGAGTCCAAAGGGCCTACATGTAATTAGAGTGAACTGTCTGTCCAGCTGCATTTGTGAGTGTGTGTAGAGGTCTGTGTGCATGCATGCATGCATGAGTTGAAATGAACAGGACAAGGCAGAAGCAGAGGGTACATAAAAAAACACCAAGGAGAAGTCACTGGTTAAAAAGGTTCATAGTTACTGTCATGGCACTAATGGCTATTTTCCAGGTCAAAGTGTACCAGTGGTTAGAAAAACAAATATGTATATGAAATACTGAAGTAATACAATTTTGACAAAAAGTATAGATTACATTGGGCAAATAAGACTTTTATTCATACTTTTATATAACCAGATGCATTAAATTGACCAGTAAAGATTTTATCATGATTTCCACAAAAATACTATGCGGGACAACTGTTTTCAATATTGATAATAGTAAGAAATAATCATGTGACACTGAAGACTGGAGTAATGGCTGCTGAATATTCAACTTTGTCATCACAGGCATAATTAAAACAGATATCAGTTATCCTAAATTGTAATAACATGTAAAATAATACTATTTTTCGTGTATTTTAATGAATTAAAGTCAGTCTTTGTAGCTTTCAAAAACATTTTAAAAAACCTTACAGACCAGAATTTAAACAGTAGTGTATTTAAAGCTGCAGAATATGCTGAAAGGTCAAAGGTGAAAGTTTGTGACTGGTTAGTAAAGTGTTGGTCTAATCTGTGAAAGACTTTTTAATAAAAAACAATTTTGTTGATATTTATAGTGATTTTTTTTTTACTTCAAATGGTTCAAAATGACCTGTAAACAATATAAGGGTTAACCTAATAAAACACACAATTAGTGCACACACACACACACACACACACACACACACACTTAGTGCACACACACACACACACACACAAACACACACACACCAGCTCTTCATATAAAAGAAAATATCCTTAAAATAATCTTTTAATAAGAGAAGCACTTCTTGAGACTATTTTGCCTGAGCAAAAAAAGACTGTCAGCAGAGAAGTGTAGCAATTTTCAAATCACCTCGGAAACACTAATCAAATCCCCTGTAAAAAGTGTCTCTGAACAATCACTCTAAAAATTTTCAATTAAAATGTTTCAAGAGCACTGAATTTTTACTATAATATGTATGCTTTACTACTAAGCCAAGTATGGTGACCCATACTCAGAATTCGTGCTCTGCATTTAACCCATCCAAAGTGCACAGACACAGAGCAGTGAACACACACACACACCCGGAGCAGTGGGCAGCCATTTAAGCTGCAACACCCAGGGTGCAGTTGGGGGTTCAATACCTTGCTCAAGGGCACCTAAGTCGTGGTATTGCTGGCCCGAGATTTGAACCCACAACCCTAGGGTTAGGAGTCAAACTCTCTAACCTCTAGGCCACTAGAGTTGTACATCTCTAAAAAAAAAATAATAAAATAAAAGAAAAACATTCTAATTTTTTCTAAAATCATTTTAATTGTAAAATAATAGCAAAGTCGAAAGCACAACAATAACGATAACAACACAGTGGAGCAATATCATTAATATTACTTTCAGAATGATTTTTCCAGCTGATGAACAATAAAAATATGACATTCAGAAACTGTTCTGCTTTAAAGAGCTTGCATTGATGTGGATACTAATATAGTTATTGTTATTAGTTATCGGTCTTGGTGTATCATTCTTAAAGGCATAGTTCACCCAAATATGAAAATTCTGTCATCCTCATGTCATCCTATAAGACCTTTGTTCATCTTCAGAACACAAATTAAAATATTTTGATGAAATTTTTGAGCTTTCTGACCATGCATAGACAGCAATGCAACTAAAACGTTTAAGGCCCAAAAGGTGGATAGGACATCATTTAAATAGTCAAAGTGACATCAGCGGTTCAACCGTAATGTTACGAAGCTTCAAGAATACTTTTTGTGCACTAAGAAAAAAAACAAAAAAACAACTACACTCAACAATTTCTTCTCTTTGGACATTCATGAGTGTCACAACACATGCGTGTGGTGCTGCTGATGCAAGAGACTGCGTTTTGATTTAAAACCTGGATGCGCTGTGCTTTGTTTACAAGCAGAGCAAAGCACATTCATGCATCATGGCGGTCTCGTAAACACACCACACAGAAGAGAAGAAATTGTCGATTAAAGTTTAGCTTCATAAAATTATGGTTGAGCCACTGATGTCATATTTCTGGGCATTAAACATGGTACTTGCGTTGCTGTCTATGGAGGGTCAGAAAGCTCTTGAATTTCATCAAAAGTATCTTCATTTGTGTGTTCCGAAGATAAACGAGGTTCTTACAGGTTTTGGAATGACATTAGGATGACTAATTAATGTCAGAAATAATTTTTTTTGTATGAACTATCCCTTTAAGTTTGACTTTAGAAAAGTAACAATACACTTATTTTTTATAAGATGCATTAAAATTGTGTGGAACTACTAGACACTGGCTAATGGTTATAAAATCCTCCATTCACCTGGTAACCAGGATATCCTTCCTCTTTGAAGTCAAGGACACGGGTCAAGCTGTTCTCTTTACCGGTGAAACCTGACAATGGTGATGAAAAACGAGTGCTAAAATGACCCGTGATTCCATGAAGCGTCTCACAACTAGGTCAGGGCACCTGGGGAGGGGTAAGGGCCCCTCCCCAGGTGCCCTGACCTAGTTGTTTATATTTAAATAATATTTAAACGATGCAAATATTTAACTGGTGATGTATTGTTTATAGGTTTAATTTAAATCAATACCATCTACACAAAAGATTTGTATCAAAATAGCATGGTGAAGTGTGATCCCAAGGATTCCCCTGTAATTTGAGCAGAACCCGAGGGCTGACATGAAAGACTTCTCTGTCTGACTTTTTTCATATGAAAATCCTATTTTGTCCAATTTACTGCCACATCATGACATTCAGTAGTTTAATAGAATGTAGAGCTCTCTTCTCTCTTTGCATATTGTACTCAATAAACAAATTGCCCTTTGGTTCACTTACCTTAATGGCTGAAGATCTTGTTGTTATCGATTTACCATGTTTGTGAAATTGCCCCGCTGATCATCCTTGCACTAAATGGATTTCACATCATCCATGTGGAAAGAAACACAAGCTGGAGCATCAAGGAGAAGTGAAGTGGATCATCTGTTTTTGTATATAAAGCACAGTTTTGCTCAGTTGGAGCCTTCATGCACTTGTGCACCACTGTATTGTGCTCTTTGACTCCTTTAACACCAACCTCCTTCTTCGATCTGAACAAGCCCAGGGCGATGTAGTTGGACGCCCCCACGGTCTTTTGGAGCATAGGCAAGGACGGCCAGCATTTTGTGAGGCTTCAGGACTGTTTATTTCAGGATGGTGGTTTGCAACAGTACTTTACTACAAGGATCTACATTTAACTGTATTTTAGTAGTCTATCTATCTATCTATCTATCTATCTATCTATCTATCTATCTATCTATCTATCTATCTGTCTGTGAGTCCTCCATTCAAAATTAAATTCCAATTAAATTCCAGAATTTCAATTCAGATTTTAAAAAGCAATTAAAATTTTAAATTTAAATGGAATTCAAATTAAATTGCAATACTGCAACTGCAATAAGTCAGATAGAACGACTGACAGACTGACAGAAAAACTGACAGACATAAAGAATGTCTGTCAGACAGAAAGAATAAATTAGACTGACAGAAAGACAGAATGACTTTCAGTCACAGTCAGACAGATCGAACAACAGACAGACAGACAGACAGACAGAATGACAGATGGACAGACAGACAGAAAGAAAAACCTACAGTACAGACAGAAAAGTCAACAGACCGACAGAACAACAGTAACGAATGACTGGCAGACAGACAGAAAGAATGAATGACAGACGGACAGAAAGAAGAACAGACAGAGTGACAGACAGAACGACTGTCAGACAGACAGACCGAACAACAGACAGAATGACTGACAGACATACAGAATGACCAAAAGAACAACAGACAGACAGACAGAACAACCGTCTGACAAACAAACAGAACAACCGATAGACAGAAAGACTGACAGCCAGATAGAATGAACATCAGACAGACAGACCGAATGACAGACAGACAGAACGACCGAAGGAACGATTGACTGACAGAACGACTGTCAGAGAGACAGACCAAATGACTAACAGACAGACAGAATGACTAACAGACAATCACACAGACTGACAGACAGTCAGAACGACTGACAGACAGAATGACAGACAGAACAACTGTCAGACAAACAGACAGACCGAACAACAGACAAACAGAATGACTGATAGACAGAATGACAGAAGGGACAATAGACCGACAGAACAACTGTCAGAGAGACAGATAGAACGACTAACAGACAAACAGAATGACTGATAGACAGATAGACAGACAGAATGACCGGCAGATAGACAGACAGAGAGTTAATTTAACTTCCTGTCATTCAATGTCATTTGTAATCAATTAATGATTACAAAAACTGAGCATACTCTTGGAAACAGACTTGCGGCAGGACAGAAGCAAAGTCAAATTTTGACCAGATGACGGCCTTAAAGTAAAAACAAGTGAAGAAGTGAAGGGAAGAAAACCCAAGGCAGACGTGCAAACAAATTACAGCTGGGACACATGAGTAGGACAAGGCCACTGAAAACCAAGGATGGGCTTATTATAGCTGTATGAAAAATCTTGAATATCTAAGCATATGAATTTGCCGAGCACACGTAATTGTGCAATGACCTTAAAAATGCAGAAGAATAATTAATGCAGGAGAGCTCACTTTTGGACATACAGTAACTAGTTTAAGCCTTTACAGAAGCATACTTGCTCAAGGGTAGTTTCCAGTGCATGAAATTGGTAAAAAATTGCACCATTTTTTCATATTTAACAGTCGATGTTCCACAGACAGCTAAAATTGGACTCCTGCCTGTAGGGTGAGTGGGAGGAAGCTTTATGCATCTGAAGTCAACCTGTTGGTGCTAATGGTTGCCCCTGTTTTATGACAGGACCTATAAACTGAGTTTACCATATCAACTTGTCTTTGCCCAAGGACTATCCTTGGCCTTATCCTAGGCCCATCCAGTTGCACAAAATGATTTCCTCAAGGCCAGATAGAAATGGGTAACTGGGACGATTATCTGTTAAGTGTCTGCTATCTGCACACGCATATCTCCAGCGTTGCATTAATATACAGTATTTTATTGCAGAAAGATGCAGTTTTAAAGTGAACCTAACCGTAACCTTCAGCAGGACCTCAGAGCGAGAGTATGTTTCAATTTAGCAACTCTTTGGTCCTTTTGTAGACCTGTGATGGCGGATTAAACTGCTATCTACCACACTTCCTGCAACAGATCAAACATTAGTGCTACTTATGTAGCTCAAGAGAAGATCAGCTGATATTTTTCTCTTTTCTGTGGGAGGAATATGTTATCCCATATCTGAAGCCGTGTCAGAAAACATTTGCTTGTACGCCAAACACTTTTTCTTGATATTCTACAAATGTAAAATGTGAAAGACAGAGGGTTTGTTTTATTTTTGGTGCTGCTAACTGACACTTTGCTATCATATCTGGAGAGCAAACATTTATAAAATATTCAAAATGTTGAGGTGAACTTAAAATAAGTTAAATGGAAGTGTGCTTAATGTGCTTAGATAAGCAGATATACACATTAGCTCAGTTCCAAAATGTAACAGTAATGGTAAAATAATTATATACATAAAATAATCACATAAATATACAGCTACAAACACTGGGTAGAATGCATTCAGTGCTGATTTGGCCAAATGTAGCAACATGATTCTCTTGCCTCTGGCTTTTGGAACAGGTTTCAAATTTGGGATGCATTTATGATGACTTAAAATGCAGGTTTTGAACAAATATAATGCTGTAATAATGCAGAAAAGACTGTAATAGCATTTATGTTTGAGAGTTAGAATTCTTTTTCCTGAAGCAATCAAACAGCATTCAACAATTCATTTCAAAACAATATCTGTTTTCACACTCAGATAGGTGAAGAGTAATCTAGAATGTATAATGCTGTCCAACACAAATATTTAAATTTTAGCACCAATTTCATGTAATTGCTAATCTGGAATAACACATGGTGTGAGAGATTTCATTAATACGTAACAAAAAAATGCTGCAGTGAGTCACAAGCTTGCCCAATTTTGAAGACGGGATTTTAGGGGGCTGAACATTGATGGATCTTCGTGCCTGCCAGAAAAGAGGGAGACAGAATCAAGAGAGAATCAAAAAGAGATAGAAAGCTGTGGAAGCCCATTGTGCTGTGCAATTTTCTCTAAGACTGCAATTATTTGATACAACAAAAGCAGTAATTCACAAAGACTGTTGGAAACCTTCTTTCAAAACCAAATGTATTGTTTCTCAAGAGATTCCTTTACAAAAAATGTGCTGTTTGGATGGTATCAGATGGTATAATTCAGTGCAGGAGAACAATAATTCACCCATATTTGTCATTTTATATGTTATATAACAAATGATCAGACCAAGAGACATTTATATTACAAAAATATAGCACAAACTTACATCTAGAGCAAAACATTTCACAAAACTGGGAAAAGTTTACCTCCATCCCAGCTGTGTTGCAGTAAATATGTAAATTACGTTTGATGTCATTTGTAAGTATTTTTTTTTAATGCTGTCATCAATGCAAAAGACTAAATCAAATATTCTTTCTAAATATATGCATTTTAACAATGTAGTTAAATAGCTGAATTAAAACAAATCAAATGACACAATTAGTCAAAGAGATGTGTCTAAATTACACTAAATATTTCTGATTAGATAGGCCTATGTAGTTATATATGGCAATGAATACTGATACAAGACTGTACTATTAATCAAACAATCACATAGCAATACTGTAATTTCAGGTTTCATATTTCTTCTCACTTGGTCAATAGCTTATAATGAAGAAATACTTAAGAAGTAGCCTATTTAATGGAATTATAAAATAACTCTATAAAATATACAAATTATTTGATTAAATAATAACACCAATGACAACTTTTGCCCCAATTTTAAGGGAGCCATAACTTCAATATCATTTCACTTCACATCTTTTTTCTCTACAAATGTATCTTGTCTAAATTATATTGTCAATATATAAACTTAATTTCAAAATAAAGACACTTCTTGTCAAAAACGATTTGGGGAAATGTATAGTGAACAATTATTGCATATGTTCATTCAAATTATCTCAAAGAATACCATGGTATTATAATGAAAGGTACATGTCCAAAATACATTGATAACACCATGGTACTTTTTTTTGTAAGTGTTGTTTTAAAAATGCATCAGTGTACTTTTAAATTAATTCAAGATGCACCATTTGCTTTTATTCCACTAACTGTGCTGTCGTTAGAAGGCCCTGGTAAATAGGACACTGTGAAAGAACAGGCAAACAAAATAAAAAAATATATAAAAAAAGAAGTGTTATCTAAAGCTGAAGTGCCGCCTGTGTGTTTGGATATGGGCCCAAAGACTACAACATTTCAATCAAATATTAATGCACCCCTTTAGCTGCACTCATTCACAGCTGCTTTTCTGGTCGCTGGCCACTCTCATGGTTGTTCTTTTCCCAGGTGGACCCTGATGATGAGGTTAATTATCTCAGCTTTTAGCTACACATTAGTCTCTGGTGTTGTTTGTTCATGTTCCAACTGCTCACAGGTGTGCCCTGAAGTGGCCCTGTGAACCAGCAGGTATCTGATCAGAGACAATGATGCCACACAATGGGCACTAATTACAGAAAAGCAGACTGTGTGCGTTTGGGTCTGTGTCAAAGCTGTTTGCTTTGAAAACAGTATTGTCCACATAGCATTCTAAATATATCTTGTTGTCTGGTAGGTGCAATTATAATTTAGAGCATTTTTGTGTCTTAGTGGTAGTTAGTTATCTACAGAATGTTCTTGCATTTAAAATCTTAAGATACAGTACATAGAGATAAAAAAAAAAGAATGTTTTTGAAATAGGCTAAACAAACTTATTGGTGTTTCAGAATGGAATTAAAACAATACCTCAATACCTCCCATAAAATGTGTACAAAGCACACTGCAAAAGCAGGATGCACAAAAATGCCCCTATTTTTGTGTCTGTTGAGGGAAACATTATTAATATTAATATGCTACACAATATCATAGGATCTTATAATCTTTGTTTTGCCACACACAATATCATAAGTTTTTTTAATCTTATACAATGGAACAATAAACAAAAAGTTAATTAGTGATAAACTTACATTTTAGCTAGGCCTACAGTATTGTCAGGTACATTGTTTTTGTTTCAAGAACGACAATATTCACTCAGAATTGACCATGTTTCCGAGCAACAAACATACATTGACCTTTTGTTGCTAAATGTGTTTTTGGACGAATTGGTTGAACAAGTGATTCGATGACTCATTCATAAAGACAAGTCATTTGTTCCATCTCTAAATGAATCAGTGCTTTAATTGAGTCGGACGAATGAATAATTAGGTAATTCGCTCATAAAAACGGTCATCTGCAGGCACCTACTGGCTGAACTAATGAACAAATTGACAAAAAAATATAAACAACTTCCAATGGTGCTGCATCACTGCGCCTAGAGAATATCAGACTAAAATCACAGCTTTTCGTTTTCCATCGGTCTTAGTACACGATGTAACTACAGAAGAGTCAAGTTTTAAATAAGAAATTTATTGAAACTCTTTGGTCATTTGAGTGAGATGCTAACGGTCTAATCAGATTCAATGATCTATGCTAAGCTACAGCTAAAGTGCTAACACCAGACGAGGAGATCGGCTGAATGGATTCGAAAACAGTAAAAGTAAACCGTTTAACTCTAGGGGAGTTAGAAAATGAGTCTATTTTAGTGGAGTGTTCCTTTAAGTCAAATGTCCAGGTGCATAACATATCATGAGAAATGAGGAGGCACACCACATGATCTCAAAAGCGAAATATCTGCCAGTGTGACTCATACTCGCCTTCAAAGCAAGAAAATCAGTAACACTCTTTGGTTTGGATCTTGGATCCCCGATTTCATCATCGTCACTTGTGATGTAGGTCAGAATGTAGGACAGGACATGAGATTTTTTTTTTCTTATGTAAGGTTTATGTATAGTTTTTTGAGCCTTGGGTGTTTGTGACATTTGAAAGAACGGCAGAAGCCTATGGTGGCTGGGGATGAGAGGTGAGAACTGTGCCGTACCTGTGCCGTGTGTCTTTGAGGATGCATGGTTTTATTCAGCAGGCAAAGACAGCCGGTGCATTGTGCAAAGTTAAAAAGAAGCTTTTGAAGAGTCTAGATTCTCTAGACTGAAGCTAATAAAAAATGCATTGTTTTAGCACTGCTAAAACAAAAGCATTCCAACTTCATTCATTTGATGAAATGATTCAGAACAATAGTTAATTATCTTAGTTACATTTTAAAGCTTCCACTAAGAAAACAACTGACCTGGCCACAAGACGGACATTGCAAAAATATTGCAATATTAATTAATAGCCTATAGTTAGTTTAGTTTAGAATATAACACGTTTTTACCTAATTTACACACACACAATAAAGATTATTCATCACCCTCTACGATGAACCTTTAATATCCAAATAAACAAAAAAAATAACAGCTGGAATTTTTTGTTGTTGTTGTTGTTAATATTGGGAAAAGATTTTGTCAGATTATTAAAATGTACTTCACACTAATAGGAAAAAACATTCTTTTAAAAACTGTTACTTGAGAAACCAAAAATGGTCCATATGGCATCACCTAAAATAAATACATAAATGAAATTGGAACCCTGCATATATTTCCAGGGTGCATTCTTTCTAACTCATTGGTCTTCTGAGTAATGTTTTCATTTTCTAGCGGAAACAGGATACTCAGCTATCAGATTGTTTATATTCACCATAAAACTTACAGTACCTTTTTAAATTGCAAGATGGCGCCAGTGATCTTGTTTGTTGGTATAAAAAGTCGACATGGAAGTACAACAGCTTTGTTGTCAACATCATCCGTACATCCCAACTAGGCTAATAGAAGTCAATTAAATTAAACATCTGAATATTCAATAGGTAAAAATTACCCTGATGACCTACATCCCAATGAGATTCTAATGTGTGCCACCAATCCACCCTTTGTTCAATGAGACTATGACAGTCGAAATGATGAATTATGGAAATGTCGGAGATCTGTGTGGTTTGATACAGAGTTTACATTTTTTTGTCAATAACTATTAATGCCAAAATAAATTGTTTTTTGAAATTGGTTGAGTTATGCCTAAATGGTCAAATTAAGAACAACAGCAGAGTGTAGTAGATTATGCCTGGGGATGTATTTATACTACACAATTCAGTACACACTTTAAAGAACTTTAGGTCCAGCTATAGGCCTACAAGGTTATAGGCTACAAACAATTTGTGAAAGTGTCATTGACCAATCAGAATCAAGTGAGCAATGTCAATCACATTTTTTGAATCAAATGAATGCAGTCTTGAGTGGGAATTTTGGAAATTTAGCAGACGCTTTTATCCAAATGAATACACTGTATTCAGGCTAACAATTTTCTCCTAACATGTGTTCCCTGGGATTCGAGCCCCCAACCTTGCGCTTGCTAAAGCAATACTCTCCCACTTGAGCTAATGGAACACTGTACAAGCCAGTTTTGTGACTTGCAGTGTACTGCCATCTACTGAGCGTTTAAACAAAATGCCTACACGGAAGTGAGACACCAAATTTCTAACCCCATTTGTAGCAGCTAGACCCTATAATAATTCTGCGTTTATAAATTACTAGTCATTAATTAACTTTAAATCACAGACCGTGTTCAAAGAGCATAGCTGCGTTTATCGCTTCAGATATCATAGCTGTGGTGAGTCAGCTAACTTAGTGTTTTCGCTTATCATAATAACGTGGCCATATTCTTGAACAACCTGTTTATGTTTTCTTTATGTGTACATGAGGACAATATAAACTATGTTTACTCTATGTGCAACATAAGCATGATTAAGGCACTAATATCAAAACTCCCAGTATTAACATTGAATTTTGAGTATGGTCTTAAGTACTTTGAAGTAATCCCATATTACATGAATGATTGTGATCTGCAGAATTTATATTAAAAAAATAAAATAAAGAGAGTACACAAACCAGTGATTACAATAACAACCATATGAAACTATCTTATGCCAAAACACCATGTTTATTAGACACCAAACTCCCTGAACAATCAGAGTTATTAAAAACACTTCGTTGCGAAGCATATGCAGGTTTACACAAAGTGAAAACGAAAAAAAGAAAGAAAAAAAAATCCTTGAGAACTCCACACTGGAGTCAAAAAGCACCACAGTATCATTATGTTGTGATCACATTCCCCGTGTATAACACATTTACCCACACACATGTGAGTTTGATCTCATTTTCTCTTTGAGAAGGAGTGTTGGCCTTGCTCCTCACATGGAAATCAAAGAGACCGAGAACAAGGGCCTTGCACACAGGGCCAGTATGAAATCAGAATAGTGATATCTCGGTATCCAAACGGTTTCAAAATGAGTAAACAAAAAGTGTGCCCCGTTACCTGATCTATGCGAGGACTGCAAACCAGCAGCCCGAGCACATCTACATTGTAAACAAAGCAGTTGAGCAGTTCTTGTTTACCACTGACACACAGTGCTGTACTCCAGCAAACCAAAACATGATGCACCATTCTAGGACAAACCAACCAGAGGCCAGTTAATACTATAATACAATTTTTCCATCGACCACTGAGATTTAAAAATGGGTGAATAGGGTAGGATCAAGTTCCAAAAGAGTCCAAATACATAACGTTTCCATCTTAGTAATATACAATATAAAAATCTAAAGGGTGTGATATCAAAGTTCGTCAAACCAACGTATGACAATGAGCTCTGAAGACGCCAGGACGTTCATGCATCTGCGGGCTCACTTGTTAAAGTCAGTCTACCGCTTTGGAGATGTCGTGCTCCGTTGGTTCTGAGGAAAACTGAAGTCGTCTGACCGCTTCCTTGATCAGGTTCCCCGACAATATGAGTTCCTGGAGGAGCTGGTGCGGATCGTCCTCGTCGATTTTCTTTCGGTTCCACGGGGATCTGAAATGGTCCCATTCCTGATCGCTGGATCCAGGTGGGTTGTACGGACTGGCCCGGGTGGTACGCAAACTCCGGCTGCGGAGACGGATGCACCGCTGAGCGCCCACCGCGCTGCTGCCGTCGTTAACGTCAGGTCTGCTGCTTGCGAGACCGTGTAGACGTGACATCGCCTTCTGACTCGAGCTATTGTTGTGAAGCTGCAGCGCCTCGCCGATTTTCGACACGAGTGCGTCCACTTCCTTAGAATCAACCGTTACCGACTGTTCCAAAAAGAAATAGTTCTCCTTTAGGCAGGGCATTTTTATATATAGTTTCAGATAACAAATATCCAGCCGAGAGGGTTGTTTTTATTCAAACAGATGCGACCGTTTAGCCGGCGTCCGCCACGCTGCCCAACAGAAACAGCTAAAGGGTTGATTTGTAAACAATGGATGACGCAGAATCCGGCACGTACCATTTCTGAGCAACGGGGGGGAATGCTCGGTCGTTTTAAAATGTAAATCCGTGTGTTATATTGTAATCAGAAAGTTGGAGATTTATTTTATACGTATCAGCTGCTACATAATTTACATTGTCCGCTCGGTTTAAAATTTACATTTATTTTGGCTCCGCCATGCGTCTCCGTAGATCTCTGTATTATCAATCATGGCATTACATAACAGTCCCGGATGGATAAAAACGTACAAGACCGCGACACGTGTGAACTCATTGCACCCAATTGCTGTTGTAACTGGATGTGAGATTATTAGAAGTACTTGATGTCTAAGAAGTTTCTGAATTATACACGGTCATCAAATCAGTATCATACTTGATAACTTAATTTCCATTTTTGGAACGGATGATCTGTTTGTTTTGTGTGGCATGTGGCAGGCGGTTTTTGTGCAAGTAATCAAATTGTAGACACATTAATAGCCTATTGAATTAAAATGACAAATAGGTTGAACTAAAAGATGTAGGCAGGGACGTCGTACAAGGGTCAAAAAAATTCATGGTACTGTTAGTTGTTTTAGACATCTGGTTGTAAAGAGCATATATCTCCATCATTGGTTACTACTGTGCATATATTGTGGCCTATATATATGTAGCTATTACGTAAGGGCTTTACAGTGTACTATGGGTATGTTTGCATAATATTTGCAATCATACCAGTATTAAAGGTGTGTTCTGTCTTCATGTAACTGTCAAAAATCAAATTAAATAACCGGATTTATTCAGACTTTCAACAGTGACTCTTTACAGAAGTTAGCTGAGCTGCAGCAGCTTGTTTGTTGAATCATCCTTGCAGATTAAAGGAATAGTTCACCCTTAAAATGAATATTCTTCATTATTTACTTACTGTTTGGTCCATATGACTCATGTGCTTTGTGTGAGAAACAGGCCACAGTGTATTTATTTTCTTTTTTATCTATGCTACTCTTGACAATAATGCTCTTTGAATGAATCATTCTTTTAGGTTGAGTCATGTGGATTACTTTTATGATACTCTCACAAAGTTTTTATGTCCTGGAAATCAGTACCACTTTATTGTAATTGCGTGAATAACTTTTGAGGGGAAAAATAACTTTGAAGTGAATTATTCCTGTAACGTTCTTAACCATGCACAAATGTAAATAGTATTTAATGTCTGCTCTGTCACTTCCTGTTCTGTTTCCCAGTTGTCAGTCTGACCACGTCCTCTTTCAATGGAAGAGGCCTCTGAGTTCTTAGAAACAGTCAGTGAAGTATTTTCACCCAACTGCTATGTTTGGATGTTCGATTGCATATGGCAACAAACCATATAATTAATGTCCAGTATTTCAGCTGGTTAATAATTATCTATCCTTAGTGTGCCCTGTGCCCTGAAACTAGATTTGTGGTCATTCATTCCAAACTTTTGCACTGAACTTTTATTTGGTCACCACTCTGAATATAGCTCAGGACTGCTTACATTTGTTTTATCAGCTGTTGCACAAGCATTTTTCAGTGAGTAGGGTTTCATTCATGACATAAATTGCAATGTTTAAGTTAAGTATTAATCTGATAATGTATGCTGACAGTTTGCAGAAAAAGTAAGAACATACATGAATATCATATTTCTCAACTTACACAATCAGTTTTGGGGTCTGTATTACACAACATAAGGGGGTGGGTAGTACAAGAAGAGAAATTTATTTATCATGGTATACAATGCCACTATTTACCATGTGCATGTGATTATAATTTCCATGATTTGAGCTGCTGGATCAGATGCATTTAGTGAATCAAGGGATTGAATTGTCAATTCAAACTCTTTAGATGTTTGAGCACATTATTCTACATCTAAAAATGAGATGAGGTTCCTTATGTTTTGTTTTCATGGTAAATTAATATATGTCAGCCTGTAAGCTGTGTACTTTATATTTTATATCTGCACAGATTGCACCATCTAACATCCATAGCAGCTTTCTTTGTTTACCTCACAGCAGGAGAACAGTCTTAAGCACAGACTGAAGTATCTACACAGGCTACTGGTGTGCCGTTGCTTACAGTCTTAGTCATCAGCATGCCCACAGGGACCTTGTTTCTCAGAATTCAACTTACTGAGAACCCAGGGTGCCATGTGGTCATTGTGATAAAAGAAGTTGAGGTCATTCTTTTATTTTTTTATTCAGACACTTCTTTACTGTGATATGAGTAAATGTTTAATAAGTTGTCTGATCATGTGCATAAAATTCAGTCACAGATTGATGTTATTACTGTTGTAGGTATACTCAGTATTTGCTTATACAACCCGAATTTCGGAAAAGTTGGGACGTTTTTTAAATTTTAATAAAATGAAAACTAAAGGAATTTCAAATCACATGAGCCAATATTTTATTCACAATAGAATATAGATAACGTAGCAAATGTTTAAACTGAAAAATTTTACACTTTTATCCACTTAATTACCTCATTTAAAATTTAATGCCTGCTACAGGTCTCAAAAAAGTTGGCACGGGGGCAACAAATGGCTAAAAAAGCAAGCAGTTTTGAAAAGATTCAGCTGGGAGAACATCTAGTGATTAATTAAGTTAATTGATATCAGGTCTGTAACATGATTAGCTATAAAAGCTTTGTCTTAGAGAAGCAGAGTCTCTCAGAAGTAAAGATGGGCAGAGGCTCTCCAATCTGTGAAAGACTGCGTAAAAAAATTGTGGAAAACTTTAAAAACAATGTTCCTCAACGTCAAATTGCAAAGGCTTTGCAATTAAATCTCATCATCTACAGTGCATAACATCATCAAAAGATTCAGAGAAACTGGAGAAATCTCTGTGCGTAAGGGACAAGGCCGGAGACCTTTATTGGATGCCCGTGTTCTTCGGGCTCTCAGACGACACTGCATCACTCATCGGCATGATTGTGTCAAGGACATTACTAAATGGGCCCAGGAATACTTTCAGAAACCACTGTCGGTAAACACAATCAAGCTCTATCATGCAAAAAGAAAGCCATATGTGAACATGGTCCAGAAGCGCCGTCGTGTCCTGTGGGCCAAGGCTCATTTAAAATGGACTATTTCAAAGTGGAATAGTGTTTTATGGTCAGACGAGTCCAAATTTGACATTCTTGTTGGAAATCACGGACGCCGTGTCCTCCGGGCTAAAGAGGAGGGAGACCTTCCAGCATGTTATAAGCGTTCAGTTCAAAAGCCAGCATCTCTGATGGTATGGGGGTGCATAAGTGCATACGGTATGGACAGCTTGCATGTTTTGGAAGGCTCTGTGAATGCTGAAAGGTATATAAAGGTTTTAGAGAAACATATACTTCCCACCAAACAACGTCTATTTCAGGGAAGGCCTTGTTTATTTCAGCAGGACAATGCAAAACCACATACTGCAGCTATAACAACAGCATGGCTTCATCGTAGAAGAGTCCGGGTGCTAACCTGGCCTGCCTGCAGTCCAGATCTTTCACCTATAGAGAACATTTGGCGCATCGTTAAACGAAAAATACGTCAAAGACGACCACGAACTCTTCAGCAGCTGGAAATCTATATAAGGCAAGAATGGGACCAAATTCCAACAGCAAAACTCCAGCAACTCAAAGCCTCAATGCCCAGACGTCTTCAAACTGTTTTGAAAAGAAAAGGAGATGCTACACCATGGTAAACATGCCCCGTCCCAACTATTTTGAGACCTGTAGCAGAAATCAAAATTGAAATGAGCTCATTTTGTGCATAAAATTGTAAACTTTCTCAGTTTAAACATTTGCTATGTTATCTATGTTCTATTGTGAATAAAATATTGGCTCATCTGATTTGAAAGTCTTTTAGTTTTCATTTTATTAAAATTTAAAAAACGTCCCAACTTTTCCGGAATTCGGGTTGTATTAGGGTTAAACCTTAACCTTATATATACTGATCTTTGTTGTTTCTACAGACATTAATGTTATCTCAAATCTTGCACTTTATTGATGAGAGATGTGCTTTTACTTTCATAAGTATCAGACTTGAATACCACCTGATGGATGATAAAACAAGTAAAAACGTTCCATAAAATTGCATTGTAGGAATAAAAACTGATGGGAATCCAAAGACCAGTATACAAGAGATTTGGCTTTTTTTAACTTGGGCCATTAAAAAACAAATCTCTTATCTGCTTTAATAAAATAATGTGTATACAATGTATACAATATCAAATTATATTTATTGTGAAAAGTGCTGTTTGAATTGAATCAAAAATGCATAACAAATTCAACATTTTTATAACAGTATAAAAGCAAATTATTCATTTACCAAAAAAAATCATTATTTTTATACAATGTAAATGGGTCTTATTAAAAATATAGCTTTTGCTTTTATGTTTTAAGAAGGAGACCCTCATAAGAGGATCATCAAAAACCTGTATAAATCTAGCCTGCATAAAATATTTGAATGGAGAGGTAATGGTCTGTAATCTTCAATGCTATCGTCAAAGTTGTAAAACTTGTTCTGTCGCTTTTGGACTATCTTAGATTAGTTTCTCAGAAAGGAAGAACAGGCCTGTTTATTTTTTGACAAGTCAGTCCTTGAAGTTTACATGGGTGATGAGCATGGGTTATTTGTTGTGGGCGAGGCCAATAAACTTAACACAGACCCATGATGTGAGGAAGGAAGTGCTCTGTCTGTTTCAAGGATTCAAGAGGCCTTGTTTCAGATGAAGGGTCGAGGGATTCTGGGTATTTCTTAGTGTTCTGCTAGCTTTGTTTTTTTAAATGGAAGCATACAGCAAATCAGGGCCAAGTAACCAAGGAGATAATCCATAAGCCAGTGAATGCGTAAACATGGTAGTGAGCGGCAGAGAGCCTCTCCCTGCTGATTTACTTCCCTGTTCTTTATATAGCGTTAAGCGAGAAGCTTTATTGCTTATGTCTTCCTGTTTAAATACCATCTACAGTCTAATATACTTCTTGGTACAGAAATAAATTTATGAACGTTGATAGTTTATTATTTTTAAAGTGGCAACATTCTTGTTTGCATATGGCCACATGAAAAATGTTAAGTGCAGAGTTTAAAAATATTGCTAAAGGTTCCACAAGGTGGGTTTTAACAGCAATGCCATATAACCATTTTAGATTCTTTCAGTGAATATTCATAAAATAACCTTTTTATTAAACCTTTTTATTTACTTTTATTTTCATTCAGGCTAATGAAGGTTTACACGCACGCACGCACGCACGCACGCACACACACACACACACACACACATAAATGATACAAATAATATTTTTCCACTATAAAGAACCTTGCATTGGGCATTACATTTTCTTCATGGAACCGCGGGTGCCATTAACTTTGTTTTGTGTGCCTAAATAAAGGCTTCAAAATGTTTGGTTCCTAAAAGAACCTTTCACTGAAAAAAAATCCTTAAAATAAGCATATTTTCTTAGTTTGAAAAATATTTTCTTAAAGAACCTTTAGGGCATTGGAAAGGTCCTGTACTGATACCAATGTTCCACATGCCATAACCACACCATTTGAAGGCCCAAAAGTATCTTTTTACATTAACTGCCATGAGCAAACTAGCAGATTTCAAATTACATACTTCCTTGGAGTCCTGCCCCAACTTAACAGCTGCTTCTTAGATGAATGTAAATGCTAAAGGCTAGATCTCCTGAAGTATTAAAGACCTCCACATATGCAGTTCCCCTTTCAAGTTGCATTTGCCTGACTCATCATACCTGTGTGAATTGTGGGGGTGGATGTATGGTAGTTGCATGAACGCAAACAATTCTGACTTTGAACAAAACACTCAATTAGATGTGTTCCAGAAACTCCTCCTGTACTATCAAAGGAGTCTTACTGTAGCTGGCTGGTGTCGACCTCCTCAGACGAGTGAACCCAGCTCTCGGATGGGGGTTGGACTGAACTGGATTAGCCACAGACTTTTTTACAGTTGGGACAGTATTGGAAGGCTGAGAGTCACCACTATTAGTTCAAATTTCAATGCTGTACGCCTCTTGATTATATCAGTTTATTAGGCTGCTTGAAATACAGCATTTTGATGACAGAAATAGTAAGGCAGTGACCAGTTTTTCTCTACCATGCAAAGGTTTGGGGTCAGTTTATTTTTTCAAGAAATTAACACTTTTTTCATTAACTAAGAAGAAGAATGTTTCTTGAGCACCAAATCAGCGTATTATAATGATTTAGGAATACATTACATTTGAAAATATATTACAATAGAAAACAGTTATTGTAAAAATTTGTATGGGAGTACATGCACATTGTATTGTGATCAAGGTTAAACCTTTATTTTCGAAGATGTTTACATGCTTCACAGTCAATGGAATATACCTGTTTGCGTGTAATTTGCATGCACATTCTTTTCCTGGAATCTTTTCTTGAAATACTGGATATGATTGCTCTTGCCAGTTATTAAGATTTACGAAACAGCTCATTATCACTCATTCATAAACAATACTCATTCAACAGTGACGAATTGCAAAATGTAGAACATGACGTTTGTTTTAATCAGAGCCGGACAGTAACGGAGTACATTTACTTGAGTAGCCTACAGTACTTAATTAAAATTTTGAGGGATCTGTACTTTACTCGAGTATCATTTTTGGGGAGTACTCATGACTTTACTCAAGTAAATTTGAGAGGCAAATATTGTACTCTTTACTCCGCTACATTTCTATCCATAACCGTAAGTACCGGTTACTTCTTCGGCCCCGTCCACACGGAGACGGAGCTTACCCCAATCCGATCTTTTTTCCCCTCGTCTCAAGAAATATCCAAGTAATATCCGCGTCCGCTCGAAACCACAAAACGATGTAGTATACATGCCAGACCAGCATGTGGCGCTGTAATTCTGCCACAGAGATACACTTAAAACGGAGAAGAAGACACGGATTTGCTGATAAAGCTTGCGCGTGGTACACAAACGAACATGGATCAATACATTTATTAATCCGTGTTAATGTTAGTTAATAAAAAAGACAATCGGTCCAGTGTTTGTTGTGGATGATCCAAAATTGTGATTATTACAGGCCTATGCCAGCGGCCGCATTTCGATTTCTAGAAATATTGGTTTAATATAGATAATGTTAATGCATGTGGATGACACTATGAGCAAAAATACTAAGTATCATAATATTGTGTAAACACAGTCATTGAAATCACAGATTGCCTGAAGATGCCTCTTAAGAAACAAGTGTTTATGCCGCTGTTGATTTCATCATAGTCTAGAAATAAACATGACTGCCTGGTAATGTGTTGATAGGGTGAACGTGTGATATATGAGCTTGCATATTGCTCAAAAGAGTGGTTGATAATTTAGGACTGCATAAAATACTAAACATTACAGAGATGTCTCATCGCTCATAACAGAAGGAGGGAGACATTTTTAGAGCCACATGTTAGTTTTGGTGAAGGTTGCATTTGTGTCAGTCAGAGTTATGATTTCCTAGAATCAGCGCCCCTCCCCCATGATAGAGGCCATGTATGTGTGTGTGTGTGTACAGCGGGAGCACGTGTTTGAGAGCCGCACTGGCTGCCCTCGGCCCTTGAGCTGCAGCCAGCATGCGAGCTCTAATAGCTGTGTTTACAACAGCACACTCCCCTCCCTCTGCTTTTTGACTTTCTCTGGATTTCCATTTTGGAGGCCACGGATGAAAACGGAGCGAAGTGCTGTGGTCAGCACACACGTTCGTTCCAAGCCCAGTGCGGTTCTACAGCGCAAGCCTCATGCACGTACATCTCACGTATATCACCCTATCAAACAGAGCTCATGCCAGAGCAATTAAAATGTGAAGCAAATCTCAAATGACATGGACTGTGGAGTGGCACAATTATTGAGAGAGTGGTCAGTGTGGAAATATGGGGACTATTCTTAGAAGCACTTGTGTTACAACAGACAAGTAAACAACTGTCAGATTAGAGTCTGCCTTATGAAATGTTTAATGAGTAAATAGCATTCAGGGTGAAATAAGAAAATCGACAGAGGGATGTTATTATGTGTGTTTTGGGAACAAATTCTTCATACACTCTACTACTTCAACTAGTTTAAAGGACAAGTCAAAAATCATGTTAAAAATGATTGTTGTTTAAAGGTTTTTCTAAAAGGTTGTGAAGCCTGATCCCATTCTAGCAGTTTTGGGGACTTCTGAGGTACTGAACACTTTTTCAAGATCTCAACAGCAATAACTGTTCTTGGGTATGGTCTAAAAAAGAAATTGGAAATCTTCAGATTCCCGTTTTTTTAAAACCTGGTTGTCTGAGTTGTTCTATGTTATACAATTGGAAGGTGTACATTTATTGG
This sequence comes from Carassius carassius, assembly GCF_963082965.1. Classification (NCBI taxonomy): domain Eukaryota; kingdom Metazoa; phylum Chordata; class Actinopteri; order Cypriniformes; family Cyprinidae; genus Carassius; species Carassius carassius. The sequence continues at coordinate 28,040,450 of NC_081769.1, read as the reverse complement.
AGTCGAATCTACACTGTTGACTCCAAGCTGTGTGGCAAACCTTCCTTGATTTCCTGAAGCCTCTCTAATCTACTTGTATGTAAATTCTTCCTGCTGTATTATAAAAATTCATGTTAGCCCATTCCACCCCTTGTTTTTTCCCCATTTTTTTATTGTATTCTATTATATTCTATTGTTTAAATATTTTGTTCTGTATGTCATTACAAAAAGCTTAAAAAAATATTGTTGTTTGAAAATTTATTTTCCTCTAAAGAACACAAAGGGAGATATATAGGCTTCTGTTTTTCATAAAGTTTATTTTTAGACTTGGCATCTCAACTCGAGAAATTCTGAGAACTAGGCTACTGTAAAAGTTAAGATTTTAAGTGAATTTTAACTTTTGCAACAACAATGTACTTTTTGTTTGCGTTTCTGAAAAGTTTTGTGTACAGACAACAATGTTGTCAAAATGTTCACACAAATCTGCGAATATGACAAAAAATGCTGTGTTATGCATGCCAGGCCAGTAGTTGGCAATGTCACTTTGTAAAGAAATGCTACGTCTGTCAGCATTTTTACAGATTTTTATTTTTGTAGTTTCCACTGAGTTAAAAATGCTATTGCTTTCAAAAAAACTTTTTGAATCATTTTTTTTTTAGTTTGTGTTTTCAGGTCCCCAAAATGCCAATCTCGCGTAAAAGAATGGCCAAAATGCATCAGAAATTGCCATTCTTAGCTGAAAATATAATTGTGTAAACACCCCTTTAGTTTTAGTACATGTGTGTGACAAGGCTTTAAAAGACTAATGGGTGCCATTCATACAGAACACATTTCTGCATTCAAATAAAAGTATATGCCTCAAAGTTTTTGCATATCAGTTTAAAAGTTGAATTACAGCACTGATTCATCAAATGCCATTATCTGAAATGCAACTAAAGGTCAATAAAACACAGGGCGAGTGCCATGACAGTTTGGTTGCAGTGTTTTTTTAATTCAACCACAGAGGACAGTTTATCCCTCATGATGTCATAAAGAGGCCCAAGCAGGCTGGGGCAGTAACATGTTCAGTCATCGGGTGTTTCATGTTGTTTCCTTTTACTCTCTTACTTCCCTCAGTAAAAAACATAGTAATGAATGAGATGAGCAGCAGTGGGGACTTCTTCCTGCCTCAAGACATGCACATATCTCACGTACAACACAACTGTTCCTCTCATGACATGTGTAAGCATGTGTGTGTTTATTCAAGAAGTTGTGGGCTGTAATGCAGAAGAGAAACCAATGAACACTTTCATTTTGTTGTTTGGTAAGACAGTTTGTTACTAGACTAGTCTCAGAAAAGCCTGTACATAAATCTTAAAGTTATATAATTTCAAAGAAACTGCATTGGTCAGTCGTACACTAACCAATGGTAGGCGAACAATAGGGATTGGTCGTGAAGTAATTAAGTATCTCAATGTAAATGCTGTTTCACATTGTTAACGCAAAGCCTGAATTAACCCATTTAATGTTTATGATCTGTGAAATGATGTAGGTCATGTAGTAACATGTGGCTTGGAAACACTGGCTAAAGGAAATGTACTGTGCAGCCACTCCCTGCAAAGAATGTTTGGTGTTTGGATGTGTTTTTGTTTTGTCTCTTTGGACTAGGAGTAACGCGGAGTAACTGCTCTCTCTAGTGCCATCTTGTGTTGATCATAAATCACAATAAAACACAAGATTCAAATCAATTTAGGGCAGACAAAAAAAAAGACATTCATGATATGATTAAAATATGTATGTTAATCATTTCTGTGTAATAAACTATATACACATATAATTGTATAAAAACAAATATAACATCTAAATATTGATAAGTAATTATTTATTAAATATATTTATTGTTATCATCATTATGTACATTAATATGAACAAGTACATTTGATTATTTTTTATTATACACAATTATGAAAGTGTACACAAATAATTTTTGTATAATAAAAATTTACTATAAATAGTTCAAATAAATATGAGTTTAAATATGTAGCAATATGTGTTTATCATTTACTTATCTAATTACTTATTGAATCATTATATGTAAATAAATGTATACATTTTGTTTACACATGCACATAAATAGCTAAAATGGAAACAATTATACAAATCTAATTATTTACAAATTTTGTTATTTATTAATACTTTTTCATTAATTTTTTATGTATATTTTATACTTTTTTATTATATGTATTTTATTCCTCCCACCACACACACACACACACACACACACACACACACACACACACACACACATAAATGAAAAAATAAAAAATAAAAACAAATATATAAATTAGTGCTGTCAAATGATTAATCATTTTTGTTTACATTATATATGTGGGTGTACTGTATGTAATATACATATAAATATAAATACACACACATGCATGTATATTGTTCAGAAAAATATTATATTAAATAATAATATATAATAAATAATATTAAATATATAATATAAATTATATGAATGTAAATATTTTCAAAGTATATACCGTATACTATGTAAACAAAAACCTTTATTTTGGATGCAGTTAATTGTTTGACAGCACTAATATAAATATAAAAGCTTATGAATAATTAACAGATAAAAAAAAGCACTTATAAAACTCATTGTCATAACAGAAGTGCTGTTCTGTACACTTCACCTTTAACTGGGTGTAGCACTTTAATCGACACTCATTTATAGCAACAAAAAAACAAAAACAATAAAGTCTTTTTCAACAGGTGTGACGTCACTGAGATGAATTAATGCAACATTTAGGTTACTGTAAAAGTGAACGCCCTCATAGAGCTGTGATCTCAAGACCAGAAGATCAGGCTACTGCTGATTTGTACACACACACACACACACATACATATATATATATATATATATATATATATATATATATATATATATATATATATTAATGTCAATTGTCTACTATAGATGATAGAAAAGCGTGAATATAATGTTATATGAAATAAAATTATATTTTCAAATTATATTATAAATTACATGTATATTGTTATTGTCTTTAAATATTTCATCTGTTCCATAGTTCACTCCAGGAGCTTTTTAATACTGTAAAATATTCAACAAAAAACACGTGGCCACTAGATGGCAATTCTTCCACACTAAACTATACTTTCTGCCGTTCTGATTGTTCTTTCTTTCTTTTTATGTTCGAACATCCATTGATCCGCTCTTTCCACAACAAGAACAAAAGAATAAATGAAAATGCGTTCTCTGTGGGCAAACCATTGCGATGTATAAGGAATTGCCCCATGCTCTTTTTATGTACACTCAGTTGTATGATGCAAGATATAAGCTTAACATATCTACAGAATTGACTTTGTAGAAATATTCTGAGCTTCTTATATCATTTTGCGCTTTACTGAGGGGAGGTCACTCAAGTACAGGGCATTTTCTCTCTCTCTCTCATGGATTGCTGTTGTTGTCATGTTTTATGTAACACAGTTGCATTTTTTTTGTTTGGTGATCTGTATTGGAATTGGATGTGGTTGGACTGTGGACCAATTAGCTTCTGTATGCTTTATGACCAATATTGGCAGTTGCCCAGGGCAGGGAGGCAGGGCACGTTTCATAACATGGTGTCTGTTAGGGTGGGACATGCAGGATTTCTGTTGCATGCTAGCCTGGCCTGTCAGACACATGATGAACTGAATCATTGTGTGTTTTCTGCTTAGGGCCTGTTTCACACTTCCTGTCAATGGAGTAATGAGTGCAAGATCTTCTGTTTTTAGGATTCTATACTCTTAAAAATAAAGGTTCCATGAGAGGCTTTTCACAGCGATGCCATAGAAGAACCATGTTTGATTCCTTAAAGAACCTTTGAGGTAGCAGTTCTTAAAAGAGAATTTTTTTTTCTTAGCGTGAAGAGCATTTAATATTTTTTAGTGAAACTTCTTCCATAAAGAAACTTTTGTGGAAAGGTTCCATGGATGTTCAAGGATCTTTATAGTGATTTATAATTCATGATTGATTTTTTTTCAGTTCCTTTGAAAGAATCATTCAGACAGGTCAGAAAAATGGTCATATATCAGTTTATGATTCAGTCAAAAAAAGCAGGGATTTTTTTCTTCCAGTCTTTGTAAAACAGGGACATAGAGGACAGAAGCAGAACTGAAGTGATTAAAAATTATTTTCAATAATTAAAATAGAGCTGAAATAAAATCAAAATCTTGAAAAATTTTAAAGAGAAATTAACAGATTTTAAGGTAAACTACAAAAATTACTAAAACAGAATATAAAGTTATATATATATATATATATATATATATATATATATATATATATATATATATATATATATATATATATATATATATATATATATATATAAAGTTTACATTTAAAGTATAAATTACAGCTAAATAAAAAAATGTCAAGTGCACAAAAATTGTGTAAAAAATTGCTTAATCTAAAATTAAAATGCAAAATATTAAAAAAGCTCATTCAAAAATATTAATACTATAATAAAACTACTAAAATAATAATAAAACTATAATATTAATAATAAGAATACTATATAAATAATAATAATAATAATAGAGAATAGAAAATAATAAAATGGTATAAAGCAGAATATTTGAATACATTCCATATAATATTTTAATATTAAATAAATAAATTTTCATATTAAATTGTTTTATTATTATTATTCTTAAAAATATAAAGTAGTTTAAATTTAGTGAGTGTAACCAAGCTGGATAGCTTCCAGCTTATTTTTAGCTAGATTTTATTGGTTTAACTCAACAAGCAAACCTGACACAGAAATAGGTGGTATTTCCCACTATTATTTTACGTCGACTCATAAAGGCTTACATTGCAAAATAATGTTTAGTATATATAATAAGTTCAGAGTGCGACAGTAGCGCTCTTTACCAGTGAAACTCTGCTTGCACCTCTGCTTCTTCAGCTGTGCAGCACTGTTTGCATGGTCAGTGTTTAGACTGTAACATGTTAATATTAATCCTGAAGTAAACATGCCAAACAGGCCTTTATTTGACCTCGACTAACTTTTCCAGAATGTGCCCACTTTCTCTGAACATTTGTCTCATTTGGAAGTTGAAGTTAGAAGGATGTATGCTAATTTTCCAGTGATTTATGTGTTGTTTGAAGTCTTGCTTGGCTGTCTGAAAGTGTGTGTGATATTGCAGGCCTTGTATTTGACTGCTGTTGTTTACAGTGCTGTCCCTGGCGAGTGAATTCTTAGGTGCTGCTTCATATAAACATAAATAACCTGCCTCATCTCTGTCACCGCCTCAAAACAAGCAGCTTCAATCAGCACTATCAGTAATCTGAACAGATCAGGTACAAGTTCACTACATAGCACTATGTCTTTTACAAGGACTTCAGATGTTTGGCCTTCAGTCAAAAGAGTGAATGAAACAAAGTGAGACACAGAAAAAGCATGTTTCACTTTCATTAACGTCTGACCTCAGAAGCTAACAAATTAATTAAATATTATATAATGATTATATATATTATATATATAATGACTTTTTAATGAATAAAAAGAAATATATAATAGAAAAAAATGAAAAATATTGTTGTATGAAAATTAACCTAACAATATATATATATATATATATATATATATATATATATATATATATATATATATATATATATATATATATAAAGAATAGGTCATATAATATTTAGTTTGACCTCTAGCAGTCAGCGTTTTTTAGAGGTTAAGTGTTTCAGGTCTTATTCATTTTAAAGTCGTCCTGTCATTAACAGAGCATCTTTATTCATGTACAATGACTTTTCATGCATCTGTGCTTCTTTCTATAGTCAAGTGTTTTGAAGACATCACAGGGAGCAGTAATTAGGGTTTTTCTGTTATCGCGTATGTCTCAGACAGATAGCCATGACCTGGAGGAGCTGCGACACTGGCACATATGTGATCGTGAAACTGCATGCTATTTTTAGGTGGTGCAGATGCTTCACACAATGGGAGCCAGAACACTTATTATACTCCATAAAACCTCCCCCCTCCCACCTCCGCTAAAATAACTTGATGTGATTCTTTTGTCTGCCTTCTAAGCCAATAACATTGAATGGCTTATGCAGACACATGAGACAATAACATGTCAGTATTATCATTCTAGCCAAGGGAAATATGGTAATGGATAATTCTTAATGGACTTGTGACTTGATGTTTTTATACTTTTCACCAGCACACCCACAAATAGGATAATTTTTCCTCAAAATGTTAAACCTTGCTCCAAATTAATATTTATTTGAACAGATAAAGGGACAGTTGATTTCCCATGAAGATTTATATATATACAGTACACAACATAAGAAAATGTATAAATTCTAAATAGATTCTAAATAGAATTTAATGTCAGCAATTGAAAAAACAATTTCTGTGTTCTGATTGCAACCATGAAAAAAATAATATATATATATATATATATATATATATAGAGAGAGAGAGAGAGAGAGAGAGAGAGAAAGAGAGCGAGAGAGAGAGAGTTATAATGGTTATAATGGCAACCAGATACATAACTAATATCACATTCATTTACTAGTTATATATTTTATGTATTATTAATATATTAATTAGATAAATTACAAATAAATATTATAATAATCTTTATTAATTAACCTAAAATTATCACTTTAATTTATGGTGATAATTAATATTTATTTTTAATAAGTATTTATTCTTTGTAAATAAATGCTGATTTGTATTTACACAGTACAGGAAAATACACACACACACAAACACACGCACACTTATTATTCTAATATGTAAAATTATATACATAATATTAAGATTATATGTAATTTAATATTTTATTAAAATGTATATATAGATTAATGTCATTAAAAATAGTTTCTGATTAAATGTGTTTAAATGAAATGTATTAGGCCTATCTTTTAATATTTTTCTTATTAAAAATAAATATCAATTTTGAATATGAAATTCTTCCAAGTGAAAGATGAATTATAGCCTACTGTACAATTTGACTAGACTACAACAACTTATAACAGAAATCATAGGAAGCATTTTCTTTTTACAACTTTATGAGTTTATTTTGCTGTCCGTTCTATGCATGAATATAGGATTAGGTTTATACATTTTAGCATTTAGATTGTAGAAGTTTTTTCCCCTTGCTGTCAACAATCCCATCAGCACACCTGCAACCCACTTTTGGCTCGCGACCCACCAGTTGAGAAACACTGTTCTACAGAACATGAGTTAGCAAATGACAAAGTTCTAGTCTATCTCTATCCAGACCTTCCAGAACAGATATCAGTGTGACAACATCTGACCCCGATTTCCACTGGCCCCTGACAGGCTTGTAACCAAACATGCCCCGTGAGTTATGCTTGTATAACAGAATGGGAGGCAATCTATCCAGCAGAGGTCAGGATTCACAGCGTTTGCCAAGGCGAATGACTGCGTGCTGCCTTTGGCTTCTGATTACAGCAGGCGAAGGTCAGCTGGGGAGATGGTCAAATGCTGATGAGATGAATTACTCAAGCGTCAGAGACAATGACACAGACCGTTCAGGGTCCAAACCTCTATATTTTTAGCATCTTAAAATACAGGGTACAAATCACTATAATGGCTAGCGGGACAGATATAAATGTGGCGAATAAATATGGCAACTGTTAAAGGTACAATGTCATTTTTTTTTAGAGGAAACTAAGTGGCTCTATAAAAACATTGCAGCGTTTCTCATCTGATTGCTTGCAAATATAGGAGAGACCTCGTTGGGCCGTGGTAACTCTATGGTAGTCTTTGAAAATTCTACAGGGTCATCGATTTTATTGTCTGATATACTATGCTATCCTTTTGGCTAGCATCAGTACTGTTTTTAGACACAGGGGGGAGACAGAGATTCAGTCTGATCACGAGCACTCATCACACCACTAACCAACTATTTTTATCCTTGTAAAAGTCTTTTTTATCTTTCAATCCCCCTTTATCTCTGTACCAGTAATTACACATTTCTGTTGCACACTGGCCACACCATCCTTCTTGCCTAAGGCACAAACCGGCTCATGATTATTATTATTTTTTTCTCTCAAAATGTAAAAACCTGCTCCAAATTATATAAAGGGATGTTTTAAAGGGATTATTCACCCAATAATGAAAGTCCTGTCATTAATTAGTCACCCTAATGTTGTTGTAAACCAGTAAGTCCTTTGTTAACACAACACAAATTAAGATATTTTTGTTGAAATCCGGGAAGCTTTCCGACCTTCCATAGACAGCAAGGGAACTGAAATGTTCAAGGCCCGTAAACGTAGTAAAGACATCATTAAAATAGTCCATGTGACATCAGTCTTAATTTTATGATGCTAACGAGAATACCTTTTGTGTGCAAAGAAAACAAAAATAACAAATTTATTCAACATATTCAACAACATAGCTTTATAAAATTATAATTGTCACATGGACTAATTTAACAATGTCCTTATTCCCTTTCTGTGTAGTTCCCTTTCTGTCTATGCAGGGTCAGAAAAGCTCTCAGATTAATCAAATATAGTATGTTAATAATTTGTGTTCCGATTACAATAACAAAGGTCTTACAGGTTTTGAATGACATGAGGGTGAGTAGTTAATTACAGAATTTTCAAATTGCAGATCAGTATGAACTTTGCAAATCTTACTGGTTTGGGACAGAGTTGAGTGAGTTAACTGCCCCCAGCCAAACATCTGGCCATCATCCTCTCAATGCATGACAGAGGTGATTTGCTTTCTTGTGTCTTCCTTCTACAACTCTTCCAAACGCTCCCAAGATCTTTTGACTTTGCAGAGCGGCTAAAGGGACAGAGGCACTGCAGCGGAGAGACATAGAGAGAGACAGAGGAAGAGAGAGAGAGAGAGAGAGAGAGAAAGAGAGACAGAGAGAGGTTGTGGGGTTGCAGGCTGTAAGTGAGGAGGGTTTCCGGACTGTCCTGGAGCAGATTTGGGTCAGCTGGGAGGAGCCAGAAAGAAGACTGGCTCTTAAGACTCATATGGAACAAAGAGGGAGACCACTTTCAAGACCCCTTATTGCTCTTTGGCCATACGAATATATTTTAAAATAATATAATAATTCCTGGAAAATGTGACACTAAAGACTGGACTAATAACTGTTGAAAATTCAGCTTTGACATTGAGGAATAAATTACATTTAATAATATAATAAAATAGAAAATATTTATTATTATAGATTGTAATCGTATTTTTTATCAAATAAATGCAACCTGAAAAGACCTCTTTTTTTAACAGATCTTACCATCTCAAAACTGTTGAACAACAGTACACACACACACACACACATGCATGTATATGATTTTTTAGCAACTTTTCTTTTTTATTACATTTTAAAATGTAATTTATTCTTCTGATATCAAAGCTGAATATTTAGTCTTTATCTTGTAGTCTTTATTATCACATTTTCCAGAAAATATTCTATTATTGTAAAATGTATTCACTGCTAAAGAAACATTCCTTATAAAACATCACTAAAAAGATATATACACATAGATACAGCAGTCAAGTAAGAACTACTGTAGGAACAAATAGTATAGTGTCTCATTGACCTCCATCTCTTTAACTGCTGTAAGTGTAAATGCACCTTAACCAGAAAAAAATATTATTTTCAATAGTTTTTAGATGCACTGGGTTGTACAGAATGGAAATAGATGTAAAATTTGTGCTTCCATAATGAGTGAAGCATGTTTTTGACCCATTCAAATACCTATTGAGGGTAATTCAAAGAGGAATTTTAAATCAAAATCTTTTTGGGCTTAATCAGCGGTGATAAAAACCTTATTATGCTTTCATCATATTTTCAATGAATTTGCCTCCCTCTGATGGTCTTCATCAATGACACAAGTCATCGTCCTTTTAAATTCTTTCCTTCCCTGTTTTCAACCTTTTTCTCCTTTTGTCTATCCTCATTTCTCTCCTCAGCAGAGAGAGCCCCCATTTGTTTGCAGCAGGCCAATAGAGTGTGAAAATGTATATTCTGTACCGGTCACTTTTATTAGGGTTCAGAAACAATGAGGCAGGAGTGCACTGAAAACAAGTGGGGCAAAATGAAGCGGACCCTCACGAGCAGCAGAAGATCTGTCACTGCCAGCAGACGGCCGACGCGGTGAACTCGAGCTGAATGCTGATCCACCGCAAACTGTGCGCTCTCTCTCTCTAACTCGCTCTTCTGCTCTCTGCTCATGATGTTTAGAAAATGGCACTGTGCCGCGTTGGGGCCCTAAAATGTGCCCGTGAAGAATGATGTCATTGATGGGCACTGCTGAGAGAGAGAGGTAGAACTCACCTTTATTTGACTTTAATTCTACAAGAAGCTGAAGCATAAAAACCGCATGTGTGTTTTCCTTCAAATGATTAAGAATCCTATAGACAGCATGCATTTGTGAGGGATTGTGTTTAGTTTTCTTCATTCACTTAACTAAACCTGAATGAAACTGAACTGAATTGGATCAAGGTTAACTAAAATTAAAAACATTTTTGGTGTATATTTTTCACTGTATGTGGTGAATATTGGGGTGGGGGGCCTTTTTTGTATTGTGTGTGTGTGTGTGTGTTTATTTTGTGTATGCCTATAGACATTTTGTGAGACTTTGATTTGTTTTATGTTTGTATAAAACCTGCTGTAAATAATATATATATATATTTAAATACAGCTGAAACAAAAAAATAAGATAAATAATAGTAATAATATAGAAATCAAATAAATTTTATAAATAATACTAAAAATAGCACTGAATTGGATTTGATAGACTTGAAACAAAACCAAATTAAACTAATTAAACTAACTACAATAAACTACAATTCACAATTGAATTGTATTGAAAAAAGCTAAACTGAACTAAATGAAAACTAAAATAGAAAATAACTGCACCAAAACAGAATTAAATCAAAATGAAACAAACAGAACTGAATCAAATTGAACGTAACTGAATCAATGAATCATTTTGAATCAATGAGCCATTTTGAATCAATGATCAAAGTCAGCTGATAAAAGTTAAGTCACTTTGAATGAAACTGATTAAATCATAAGATTCTTTATGCATTAAAGCTTCTAAATGAAGTCATCTGAAACCAATCAGTCTGAACTTCACCATTCTTTTAACATAATGCAGTGACTCATTAGACCAGTTGGTAAAAACACTTTAGACGTACATAACATTGCTGCCTTGGCTTTCCTAGGCCAAATAACTAGAAACTGTCATGGAAAATCTGATTCACTGGATGCCATGATAGAATAAAACCAACTGACGCATGTTTCAACACGACTTCTTGTGGACGTTTCCCAGACTGTGAGTGTCACTGGCTTGAATTGTTGAGTTGACGTCACAAGAGGATTTATCCGTCTTTGGGTTCTGTGAGCACTGGCTCGGTGTAACTGCTCCTGATGGAGTCTGCTGTTCCACACTCCCATCACATGCACAAACACACACACGCTTGCTTATACATCAGCTTTGGTCCGCTGTCCTTTGTGCCACACCACGGCGAAGGGTGCACAGACTGAATATTTTATACTTAATTGGACAGAAGAATCGAGGCTGCATTATTAAAACTTTTCCCTCTCTTTTTCCCCATCTCCTCCGCCACGCTCTCTCATCCTCCTTTGTGCTGCGTCTCCTTCTGTTCTCGCTTTTTCAAAACAACACATTGTCTTTGATCAGCCCTGCATAGTCAATGTGGCCCACCTCATTTCTGCTCTCTGATTTGTCAGACTGGTGGCAAAATGTGAAGGGCAGAGGAATTATAGTGGAATCATTACTGCTTCATTTCATCACTTTTTTGCACTACAGACGGCAAGTTTCACAGTTCAACCTGCTTTTCCAGACTTCATCTAGACCGACCAATGACCGACACTTGAAAAATCTGAAGTTATTAACAGAGAGCAGCATCCCAGAAGATTACTTAACACTCCCACTTCAAGATTCACTAACTATTAAACACTCTCTTGAAAGGATCCCTACTCTGTAAAGCATTAAAATGTCCACACCAGATGCTATTAATATAACAACATTATCTAATGTTTCCACATAAGAAATTTTATTTGTACCATTTTTAAACCATTAAGTGCTTAGAACTTATTAATGAAGCTTATTAAATAGTGATTAACATGTAAATTGCAGCAACATATAAAATATATATATATATTTCTTCATCCAAGGAATTGGTCTATGATTGTGTTTAGGTCTTTGCAGATTATTTGATTATTATTTTGTTTTACTGCTGTAGTTGATTGGAAAAATTGCTAAAAATACACACACACACACACACACACACACACGATGTACACTCACAGAAATATTTCACCCAAAATTTAAGATTTATGTAATTGTATTACATGACAAATTCCCATTTATATTTTTTTCATAATTTTAACACAAATCTACCAAATAAACTTTATACGATTTATTTTCATTAGGATAATAAAACCTATTTATTTTAAATGCATAATCCTCAGGTTTATGTAATTAGTTTATGTAAAGTGTAATTATTCTAAATTAATAATAAAAAGTTTATTTATTTAAAATACATAAAGTTTATTGTATAAATTGCATAATAATTAAGAGAACTAAATCAGGATAATTAAAAAAAGTTAAAATTTATTTGAATCATGTTTAATGTATGATTATATACTAAACCAAATTAAACAATGAATCACATTTATGCAATTGTTTCCCCATCTTATAAAAAAAAAAATAGAATTAGACCAACTTGAAAATTCCAGATTTATTTATATTTTTCTTTGATACAAAACTCTGGATTGAGCCAAGTTAACATCAGCCAACATTTAGGAAACAATCCATGAACCCACTTACACAGCCGCACTCGAACATCACATGACTGCTTGGACACCCAAAAAAATAAATAAAAAATAAAAATAAGACTTTACAGAGATCCATTTTCAGTTGCTATTTAACGTATCATTAAAAAACTAGGAAATAATTTTAACATATCTCTGGGTTGGAACACGGTGAGAAAAATATGGGTAGGGGCTGTATAAGTTCATTATTGCCAGCCAAATCACTGGAGCAATTTCAGTTTCAGTGTCTGTACTTTCGGGGACAGCTTGGTTGAGTCCAGGTCCATCAGGATTTTCTGGTACACCTCAAATGTACACTTCAGGCTTTTAGGGTAGCTCAAATTGAGCGCGTAGATCAGGCCATATAACATAACAAATGCATGAGTGACACTCTGCAGGTTGTGGAGAATCTCCACACCTTCCAGCACAACACAGACATCAGTGAAGCGTCCATCACCTTGACCATGATCCTCTGATTGTACTTTGTAGATGCCCATAGTCTTTCCTGCCATTTCTTCCTCTGCCTCTCTGGATTCAATGTCCTGGAATGTATAAACACACACTTAAAATATAATATTACACACACACACACACAACTTTTCATTAAAGCACACAGCATATAAGCATTCATGAGAATGGAATGGATGCAAGTTCAGGATAATGACCTTAAGACCTGATCCCCCCCTAAAAGTCTGGAAAAAAGTCACAAGGCTGTGGATAATGTTTACAACACAATGCATTTTTATCTCCAGTTGTGCAATTTCCTATTAATGTAACAACAACAACAATATAATATCTGAAAATTATCCAAGTATTCTTGTTCTCACTTGATTATGGGTCAACCCTTCACTTGGGGTAAGGTTTTGTGCTTTAGAACGGAGGGATTTCCGGGGAGACAGCAGAGATTTTTCTTCCAATGAAGCCGTTGACCTGCCACAAAAAAATGCAGTTAAAAAAAAAAGTAACTAAAAATGGAGACGCTTCTCATGAATGCTGGGCAGCTTTCTTTCTGATGGTTAGAGTGTTGGACTTGTAAGCAGAAGGTTGTGGGTTCGAATCGCAGTGCCAGCAGACAATGACTGAAGTGTCCTTGAGCAAGGCACCTTACCCCCATTTGCTGTACAGTGATAATTGGCCACTGGATAATACTTGTAAGTCACTTTGGATAAAAGCGTCTGCCAAATGAATAAATGTAAATGTCCATCAAGCCTGAAACTTAAAGGGATAGTTCACCCAAAAATTAAATTTTTACTCACCCTCGTGTTGTTCCAAATCCATATCACCTCCGTTTATTTTCAGAACACAAATTAAGATATTTTGGATCTGATCCTCCCATAGACACCACTGAAAGTGCACATTCCAATTACACAAACCTACTAAAAACATAGTTAATGTAGTCCATGTGACATGGGTCACTCAATGTGAACATGATAAAGCAACAAGAATAGTTTTTTTTTGATCAGAAAGCTCTCGGATTAAATCCAAAATATCTTAATTTGTGTTCCGAAGATGAATGGAGGGGATACGGGTTTGGAACAACACGAAGGTGAGTAATTGATGACAAACTTTTCATTTTTGGGTGAACTATCCCTTTAAGAGTTCCATCCTCTAACTCCTTGATGAAGCGGTTTGTTCCAATGAAATTACTCTAATAAGCCGCAGGTGCACCTTGACGTCACTTACTGCTATAAAGCTCATATCACTACATAAAACGATAGAGCTTACTCCTCATCCATCAGCCCCAACAGTAAAAAAAATTTCATGCTTGTAATTGTAACTTTATTTACTTTTTGACATTCGGCTTTGGCTTCACTGACTGCCTCAGATCATCCGCTGCCACAGAGAGAGAGAGAGAGAGAGAGAGAGAGAGAGATTATCTCCTTGTTTTTCTGTATAGACCGCAACCATAATTATACTAAAAGGTGTGCTAATGGATAAAGACAGAAATTGCAATATCTTTGTAAACTACATTGTTAAAAAGATACGAGAACCCACCAAAATCAAACTTTACATATTTTTAAAATCTATATGTGAAGTTACACCTGTAAGATAACAAGTGAATACAAACAAGTGAATACAAGAGAAAGAAATGAGAAGGAGAGAACGACAGTACAGTGGGGGACAACAGTGAAAGAGCAGGAAGGAGAGAAAAAGAGACTAAGAGGAGAGTAGGGTGGAGACTGAGGTAGGGAGAGGGCAAGTGAAATGGAAAACAGCTGATTAGTCCTTTACTAAAATGTCCACATACTTGCCATATCTTCAGAGACGACAAGAAGGCTTCCTTCTGTGCGATGTTCTCAAGGCGCTTGAGTTCGTAAGCAGACAGTCCAGAACATGCATCCTGGTGATACAAGGCATTTCTTACTTAACATTTCCAAAATCATATCAATGCAGTTAAAATTGCTGGTTCATGAGCACTAGGAAATGCCTGTGTCCTCACCTTGTTGTTTAGGCGAGGATTGTTGTTTCTGGCGGAGAAGGGGCATGTGGGTGCCAGAACCCGGACAATTTCATCTTCAGGTTCCTCTGGACCAAGCGGATTTAATTCCCTCAGAGTGACAGCTCTACCACCATTTACCTTGCATGATTTTTTAATTCAAAACAACCCAATGGACTCAATGTTGAAATACTGGTGGTCAATGTGTCCTCATGTCCATTCCATTCTAATGAACACCCAATATTATCTAGATGGAAATAATTACCGGCACACTATTCCGATACATACCACATATTCTTTAACAAGTGTGTCCAGGTCTTCATTGAGGTAGATGCTCAGACAGCTCATCACACAATCTCGCCTCACACTGATATCTTCATTCTGGGGGGAAAAAAAACAATCTGTTAAAGCCAACAGTTTCAAAGACATTTCTCTTCTTGACCACATCAATCACCTTGTTTTACACTGCAAAAACTAACAATCTTATGAAGTTTATTTGTTATTGAAACTCATTTTCAGACTCCTTAAAATAAGATGATTGTTACATCTTTCTATCAAACAAGTAAACTCCCGTTGATTTCAGTTTTAATTGTTGTTTAATTTTATTATTCTATATACAAGGCTTTATATACAAGTATAAAAGGCTAAAAACAAGTTTCAATAACACTGATATTGTTTTATATCAATTTTTATGGAAGAGTAATAAGATATTTTATACTACTAACTAGGTAAAAAATCTTGGTAAAATTAAGTTTTTGCTAGGTACCTCAGTAAAGCTCACAAACGTCAGAGGTCTGAGGAAAAAACTGACATATGAGCTTCCCAAGCTTCACAGATGACAAACTATATAGTTATCAGATTAGACAAACACATACATTATTCATCTGGCCCATTATGGCGCTGATCTTTCTTCCTGCAGCACCACCTTTGGCATTAAAAATCATTTAAAATGCATTTTAAAGTTGTTTGACCAAGCTAGCTAAAGTTACGATGCTAACGCGGGCTTCTGTATTCTCCGGTAAAACGACGTAAAACCGTTTTAAAAAAATCACAAACTACATAAAACTTATCATAAATGGATTAATATTATATACACTAGATGCAAAATAAAATGCATAATTAGAACAGGAGCAATACAACAAAGGATGTTTTCGGATTACTTACCAATATGTGTGTGACGGATTCCCACAATATCCCGAGGGCTTGTGTCCAGCGAAAGTGACGTCGTTTCCTGTTTCCCAAATGGATTTTTTTTCATAACGTTGATGAAAACCAATCACATAAACTTTAAATAACAGAATCTTGTTTGTTTTATAACTCTTATTATTCAAACAATGTTAGTATTTATTAACTAATTGCATTAAATAAATTGTATAATTGATTAAATCTTTTAGAGTTTATTTACTTGTAATGTATAGATTTTAAAAATATGAGTTTTTAAATAAAATCAAATAGATGTAAATGCATAAAAACTAACTCTGCCATGAATCATTTCTGTGAGTGTATATAGTGCTGGGCAAAGATTAACCACGATTAAGATTAATGCAGCCCCTCAAATGAAATGGACTGGAGGCATGAGGGAGAGGAGAAGGTGGAGAGATGGACAACTAAACAAAACAGCAAACAATATTAAAGATGCAGCTCAGAGAGATGTAATCTCCCCAACTGCCAACATCCAAATGAGATCCAGTGGTGTTTAAAATGTGGAAAGAATGCCCAAAATGAAGGAGGTCACATGAATAATGAATACTGAAGGGCTCTGTGTCTGTGTGTGGACCCTCAGTTTCCTTTGTCAACTTAGCAGGTAAGGTCACATTTTTAAAGCTGGCCTCATACTGCCAGCCACAGCAATCTAAGACCGCAGCTCTTCTTTTTTTTTACCTTTGTATAAAAATGCATTTTTTTATAGCATTGCTGAAAACACATCTCTCTCTCTCTCTCTCTCTCTCTCTCTCTCTCTCTCTCTCTCTTTCTCTCCTGAGCAGTAGATGCCATTAGAGAATTGGAGTTCCCCCTCCCCTGCTTCTGTCCCCACTCCCCTCATTATGTCCATGCACCAAGGTGAAACACACCGCTACAGCTTTCACTCGCAGGCTAAAGTTAGATTTACCCATTATCTCCTGCATCAGAATCAGCCTCCAAAGCTGGGAGCTCCAAATAAGCGATTGGAGCAGCACCTGCTGCCTCGGTTAGTGTCTGTAGAACATCACTCCTCACCTCGGGTGACTGGTGCTGAGGATCTGCTTCATCACTGGATGAGGCTGCAGTTTTCAGTGGCACTGCAGATGTGCTATATTTAATCGCTTAGCTGGGACGGCTGTGGTGTTTAAATGGGGCGAACAGCTGCTGGCTGGCCAGATCTCAGTCACTCAAGTATTTTTAAAAGTCCTGAGGTGGACACATCATCTGTTCATACGCGCCTGCAGAGCTCCCTACTGACTGACACACACACATGCAGTACAGCAATGTGATATAAAAAACAAAAAACATAACAAATCAGTTTCTAACTATACTGCACAACAACGGTAACACAAGGTGCAGTATTACAGTAAACTGAACTGTAAACCTACTTTCAACGATGAATACCCTTCTAAACCTGTTTCACACACTTTTACAGACTCAGCAAGAAATCACATCAAACTTGGTCTTATCTCACCCCAGCCGCAAAGCATGCTGGGTTACCAGCAGTTACACATTATTCCAAGGTTTAGAGGTACTACACCCATCCCCAACAATAAACCTAAACCAACCCAAAATAATAATAATAATAATAATAATAAAATCTCTATGGATCAGGATATGAAGCAGACCAAATAGAGACTGAGAGAGAGAGAGAGAAAAGATAAAATGATTTATTTTTCATAATTATACATTTTCTTAAAATCAGTTACAAATGTGTCTGTTTAAAAGTGACTGTTTAGTAATTAAAACATGTAAATGTCATACTTTTTTCAATTATATGTAACAATTTGATAGAACATAAAGAAAAATTATATATATTTTGAATAAAAAGGTTTAAATATGTTTTTAACTATATTTATTTTATTTGTTTATTTATTTTATGCATTTTATATATAATATATATATATATATATATATATATATATATATATATATATATATATATATATATATATATATATACCTGTATGCATATTATATGTATACATATAACAAATAATACCTGGCTTGCTCAGAGTAAAAAGTAATAGGTGCCAGAAGGGCCTTTGCCAACAAGGTTGAATTAAACTATTTGAATTCAGTGAAATCAGACACTGGCAAAGATTTTTGTGCATTTAAAGGTCTTGATCTCAGTCTGATAAGTAATGAGGTTGTCAGAACAGGATGTTTTGATCTTATATGTAGCAACTGCAACATTGTACAGCTCAGCAGAGCAATAATTGCTTGGTAAAAGCGATCAAATGTGATGCAGCAGATGTGAAGGTTTGTGCTGCAGAAATATGGAGAATTGATGCTGCTAAAACTGTTTAAAGTTCCTCATAAGTTATTCATAAGTTCGGAAGCATGACTACTGACTGGTATTAGCGTCACATGACCGTTCTTAAGAATTGAAGAACTGTGGGAACCTGCCTGCAATCCTAATGCCCGTATCTCGCACGACTTCCAGCGCCAGCCCTTGATTGTGTTTTATGAACACAGTTTAAGGCACAGACACCACAAGAGGATCTGCAGTCCTGAGGCAGTGTAAGGGAAGCTGATTTAGCATCTCTCCCACAGATTATCCCCAAAATGGGGAGACGCCACTTAATGGCTGCAGGGAATACAGTGTGTGTGTGTGCGTGTATTGAAATCCTCTCTGCCTCTCTAAGCTTCTCCAGTCCAGTTCTGCCGCTTGGGGCGGGCCCAGCAAAGCACTCTGGGATTTCCTTCGAGTTAAGAGTTGAGCAGAGTTAAAAAAGTGGCGAAGCTGGAGGATGATAGTTGCAGTAACAATGAGATTAGCGAGTATGTGCTGGAGAAAAACGACTTCTCATGGAAAGCGGATCTCCACTAAGTGGGCCTTGATGGCGTTTCTTGACAGACGTTTTCATTTTTTGAATAAAGACAGGCAAGGTAAGCACGTGTGTGAAGAGCAGGACTGGTGTTCACGGGGAGCTCACATGCCAAGCTGTCTGTGAGATGTGGATTGTTTAAAGGTTAGTGGTGAGGCCAGGAGTTCTGCTGATGATAACAGCTCATTGAGAAGGCCATTGCCAGACTGACTCTTTTCTTATTACATCTGTCTTTCTGGAGGATATCTTTTCTCATGGTCTGGCAGGTGAGCTGGTTTGAGTTTTGGTGTGTGTCTTTACCTTTAGAGTTCAGTAAAGTCAGACAGTGACTGATGCTGACATTCCTGTGTTTGTAGTCTGTGGAAAAACATGCATTTTTATATAGATTTTTACTGTTTACATAAATACAGTATATGTGACCCTGGACAACAAAACATAAGGGTCAGTTTTGTTTTTTTAAATTGAGATTTATACATTATCTGGAAGCTGAATAAATAATATGAATTATATATATATATATATATATATATATATATATATATATATATATATAAATAAAATACTGAGAAAATCGCATTTAAAGTTGTCCAAATTAAGTCATATGTATATTACTAAAGTTTTGATACATCTACAGTAGGAAATTTACAAAATATCTTCGTGAAATCTGATCTTTACATAATATCAAAATGATTTTTCGCATAAAAGAAAAATAGATAATTTTGCCCCATATTGTTGGCTTTTGCTACAAATCCACCTGTGCTACTTAAGACTTAAGTTGGGTGGTTCAGGGTCACATATAAATTATTTACTTATTGTAACGGTATACAACTTCACAATCATTGGGAAGTAGGAGCAGGAACCAGTGAACATTTAAATGAAATGGAATAAACACAAAACAGCGTGACAGCCCCTTGCGGACGACTGCCGCCACAAACAAAAACTAAAACCTCGCTCCGTTCCCACGGCTCTCAAAAAGGTGGAAAATTTCAGTACATTTCTGAAACATTCCAGACATTTTGGAAACATTCCAGGTTTTTTTTTTTTTTTTTTTTAATATTCCATGGATTTTTGAAAAGTTTCTGGAAATTTTGCACCCCTTTGCAACCCTAGTTTTTATTCATGTTTAGAATCACTTTTATATTTAATGTTTATTTAAAGATTTAGTAATTTTGTTTTTTTTTTGTGATTTTTAAATATTATTTGTGTATATTTACATTTTTATATATTTACTTAAATAGGGATTATAACCCTTAGTTTACTGCATTAATCATGATTTATTGTCAAAAATATATTGAAAGTGAAAGTTGAAAGTGAAGTGACATTCAGCCAAGTATGGTGACCCATACTCAGAATTTGTGCTCTGCATTTAACCCATCCGAAATGCACACACACAGAGCAGTGAACACACACAAACACACTGTGAGCACACACCTGGAGCAGTGGGCAGCCATTTATGCTGCGGCGCCCGGGGAGCAGTTGGGGGTTCGATGCCTTGCTCAAGGGCACCTAAGTCGTGGTATTGAAGGTGGAGAGAGAACTGTACATGCACTCCCCCCACCCACAATTCCTGCCAGCCCGGGACTCGAACTCACAACCTTTCGATTGGGAGTCCGACTCTCTAAATTGATATTTTTACATTATATTTTACAATTTGCATTTAACTATAATGTATTTTCCTAGTTTTCTTGCCCCTTTAAATACATTTTGTAATACATTTGCACCTGAAGGTTAAACAAAATGTATATAAACCTATATGTATCTATCTATATATATAATATAAAAATATATAAAATATGTAAAAAAATTATAGACAAATAGTTTCCTTGTGCTGCACTACTGTACATAAAGCAGCCTACTGTCTCCATAAGCTACAAGATAGCTTATGTGTTAGCATTTTGTATGCAAGTTGCCTTCGCCAACAAGGTTGGCTATTTGCACTTTGTGTAAAAAGACAGAACATATATTTAATCAGCATTTCTCTTGCATGAATTTCTGAGCTTGTTGCACTGCATTCTGGGACTGCCTTATCCATGAAAGATACATGTGGTGCTGACTTTGGCTGAAACTGTGTCATTTAATATCATGATTTTGCTGGCTGAGGACGGCTTTGTTGTTGAGTTTTAGGTTTTTTTTTCCTTTAGAAATTCTAAATGGATTCAAAAATTAAACAATCATACAATATATATGAAGCAAAAGTATTGATTAAAAATAATTATTTATACGAAGCGCTCATTATGGCCCAAAAACAGATGCATGCAAACAAACAAAAACACTCACACTCTCTCCTCTCAGGCCCACATCAGACCCACCAAAAATAAATAAAGAAAACATAAAGAGGCCATGAAAAGTAAATCAAAAGATCAAAATCCCCTTTTCAAATAAAAGATAAGAAGAAATCAATAAGCATAAAGTGAGCTTTAGATTTTCATCTGAGCCTTAAACCCAATTCCTCTAGTTTGTTTGGCTTTTTCTCGCAGTATTGCAAAGAATGTTGTCCAGAAGAAGGGACCAATTTTTTTTTAATCTCTTTAAAATCTCTATTCTTTTTCCTAGATGAAATAAAATATGAAACATATCTGCTTCTGAGCTAAACCTGTATTCAGATTCACAAAAATGCATATTAAAGCACATCTTAAAATGACTGCCTTCAAATCAGTGTAATATTGTTTATGTTCAATTATGATATTTTGAATTACCTTTTATTTTTGTTTTCAGTTCTTATTTTAGTTTTAGTTTGTTTTAGTGATTTTGTGTGCTTTTTCTCATTTTTATTCATTTTTTGTATAAGTATTTTTTTTGCTTTAATTGATTTAATTTATTAAAATTGAGTAATTTTATAGTTGCACTTATTACATTTCAGATTATTTTTTACAATTATTTTTATCTGATATTAATTTCTTTATTTTATTTCAGGTTCATTCAAATTAATAACAATACTGCTTTGAATGTGGTTTACTTTAACCTTAAGACTAGTTAAAAATGGTCTCATTGTTTCTATGTCTAAGTAGTTTTAGACATCGGAAATAAATTGTCTCCTGTGCCAAGAAAGTAAGAAAGATCAACTTCTGAGAAATAAAATGTTCCTCTGGGGGAGATCTGGATGTTCTCTGATGAGCGCAGTCTCCAGGTTCAACGTCAAGTAGGTTAAATTGCTCTGATTTTAGATTCTTACACATCGTTACCATTAAGAAGCACCTCTGAGGCCGTAGTAAAGAAAACTGGTACAGCGAGAAAGAGAGGGTATAAAGTGAGAGCGAAAAACACACAGAAACGTTTCATCTGCAGAGGACACAGGGTCTCAAGCACCGTGAAGCACATGTTCATTAGTGCTTTTTTTTTTTTTTGACTTTCTCTTTCTCTCTGGAATTGAGTATGTCTCAGTAAGGCCCATTAAAAACAGGCTAATGGTTATTACTCTGCTCCCCCATTATCAGCCGACGTTCATTTTTTTGTTTATCTTGTTCCACTGTATTGAGTACATGTTCTATAGAAATGCTCCAAATTAAATTGCCAATTCATTCCTCATAATTTTTTGGCGAGAATTAAATTGCTTTTAGAATAATAATAGGGCTGGTGTTTTGCACTCTTTGGGATTTTCTTTGTAATTTTTTATTTCCACAGAGGAACCACTTCTGTCGGCTAGCTGTAGAGAATCTTCTGGGGCCCAGACACACGGCTGCGTTCTGTGTGTAGAGTATCGAGAGAGTTTGTTTCTTCTAAAGTCTAGAGACGTTTGAGTGCATTAGGTTTTTAGTGTTGAGAATGTGGTTGGAGCAGTGCTTTTTTAGTATTATATTATTTATTAATGTTTTAAAATTTAATTATTTTGGTTTGTTTTAGTATTTTTTTATTTTGTCATTTTTATTAGTTTATTCTAGAGTTTTTAATAGCTTTAATTCAGTTTTATTTCAGTTTCAGCTTGTTTCAGTTAATTGCTGTGGCAGCAATTCTAGTTTTCTTCGTTTTTCATCTGATGTTTGTATTTTATTTTATTAATTTCATTTACCAGAGGCTATTAAATCGAATAGTTTTAGATTTAGTTAACAATGACAACATTGGTCTGGAAGTCTTCTAAAGGTTGGAGACTATTGGAGAGCTTTGGAAAATGACTATATTGTGATCTAAATGTATCCATTTACACTATAGAAGTAAATGGGAACCAGAAAATGTTTTGTTATACCGACATTCTTCAGAATATCTTCTTTTATGTTTCACATAAGAAAGAAACTCCAAACTCAGGTTTGGAGTAAATGTGAAAAAAAACAAATGCATGCTGCTTGTTCCACATCACCCTCAACACTGTCAAAAGGAAACAGTCTTATTGGTATGAGCTTTCAGAAATTGATGCACTGGACTGGGTGTTTATGGTAAATTGTGTATGTGTACATGGGCACAGTAATACTCTCAGAAGGATGTGTGGCCTTTTCTCAAAGCAGGTTTAGCCAGGAATCTGCTCCCTCTCCTGCTCCTAGATGAAAGATTGATTGGCAGATGAAAAGACTGGCAGTGTCTCACAACAGCGTCATGCTAAACCCTCCGACTTTAGTGGCAGATGAGTTTGCTTTTCCCTCTGCTTTCTCTCTCCCAGGGCACATCAGCTGAGCAAGTCCCCATATCAAATATTAAGCCAAGCACATTTCAAAATTCATTGTTTCATTTTGAGTTCAAGCTATCTCGACTTTACGGTATAGTAAACGTTCTCATTTGGGCCAACTTGGGCTGGTTGGTGAAAATCACTCAGAAATTGGGTATCGGTTTGATGTGAGATAAGAGGCAGTGATAATCATGTCCCAGTGCCCATGGCATGAGGGAGGTGGTTTTGTGTCTGGTTGCTTAGAAACAGTGGGCTGAGAAAATTAGTTGCCATTGTAACGTTGAGGCCGAAAAGATTGGCAAGACCACAGAACACATTCAGCCATTCAGTGAGATTGCTACTGTGAGAATGACATTATTTAGCTGCCTTTCTGCTTTTGTGCCTCAGAGTTTGTTGCTTTGTGCTTCTACAGAACACACACAGAGGAAAGGGAGGTGGGTCTTCACAAATATGATTTCTTATAACATAATTTTATCTGCACTACATTGGATGGCCTACTAATGTTTATGCATCAGTTAGCAAGCAAGCAAAAAAATCAATTAATCTGATCTTTTTTTTCAGATTAATTGTAAACCGCTGCCTGTAAGTAAAAATAATTTACTGACTCAATTAATTAATGAACATGTTATTGAATTATTTGCTCAACTCATTCATTTAAAAACAATTATTTATTCAGCATCAAAACAAGTGTTTATGAATGAGTCATTGAATCATTTACTCAACTGATGGGTACTTAAAAAATAAATAAATAAATAAATAAATAAATAAAACTTATATTGTGTAAAGTGGCCTCATGGGATAGTAAAGTGTCCGGATGATCACTCTGAAATCTCACTGTAAGTAATTTGGGTACTTTCAACTACTGATTTATAAATATTATAGACATACTACTCTTTTCACATACTGCATTTTTGTCTACTATATACATATTCAGTAGCCTGACTTGGTCATACTAATATTCTAGGCAGAATGTGAACTTGAATGTGAATTTGAACTTCCCGTCCAAAAAATGTTGTGGGCGGGGTTCGGGCTGGCACCCAGGCTACATATTCAGCCAGACATTTGACTCTGATTGATTTCCCACTGTTTGTTGCTGTGGCTTTTGGATGTAATTATGTTGGCTGAGCAAAAACAAACAATCTAATTTTCACTAATATGTCTAGAATGTAAGTAACTCAATTATTAAAAGTGCTGTTTAAAAGCAATATCACACATAAACACTATTGTTGTACTTTAACTGCACGTAAATTTAGTTTTTTATGTGATGTTATGTAAATTTATAACACTATACCTTGTATTACCCTTGCATTCATTTACAAAATAATTATTACATAGATAAATAATAATAATAATAATAATAAATATTTGCTGATAAATATAAAATATAAATATAATATAAATGATGTTCCATTTCCCTGTGTAAACATCACATAAAACTAAAGCAAAGATAACCAAACCCTCATTTCAGAAGTCCAGCACACGCCACTACTGTCAGTGTAATGTCTTCAAGCATCAGAGGTGTTGTGGTTACTCAGGGAGATTGCACGCTTGTCACGTAGTATCGCCTGCTTATAAATTTAAGTAAGTGAATAACAGCGTGTGAGCGAGGGTGCTGCGTGTGTGTCTCACCCGGTGGCCTGGAAAAGCATTTTCACTCCAGTGAATCCGTCGTGACAACAGGTATTAGGGTATGATTTGCCACTGAGCTTAATGGAGCTTAAAGAAAGTGGCCCTGAGCTTCTCTCCTGTCTGTCCCTCCCATCACATCACAAGAGTGTTCGTGAAGGCTGGTGTCACCTTGATATCAATAACCTGCCACTTTGCATGGAGGATTTAGGACTGTGTGGAGCTGAGGTAATGCCTCGCAAACACAAGTCCAGCACAAGTTCTGTTTGTCTCTGTCTGTTGGGTTCTCATATGATTTTTTATTGGTATACCGTGTTCTTCTTTAGTTCACAGGTCATGAGCTGGTATGGTGATCGTGGAAGGCAGGAGTGAGAGTAGGAAGGTACACTGGATTAGGGTAAGGTCACCCGAGAAAGAGGTCACAGTCACAAAGACAAACAACAGGATTTCAGATGCAGACCCTCTTAAAGGATATACGTTTAGGCAAAATTGAAAATGGTCATTTACTCATATTATTCCAAACTTATATGATTTTCACATTTAAGGTATTTTAAGAATGTCGAAACTGCATTAAAAATTTCTGAGGAATTAATGCGGACTGGATAAATAAATAAATAAAGTTATCCATACAAATTATTTGCCATATATTGGGGAAGTATTAAGTCTTCTGAAGGCATACACTGAAAAAAATTGGATTTACTTAAAAAAAAAATTTACTCAGAAATGTTGATAAATAATCACAAATAAACAGTAGGTAACACAATTAACTGGAGCAGAAATGAAGTATAAAGTCTAAAATATGATTTTATTGAAAAGTGTAAACTGTGGTGAAAAATGCTATACAATTTACCTTGAAATAGCTAGTAACTAAACTTGAAATTTTGAAATTAGAAAAACTGAAATACTAAAACTTTTTTCATATTTGAATGGTATTTGAAAGCTACTGAAGAGGGAAATATTTTCAATAATTATATAATTATTTGTCTAATCTGCAGACAAATCTGTTTTTTTTGTCAGTTATTTACTCATGAGGTTTTAAGTTAATATTTTATCAACCAGATTTACATTTAAAATCTCTATACTGTATGTAGAAATACATACAAATTTTTATGGTTCTTTTTTATCATTTTGGAGCTTCAAAGCTTGAACAACACAAAGGTGAGCATATGATAACAGTTTTTTCATTTTTGGTTGAACTCTCCCTTTAGGTGAAGAGGTCAGTGCTGTTATCATGAGATGATGAGGGTGCAATCTGTGACTGCACTGATCTCAGCGACAGTAAAAAAGCCTCCATATGTTGTCCAATTATCAGGAACCGTTGGATGAATGTCTGTACCTCCACACACAGGACATGTGAAATCCCTCAGAGACCGTTCTGTGAGTCATTACCCATCAGCACAAAGGTCACACATGCTTTCTGCCTCAACTGGTAAAGGTTAACAGTGGTGTCTCATGTCAATCTATGGCTTTACGTCAGGGAGGAGGAGGTATAGGAGGCCTTTGTCTTTAACCGTCAAATACAAACTTTCTATTCACCAACACGACGACCGTTACGTCTACACCCAATCCAATTCCAACCATACTCTGCTCAAAGCTGTCATTTAAAAAAAAAATATTTTTTTGTCCAATATGAGCCAATGAATGGAGACTCCCTTGTGTTTTGTTGAGGAGATCTTGGGTGCTAGACATACAATGACATGTTTAGCTTGGAAACAAGCCAGCTTCTCATGACATATTATGTGTCTTTCAGATATACGCTCTGCATAAACACACTCTGACACTGTCAAATGTGTCCAACAAAGCAGTTAATGTCTATGTAATGGCCATCTTTGAACGTGAGATTTAGAGTTGCTCTGAGAGATTTCTTCCTGGCATTGATGGAAGAGATCAGCCACGCACCAGATGTGATAAATTTTCCCGGGTTTCCCGTTTAGCGTGGTGTTCACGAGCGCCAGGGTTGGTTGTTTTCTTTTGTTACCCAATGACATGCTGTCATGTAAAACGGAATATAAAACATTCCTATTAAGGGAACGAACGATTAAACATGAAAGGCTTGGATGGCTCTCTGTTATAAATTAATAATTCCAAAATCCTTTTCCCCTCACTCTGTGTCTCTAGGTGTCAGCCTTAATGACTAGCTTTAAAAAAGATATGCCTACCGCGTACGTCTCTGCAGATGAGCGGTCATCGCGGCATAGTGCCTTAAAATTGCTTGTCATAAATTACCCCTCCCCGTGTTCGCCCGCAGCACTTGATGTCTTGAATTCGGGCCATTTTGCAAGCTGTATTCAAGCATGAACTTCAATTTGCTTTTCATAAAGGGATTACACAGCCACTAT
Organism: Carassius carassius; assembly: GCF_963082965.1. Taxonomy (NCBI): domain Eukaryota; kingdom Metazoa; phylum Chordata; class Actinopteri; order Cypriniformes; family Cyprinidae; genus Carassius; species Carassius carassius. The sequence continues at coordinate 28,012,625 of NC_081769.1, read as the reverse complement.
TGTCACTCTTCACCACATGTACCTTTCACTCATGAAGCACAATTGCGTTCTGATTTCCCAGCAACTGGTGTGGACCCCTGATGCCGTTCCTCGCACCTGCCTTTAGATTCCTCCCATTTCGGCAGAATGTCTGAAGCAATAGCAGATAAAGATGAATACAGGGATGAAGTTATAGAGGTTGACAGGAGGAGTTAGTGAGAGAAGATAGCAAAATCATTATGAGAACTTATGAGAGAATCTTTATGGTGTGTAAGGGGAAGGTTAACTGTGCTAGCATGTGCTGTGAGAAACTTTCAGAGCTGTTTTGGTGTTCTTCATAAATTCCCGGAGTACATAAAGTCAGCCATGAGATATTTGCACACCTGGTATCCATAGGTATTTTCGTGTTCTATCACCCCATTGCAATGCAAAGTACTGAAAGGATAGGGACTTAAGAGTTCTGATTCATCCACATGTAAGCACTGCCAGCTGTGTTTCTCAAGACGATTGACCAAAGTCTATTATCCCTGGTAGGTCAAACTGGGATCTCAGTGATGAGACACGCTCCACTTCACCAACTCATTGCCTCTAATTTACAGTACGTTTTCTAACTTTAGCACTATTTGCTCTGATATAAATCTTAAGTGGATACCAAAGGGGCAATTTAGTGAAGCATTTGAGTACATCATTTTACAGGAATTAGTCCAGGACCCAATGGAAACCAAAGAGATGTTAAATAAAAAAAAGTTTGTTAAACATAATATTGTCTCATTTCTTATCTTCTTTGTTCTGTTTATTCTTTTCTTGTTCCATCTCACCATGATTATTCTTGTCTCAGTGTCATCTGTTCTTTTTTTTGTCTCTTCATGTATCATTTCATCCAGTCTTATCTTTTCTCCTCTTGTCTTGACCCATCTATTCTTCTTGACTCATTTCTTGTCTTAACTGTCCTCCTCCCCATATCTTCACATCTCTTAGCGTCTCTTCGTATCTCTCTTTTTTCTCATCTTGATTCTTCATCTTATTTTAACTGCTCTATTCTTTCAACTTGTATCGTTTAATGTCTCTCTCAGTGTGTTCCTGTTTGTTCTTCTTGTTCTCTTCTCATTTGATCTCAATGTCTTCTCATGACTTCTCATCTCAGTTGTTCTTCTCATCTCTTCTATTCTCATTCCCTTCTTATCACATCGCAGCTAAACTGCTCTTCTCTTCTCTTCTCTTCTCTTCTCTTCTCTTCTCTTCTCTTCTCTTCTCTTCTCTTCTCTTCTCTTCTCTTCTCTTCTCTTCTCTTCTCTTCTCTTCTCTCTCTAATGAGAAGACCTGAGGCTCATGCTGGAGGCCAGTAGACCAACAGGCATGTCACAGCAACTGTGCAACTTTGGACTAACAAGCTGTACGCTTGTCACAGACAAACCCACCAGAAGTGAACTGGGATGAGCCGAGCAGCATTCACGAATGTGTGTGTGTGGGTCGAGTCGGGCTCTGAGTGTCAGCTGATGTTTCACATTAAGGCAGCACAGAGACACAGGCCCCCCTCAACCCTCTGTCCAAACTGTCACATGGCAATCTGAGAGCAATCAGACCCAGTAAAGGCCACATGTTTTCCTTGAGCACCAGCACTGCTCTTGTCTTCCTGTTGCAGGTACACGCTGACAGCCACAAATGCTGCCTGATTAGCCAGCTTCCTCCAGGTTTTTTTGCTTTTCCTCAGGGCTAAATAATGGCAGTCCTTGGAAATAATTACTCACAATGAGTGAGGTGCCAGCACGAAGCTTTTATATCTCTGTCCTTCACTACCGTGTTTTTCCACTAACACTCACACAGGTCCTCGGCCATCTAATCTCACTGGCCTTAATGGAACTCCGCAGAAACGTCAGTCAAGTGAGTTGCTGGGTGCTGGGAGTCAGCTGAAGATGGCTTCACAGTGTAGGGAGACATTACGAAGGGGGAGAATAGTTATGGTATGTTTTCTTTCTAATGGCATGCATTTGGATGGATTTACTCAGTGAGCTGACCAGGCTAAAGGTGATTTACTTGGATTTTTCCCAGACTCCCTCATCGGGACTTTGACTGACAAACAGGGAGAGAAGTCAACTTTAATACTATTTAAGCCAGGTTGTCTTATGAACCTGAAATCTTTTCCCTCCTCTGTCCTTTCAGGCTTAAAATAGTACCTGGGAGTGTGTTACAGCACAAAACGAGGATTCTTTGTGTGTCTGAGGTTCATAGGTTTACAGATGTTGGCTATTTTCTTTTCAAAAAAGTCATAGTCACGTGGTTGACATGGGTGCTGACACTTTTCTTTTGAAAGAAGAGTTCACCCCAAAATAAAAAACTATTATAATTGTCTCTCAGACTACATGCAGCTGTTTTCCACACAGCAACAGATAATGTGTGTATATCTCTGAAGTTTGTTTATTTATACTGAATATACACTACTGTTCAAAAATTTATAAGATAATTTACAGTTTGTATGTATAAAAGACAATATAAATGTGGAGGAGTTTTGTGGTACTATTTTGGTGGCTTATTCAACAACATGACAATGAGCACATAATGTCAGTATCGTAATATTTGAGTGAACTCTTCCTAATTGAGGAAGCTAACTGGCTTTTCAGCCAGTCATTTCTTTATATGATGAAATATTATAACTGTATCTTTTATCCAATTCCTTGCTTTAACCTTAAAATTGCACTACTTCAACTCAAAATTGCAAACCAAAAAAAAAAAAAAACCTCACAATGATTTTATACCTATCTCTTAAACTATATACTCAACCACAGATTTTCACCTAGGGTCATTCATGAAATTTCATTATGAGCTGAGTTAAATCTAATCAGGCATCACCACATTAATTGTGCTTCACAGCAATATTAAAACTCATGGTTGATGTCTGTGTTTGTATTTGCTGCTTTGTGTTTGTATTGTACAAGGTTAAAGCTAGTTATTGGTGTTCCTGCATTAATGTGCTTTTATTGCAGTGGCCTCCTTTATTTGTACCGGCTTTGTTTTCTGCAGCCATCTCTGTACTGTGAACTCTGTTTTTGTCATCTTTTTACACAATATTCTAATCAAGGGAAGATGTGGACTCACGAGTAACTGAGAAATAGAGGGTACAAAACCCATCGAGCATACAAATCCCTCTTTGATGGTGTTTGAAAATAGTCAGGTGCTCCATTTTTGTAGCAGATGCAAAGAGGAGATGATGGTGCCCTGAAAAAGGCGCAGAGAGCACGTGTCTGCTTGAGAAGTGTGAGAGGAGCGAGTGAGTCACACAAAAGCTTAATTGTGGATGTCGCAGCAACAATGCGGCCATGAGTGTAATCAGGCGTACAGGGATGCACAGAGACAGCTTGTTTGTGAACCGAAAATGAGACTACCCACATTCTACAAACACCAAACCATACACAACTCTAGGCTCTCTGCGATGCTTTGTTAAACCCACATAGTCATAAGGTTTTATAAATTAGCCCGTTCCTCCAAGACAAAAGGCGAGCGTTCTTGTTTTTGCCCCCGACCTTTGAGGTGTTTTTTTTTCAAGTTGCTGTTGTCATAGCACTTGTCAGGATTGTTTTTTTTTCTGTGATGTTGCATTTCAGACTGACATAAAAAAAATGGAGGACATCATTTTTCTTTAAAACAGTGGCTAATGTGGCTCTTCCTTTCAGAGTTTGGAGAGGACCCTGTTCTGTTATCTAGGTTACATACAAGCACATCTTCATTCATTAGACCACAATAACATCAGTCCTACTTTAGATTGTAAAACGTCAGCTCTAAATAAAACCTGGTGTTATGTTCATTAATCTGTGCATACATTTTATAGCTTTGTTCAAAAACTGCCTACCTAGACGTTTTTTTTTTTTTTTTTGTTATGGTTAAAAATGCACTTTTCAGTCAGCCATAATTTATAACATTTTAGCAAAATATTCAGTATAAAAGGATGGTTATCAAGCGTGTAGTATTCGTGTAGTAGTAAGCATGTAGTATTGTAGCATCACAGCCACCTTCGAGACAAGAAAATGGCAACAAAATACCCAGTTTTGGCAATTCTTAAAAACATTTAAAAAATAAAAAATGTAAGATTGTGGATGAAGTCAAGAGAAATGTTGGATGTAAAACACTACTATTCAAAAGTTCAGAAAGATTGTTTTAATGTTTTTGATAGAGGTCTCTTATACTCGCCAAGGACACATTTATTTTATTTAAAAAATACAGTAAAACAGTAATATTCAGGTTTCATATTTTAATATATTTTTAATTCCAAACTTTTTTGTGGAAACTGTAATACATTTTCCAGGATGCTTTTATGAATAGAAAGCATTCATTTAAAATGGAAATATTTTGTACCATTATAAATGTATTTAATGTCACTGTGATTGCTTAATAAAAGTATATTTTTTTAGCATGCTAACATATACCAAAGAAGAGTGGTAGTAGCATTATTAAAAAGAACTAAGAGAGAAATAAGTTCCTCACTTTTTCATTGATATGTATGCTATTCAGACATGTCTGTGATTTTGAATAAGGCATGAATGCATTTTTATACACCTCTGCTAATTGTCACATTCCTTCCAACGATAGTGAAAGTTTTTCATTTTTTAAGTGAAGCCTCAGAGCTGAGGGTCTGAGCCGATGAGGGGAATTGCCTGGGATCCGCCACAGGTACAACAGATGATCATTTGTCTCAGATGATACACTCTGTCACAAATGGTTAAGCATTAACTGGTTTCAAGGGGGATTCTAAATGGAGCGGACAGAATTAGAAGGTGCTTTCATTGATTGCAATCAGAGGGACTTGGGTGGAGATTGCTGGCACTCTAAGTGGAGGAGACACTGTGGAGAAATGGTTTGGAGGTTCAGGGAGGGTAAGGCGCTACTGAGAACAGCATGCGTGTGGCACGGAGAGAAAAACAACACTGATTATCCATAAGACGTGAGGCAGGGCGCTGATGGCAGAGCTGCCGGAGGCCTGATTGAGTGATTTACGTGGCTGGCGGCCAGAGAGATGGAGGTGCATGCTGGGCACAGGTGGCACGTTTAGAGTTTAGAATGTGCGTGGTTCAGCACAGCAACCTCTTCTGGCCATCGATGGAAGTGAAAGTTGGTTTGTTGGTCTCCCAATCTGATCGAGTTGGTTTGTTGACTTGTTTTAGAGTGGAAAATCAGCTTGGCCAAACTTGGAGACCATATTAAACTATCCTTCTTAATGTTGATATGATACAGATACAGTTAAAGGTTTTTCACTCTTAAAGGGATAGTTCACCCAAGAATGGAAATTTGATGTTTATCTGCTTACCCCTAGAGCATCCCTGATGTAGGTGACTATTGTTCACAAAATCAACACAAACTGAGATTTTTAACTGAAACCATTGCAGTCTGTCAGTCTTATAAAGTAAGTGGATGGGAATCACTTGTAAAAAAAAAAACAAAAAAAACAAACAAAACCAAATTAAACCCTGCAGCTCGTGACAATACACTGATGTGTAAAGACACAAAACGATCGGTCTATGCAAGAAACTGAACAGTATTTATATTTAATTTATATATTATATTATATTTGCACATTGTGTGAATTAGAGGTAAAAAAAAACGATAAATACCGCTCACTTTCTTGCACAGACCATTCTTTTTGTGTCTTCACACATCAGTGTATCGTCACGAGCCACAGGGCTTAATTTGGTTTTGTTTGTGTATTTTTTTTCATTGCATGTTTTAGCCGTGATTCCCAACCACTTACATTATAAGATTGACAGACTGCAACGTTTTCATATAAAAATCTCTGTTTCAGGTTCATTGTGTACTGAAGAAACAAAGTCACCTACATCTTGGATGCCCTGGGGGTAAGCAGATAAACATCACATTTTCATTTTTGAGTGAACTATCCCTTTAATCATTCCTTTGAGGTAAAACTAAATTATAAAATTACAAATGAATGCCATGTAAGCTGCTTTGAATACAAATATCTATCAAATTCATGAAATGTAAATGTAATGTATATACATTACCATGGTAAAGTTTGGGATTTTTCTCTTATGCTCATCAAGGCTGTGTTTATTGAATCAAAAATATAGTAAAAAATATATATATATATATAGAATATAAAATATAGTCGAACAAGATGCAAACCACTCACTAAGAAAGCGAGAAATATTCAACTCAGCCCTAACAACCGTGTAAAGGGTACAAGGATAAGGGGTAAGGGGCTCTGCTCTCCTAAGACTGGATTCCAGAAACTCCCCTGGTTTGGTCCAAAGGGATGTTGATTGGAGTGAAAGGAAAGCTGTTGTCACAAGCAGAGGGCTGGAGTGTAAATCTGTTGAGAGGAGCTGAAAGGTAAGGACACATGCATTAGGACAAGACAGGCTGTCCCTCCATTGGGGTGGACTGAGACAGAGAGTGATGTTCAACCATGGGAGATTGATGAGCTGTCTCTACTCTAGCAATTGCATAGGTCACAGGAGAAGAACGGTGTCATTCTCTCTCTCTCTCTCTCTCTCTCTCTCTCTCTCTCTCTCTCTCTCTCTCTCTCTCTCTGTTTCTGATGTTCTTTCTCTATCATGCTTTTCTCTTTCTGTTCAACTAAGCATCATCTTTCACACAAACATATCTACCTGTCAGTCCTAGTCCTCAAAGAGCACAGTAGGTCTCCTTTATATACAGATAATCTTCTATATAATTTTTGGATAGCAAAAATATTCCCTCCAGTCTTCCACTGACCAGACAAACAAACATTTTTTGGAGACAATGTTTCCTAGTTTAACTGGCTTGGATGCTCAAAACAAGTTTTGGCTGGTTAGCCCCTGCTGGTAGATTATAATACAGGCTAATTGTCATTCCTTATATTTTATTTACCTGTAATTTGCACATAATGATCGAGAACCGTAAAAAAATGAACCAACTGTAAGGTAAAAGTGTAGAAAGTTGTAACGAGCACACGTTTCCACAAGAGAGAAGAATGCAGATGCAGTAATGATGGGATGAAGCCCGAAGAGGAAAAAAAGGCTGGAGATGGATTTGGAAATGACAGAGAAGTGCTGGTAGGAGGACGATGTGACAGAAAGAAGCAGCTCTGCACACTCTGATTTAAGATGTTATCACTAGAGTAGCGGGGACCGGGCCCGGGGACCGTCCCACACGCCTGCCTTTCTGTCAGTGAGCATATGAGGAACCAGTCAGCAATCTGATACACCAGACAGGAGAACAGAGACCGATTCTGTGCACACAGAGAGGAGATGGACGAGCAGGGCTACTCTCGCTGTTGAATAATTCTTTCTCTGTCTGTGATACACCAGGGGCGGAGGCAAAAGATATCCACCTGGCATTCATTTGACTGTCAGTTCTCAGATTAAAGAGAGAGTGCACGAGGGATGGAAAGAGAAGAGAGAGAGAGTACAGATGGAAATGAGAAGGAAACAAGCCAGTGATGGCGAGAGAGAGAATTCCTGTCAGTTCTGGTGACCTTTGACGGAGAAACTCAAGGTTTGCGAGATTGCCGTCTTTCCCTCTCCATTCCTGTCACTTTTTCCACAGAGAGGCATGCCAAAATATGATGAAAGACTGGCGTGAGTGGCTGTGACACGACATTCGACACTGTCAACTCGAAACCCATTTTGCTGTCACACACACACACTGCCTCTTGGGGTAAATTGCTATAATTTGTGTTATGCTTCTCAAAGAGAGGTGGTGAGGAGGCGGGCTGCTGTGGGGGCTTTCATGCTTAAACAAGTCTATTTGACTTTAGAGAAATGTGCAGGTGATTGCTTTAATCCATTTAAAGCGTGCGCACATCTTTCAGCTGTAGCTTTCTGAGAGCACCGCTACATTCAGATGGTTATTTCTCCCCAAATCAAGCAAAGACATTTCAAATAGGGAAATTGAGGTAGTATTAACATATTTCTGAGAGGTTATGTCATGTCACATCTTGTATATACAGTATTCTGTATTGTGGGAATGATTACGGTAGAGGTATGACAAGGTGAGGCATATGTTGAGCTGATGGGAATGAGGATAAATATTCCCATGTGTGGATCTTTTATTTTTCCACCTTGCCTCATCTTTGGCATTGCGCTCATTCATCACAATTGACAAAGGTTGAGCGCACATCTGAGCGCAATATGGACATGTGCACAGCACTGTACCATCATACGAGATTTTCTCTCAAGAGACATTAAATGCATTACCAGTTCACCCAAAAGTCAGAATTTGGTCATTGTTTACTCTTCACTGTATCATTTCAAACCCACTTTCATTGTTTGGATAAGAAAAGTAGGACTAGCTACCAATACACATTTCCCAATTCAACATACTATCTCTGTATTTAAAAAATGTATTTAGTTGCCACTTGTAGTACAATTAAAACCATACACGTACAGTCAAGTGTACTACAAGTGTAATACATTTTTAAATAGGCCTACAGAAATAGTGTTTTTTTTTAACACATTTAGTTCATATTCATGGTGTCCCAAAATAGTTGAGTACACTTGATGATCTTAAGTTTATCTTAAGGCTAATTTTTTGTATATTAAGTACAAAATTAGTGTGTGAAAATAGAGCACTTCAAGCACATTATGGAAGTGCACTTTTTCACCTGAGGTTACTAGATTCTAACCAAATTAACAATAGAGCCCTAACTATGCAGTTTATTTTTATATTTGTGGGATATTTGATAATAAAATGATTGTGCTAGAAGAATATAGCAGAAAAACTTTACGATGACAGGTCTCTCAGTATCCTCTCATTGATAGTTTATGACATTTTACACATTCGAAACAAAGTGATTTAAGTGTTTTCATTTTGTAAAATGATTTAAAATGCTAGTCTGGACAGAGAACATTTTTATATAAATCTTTGTTTTCAATTGTATCCCGATACATGATTCCCCAAAAAGATTCAGTCTATAAGAGTCAAACATTCTCCAGAGCTTCTCCTTTTGTGTTCAACAAAACAAAGAAAATCATATAGGTTTGGAACAACAGAATTGTATACGTAAATGTGTTTTTTTTTTTTTTAAAGAAAAGCCTTGACAATTTTATATTTCTGCAGCAACAATGAACTGAAAATGACTTTAAAACTCTGAAATTGACAACAAATTTACAGATGCCCAATGTACGTTTGCAGATCCACACAGAGCTAAGGGAAAAAATACTCTGTAATGAATGCCCCACTACAGAGTCCATAATAGCACTCATATCAGTTAATTTAATTTCCATTTGAAAAGCGTTTCGATTTGAAAAACATTCATACATAACAAAAGAAAGAGACTGGAATCGGGCCCATCCTATTAATCTACTTACCTTGACAATATGGACAATGCATGCAGTATGTGCTCATTATGCATGTCTATTACGGGACATCATGGAATACCCAGCACTTACAAACTGGTGCTAATTATCAAACTGAAAATGAGTGAAAAGGAAAAATAAAATGTGGTTTAATAGGAAAATAATTATGATCAGCTGTGTGCAATTGCAAACTGACCTTGTGCCAAAAAAAGCATTTTGTTTGCAATACAGAATGATTCCATTTATTAACATAAGGAATATTCTCTAGCTCAGTTCTAGGATGTTTGATGTCACTGGCTGTTTGTTTTGATCACACCTGTCTGTGTGTGTTCATTGTGCCTCAAACAGAATCCATCAGCCAGATGACACTGAGTGAAGTGTGATGTAATGGATTCTACCAGCAAGGTTGCTAAGGGTAACCAACCAAATTTTGATCCCCTGTCTTTCAGAGGCAATATGCCACCTAACAAAGGCAAAATGCAGTAACTATGCCAAAACTGAAGAAAGAAAACTGGCTTCAAAGTTTTTGATTCAAGTCATATCACACTCCATTATCTTTGGATCTGAGAACAGTTGAGTTAAAGTTGTCTATCACAGGACAGATTATTAACTAAAAGAACTGCTGTGTCCAGTTACATAAACTGCATAGACTAGTCTCATAAGTCATATAATTTCATATAACTTTTTAAATAATTTACATAAAGCATAAAATGGCCTAATTTGAAACCGAAAAGCATAAGTGTCTGTGACTTGGTCAGACTGGTTCTTAAGACACAGCAGAGTAGCTGTGTTTATGCAATAGCTGTGATTTCATCATAATTCACTTGTAGAAAATGTGTAGTTGCGATGTTTTGCCTTTTGTAGGGCAGTGAGTTTCCCTACATGCACTTGACAAAGGTTGTGCTTTGCACATCAACCTTTGAGTGAATGAGGAATTTGGAAGATTTTCTCTATTATATTATTTTAATTATATATTCTATATATATATAGTACAGACCAAAAGTTTGGAAACATTACTATTTTTAATGTTTTTGAAAGAAGTTTCTTCTGCTCATCAAGCCTGCATTTATTTGATCAGAAATACAGAAAAAAATTTGATATTGTGATATATTATTACAATTTGAAATAATTGTTTTTAAATTTATTATAATTTAAATTATCATTTATTTCTGTGATGCAAAGCTGAATTTTTAGGATCATTATCACATGATCCTTTAGAAATCATTCTAATATGATGATTCATTATCAAAGTTGGAAACAATTCTGCTGCTTAATATTTTTTCAGAACATGTGATACTTTTTTAGGATACTTTGATGAATAAAAAAAAAAAAAAAAAAAAAAATAGAAGCTATGTTTTTAAAATATAAATATTTTGTAATAACAATATACACTACTGGTCAGTAATTTGGGGTCAGTAATTTTTTTTCTTTCTTTTTTTTTAAATAAAATCAATATTTTTATTCAGCAAGGGTGTGTTAAATTGATAACAAGTGATAGTAAAGAAAATATATTATTAGAATATATATTATTAGAATTTTTTTTTATTTTGAATAAATGCAGTTCTTTTTAACCTTTTATTCATCAAATATATTAGACAGGAGAACTGTTTCCAACACTCATAATAAATCAGAATATTAGAATGATTTCTAAATGATCATGTGATAGACTGGATGTTACATGTGACACTGAAGGCTGGAGTAATGATGCTGAAAATTCAGCTTTGCATCACAGGAATAATTTTTTTTATAATTATTTTTTAAGTATATTCAAATACAAAACTATTATTTTAAGTTGAAATAATATTTTACAATATTACTGTTTTTTCTGTATTTTTGATCAAATAAATGCAGGCTTGATGAGCAGAAGAAACTTCCTTCAAAAACATTAAAAATAGTAATGTTTCCAAACTTTTGGTCTGTACTGTATATATATATATATATATATATATATATATATATATGAAGAGATCAGATGCAAAAGCCTCTAAATGCCATCTGAAATTTGCATCTAAATGCATTTGCATTTTTTTCAGGATTCTTACTTTTTCAGGATAAAATTTCAAGTCTCTTTCAAAAACCTTCCACACCCCAAACTAACATGAATGGCAGTGTCGTTTAAAAACGGCAAAAAGTAAAAATCTCAGCCTGAAATTATTCAAAAACCTTTTAACAATTTAAACTGCATCCATGCGCACGCTACTCACTAGATGACCAGTGAAAGCTGCATTTTTATTTAAATTTAGTAGGAGGGTCTATGCCTCTAGTCCAACCTTTCCGTCACTTTGATTGGCTATCATTTTGAAGGCGGGGCCTCGGGTACCACATGGAGATGCTGTGTATCGGTGGATGCGGGAATGAGTGAGAGTAGCCTGTGGTTGAGTCATGCCGGTCGAGGAGCTACACACAAAACACTGACATCTTGCATTGAAAACCTAAAGTGCAGATAGCGTGCAAATAGTTCATTTATCTTATTTAATGTTGGTTTGGTCTACATTTGTAGCATTTAATTGATGCATGAGGGATAAAAGTTAGATTTTAAGGACAGACAGAATTGATGGAATAATGACGGCGCATTTACGGAATCCGACTTTTTTCATATTTCCCACCGCATGTTTTTTTATTCTTTTTCTTGCCATTTCTAATGTGCATTCGGCTGTTTTTTATGGACAAATTGAGGAAGGCGCACCTCCTGGAACTGTTGTCGCTGGCTTTCCTTTTCCTCTGGGAGACAAATGCAAAGAATTAAACTTGGCTGAACTTAAAACAGTTTTGACAGGAGAAGACTCGTCGGATTTTTCACTTGAATATCTGGACAACGCAGGATTCGTTTTAAAAACAACCAAAACTTTTGACAGGGAATCCAAATCGAGCTATAGAGTGAGCGCGCGCTTGCCGCGCTGCAGTAAGATATCAAAAGAAGTGTCAGTTAAGATCGAGATACTTGATAAAAACAACAATACGCCACAATTTAACGTAACAACTGACAGGATAGAGATTGTTACCGATGTTAAAAGCCGAGTTAGGAAGCCGAGAACCGTTTCCGAAGAAGTATCCTACACCGTTACCGTTTCTGAAGATGTGAAAGTCGGAGACTTGATCTTCACGGTACCGGACCAGAAGTTCGATAAGAAATGGTTCGAGGTAGTTTCGGACGGAAACTCACCGGTCCAGATGGAAAGAGACTCCGGACGCGTGTACTTAGCGTATCGTTTGATGTCAACAGCCGAGGTCATGGTCAAAATCTACAACATGAGAGGTATTTTATATAGGCTAGCCTACAGCCTTTTTTGAATTCATAGTTTACGCGTTCATTTGTATGTTTAAAGGGATAGCCTAGTTCCCCCCAAAATGCAAATTATGCCGTGATTCACTCACTATTATGTTGCTCAAAAGCTGTACTGACTTTCTCTCTGCTGTATAACACAGAATGACGTGAATAGAGACTAACAACCTCAGTCACCATTCACTTTCATTGCACATTTCTACGTACAATGAAAGTAAACGGTGACTGAGTCTCCCTAACGTCTCCGTTAGTGTTCTGCAGATGAAATGATGTCAATTGATGACAAAATTATCATTTTAAGTGAACCATTCCTTTAAGTTCGCATATTAATCTGCAGTTACTATTTAAAAACTGAGCGCTATTAATGAGTATCTTCACAGACCCTCAATATTTCCATCAAAAGTTATTTTGATTTCCATTGCGCCTCACAGTTTTACTGAAGTCACCTTTCCGATATGTGAAAGTTTAATTTAATTTATTTCATTTGGGGACATGTACTGTTCATTTTAAACTGCAGCAGCATCTGAGGTTTAATGTGGGGGGAAATGTCAACTTAATTTAATACCACACTCAAAAAAAAAAAAAAAACCCACCGTCATAATGTTTTTTATTTTTATTTAATTTGTGTCTTTATTCACGAGAGGCAGCATATGTGATGTTTAATGCAATGTTATGTCTTCTTTTGATATTAATGACATGTATGCATTTGGCCGACACCTTTATCTGAAGCAATTTATATTGTAAGATTGGCCTATACTTTGTATAGGTTCATGCATTTCTTTGGAATCAAAACCATGATACTGGCATTATAGTGCAATGCATTACTAATTGAGCTACAGGAACCATATAAATTCATTGAGGTAGTTTGTTTGGGTTGTCAAGTTTGTTTAGATTCACTTGTGAAATGTTTGTCCTCACGGTTTGATAATTAGGTAAACAAATATTATCCAAATATTAGAGTAGTGGCTAGGTTTAAGTGACAAGCTCAAGCTTCAGAAGTATGTTCAGATCCCATTAAAAATTATTAAAATCATCAAAGAAATGGTGAAACTGGAGCAAAAGAACAATCTGTGATTGGTACATCTCTAACTGTAATACACTAATGCACTTTGCTGGGTAACTCGACTTAAATTATTGTGAAACAGATACATTAGAACATGTTGACTAAACTCAAATGAGCTCACTCGGTATCATCAAGTAATTGGGTTCAAGTAAACATAAATGTTATGGAGAAAGTCTTCTAATTATGACTGTGAGTTTAGCTTAAGTGGTTGAGGTCATGGAGGTCTGATTTCGCTAATCAGAGCTCTAAAAGCAAACCTTTATTCAACTGTTTGTTTGGGATAATTAGTGATATTTATTCACCTGGAAGTCACCAGACAGCACATATGGTCTCAAATACCTTCGCTGGGGCAGGATGTGTAGTTGATGTTGGGGGATATAAATGTTTGTTTTTGCAAGCAAAGGTCCCCGATCCATCACCTGAATATGCCATTGGGGTTGTTTGTGACTCTGATTGAGGTCGTCTTGTTGAGTGATTGTTAGACAGAGTGAATTCAGCAATCGGATAAATATACCTCTTGACATGTTTACTGAAATTGCTCCTCTGAAATAATAGCGCAACGTGTTGCCTTGAAAAGAGAAATAAGAGTTATTATGTGCATTTCTGTGTATATAAGTATATAAGAATGTCTTCTCTGTTGTAATGATCTTGCATCCACTGATTGGAGAATTACAGGATAATTTAAGTTGGGATGAGAGCTTGTTAGAAAGCTCTGTCACCAGCAGTGAGTAGAACAGATGTGGCCTTTTTAAAAACAAGAGGTTTCTCCTACACTTAAGAATTTAGCGTCTGCTGAACACTATATATATATATATATAGGAGCTTGGCCATACCGCCCACCCAAAGTCCAGACATGTGTTCGGCAGACGCTAAATTCTTAATTCTTATATATATATATACACCCCCCCCCACGGACATCCCTGTGCCCCCCACTTAGGACCGAGGGGGACGGTCGGACTTGAGTTTAGTGTGTATTACAGTCTAACCCACACAACTGCCTGCTGTTGCTTCTGCTTACTTTTAGATGGAAAAGCTGCCCATAACCTATGTATTCTTCGTAATAATAGCATAACGAAATAGATTTGGCAAACAATCCAGTGTATCTTTTTTGGAAAGCGTCAAATGATTTTACAATGCATTTTCACAGAGGTGAATAATTTAGCCAATCACATACATGTTTGTTGATTTCAAAAATGCAATGGCCAATCAGAGGTGTTCAGGTTGGAATCCACATACTCACCGGTCACCATTTTTTTTGTCCAGTGCTGAGTTCTATCATGCTCGTAACTTCTTTCTAATGAAAACATTTAAAAAGTTTAATTGTGTGGTCACGTTGTTGTTGTTGATTGTGATTTCACAGTGTTTCAGGCTGATTTAACTGTTTGTGTAGGTTTGATGTGATTGATTTTGTACTTGATTAAAAAACGATTTGTAGTTAGTTGCATTGCATGTTTCTTTGGCTGCTGTCCATTTCTGTCATTTCACCATACATACAGGCTACTGTCTGGTCTGCATTTTCTATCCTAGTCTGGTCTACAAAGACCTGAACTCATTGTGTTTTATCCTTTCTGTCATTCCAGCACAGCTTTCTCTTTAAAACGCTACAACAGTGGAGTGTCCTCTCCACATTTCTGTGAGAATTCAGCACAATGGGAACAGAGTCCTGTTGGCAGCAGAAGAGCTTTGTATCTCATTTTCTGAGGCAGTTTGAAGGACTTTCTCTCTCCAACTGCTTGTATGGTGAAGTCAAGCCAATGCAGGGTCTTCTGGGAGACAATTATTTTTGAATCCATTGTGAAGCCTCATGCTAACACAGTCTGTTGAGTGCTTTTGGAACTGCGCTGTTTGTTTTGTCCCGTTTATGTGTGAAGTTTAGATGAGAAAGTCCCATCTGTGTTAACAGAGTGAAGATACTCACAGACATACTCAGACATAGTCCCCGTAGTCTTTGATATCTGACTCGTAATGTTGCTTCTCCAGGTAACAACTGCACAGTTGGATAGATTTAGATCTGTTTTATGCCAGACATATTTTATTTGAGATTTTCCTTTTGCTGCAATTGGGATCTAATCAGAATTAGCAGTTTATTTGTTCTCGTTGCCAGCAAAAACAAGATATTATCATGCACATAAAAATTAGGGCTGAGCTCATACAATATCAGTATATTGTTATTCTGTTCACCCTGATATTTCATTTAGATACTTAAGATCACCTTTTGATATATATATATATATATATATATATATATATATCAAAAGGTGATCTTAAGTATATATATATATATATTTATGTATGCATTAAACAATGTATTGATCTATCCAACTTCCTGGGAATCAAACCTATGACTTTGGCACTGCTAGCTCTATGCTCTAGCATTTGCCATCAGCATATCTGCTATTTTATTGGCCTGTCACATTTGTATTACAGCAGTACTGAATGAAAGACACCAGTATGGTTGACTCACCCCAATGTCACTTGCCATTTCATCAAGAAGCCACTCATAGAGCAGAGAGGCTTAACAGTTTGTCCTGCAATATTAGCATTAGCATTACTATGCAGCGCACACAGTCAGGGACCGCGGGGCAGCTTTCTAATCCTCATAAAGACCATCCCTGTGGTGCCTTCATTGGCTTGGTAAACACTGATAATGGCTCGCATGTTGTACGCATTCTCTTCTTTTCCACCCTTAAAGAATCCATACACCCATGAAAGTTTAAAATATCCTTATAAAGAACTTTATCTGTCATTCAACACTGTGTAGTCTGTTTGAAAAGATTGTCTAGTGGGTCAAAAGAGGAAGCAAGGGTGAATGATTGGATGTACAATGCATTCAAAAAAGATGACAAGTAACAGTCGGAAGTCAGTTGATGTTACTGCAGATGTACATTTTGAAATGCATGTATTTATTTAGATAACTTTTATATTTAGATTTTTTTATTTTGGTGCTATGGAAATTTACAAAAACCTCAGAATATCAGCGCAGGATAGTCCTAGTTCCTTGAAACAAATTGATCTCTTGAGTGCATTTCAAAGTGCATGTACATGAATATTTTGCATATTCTTGTTCTTTAGACTTAGAATTTAAGTCCAAATGTAATGATCAAGATAAGTTTCACGTATAGGGTAAGTTAATAATACAAGTTTACTTAATTTGGAAAAATTTAAATGTTCAAGCTTTCTCCATTGGATCACTTGAGATGCATTTACCCATCTGACATTGTGTTCAGTGTGGTTTTCTAGCATTAAAAAAAAATATGGACAATTGTGATTGTAGTTTAGATACACTTTTTCCAAGACAGAAAGAGCATCTTTTGTTGTATTAAATATATTTTATTGCAAGCAAACTACTGCAAACTAGGGTTAATGTTTGCTTTTCCACTGGTAGACGCTCATTTGTGTCTTTTATGTCACCACAAGTTATCAACTCTTATTGAAAATGTATGATGTCTGTTCACTGTCCGACAAATGTCTGACAAATCCCTGTCATTGTAAATGCTGGTTAATAATGGCTGTGAATTATAAATGAACCTCAACCATTAACCATGGAGTTTCCATCCGGCTTCCATTGGACATTGTAACCCTCAGTCACCTCATTCATGTCAATAAAAGCGAATCAAAAAGGGGGCAGCAAAGTGCAAGGGCATAGATTGGTGACCTTGTGTGCTTCACTGTGATATTTACAGCTCAGAGATAGTGGAGTTTAGTGGCTTCCTTTTGGCTCAAGACCCATTATATTCCAATCGTCCTTCTTCTCCCTTCGGGCTCAGAAAGGTTGAGTGTACTTTAGTTGTGATTAGGGACAGTTTGCCCTTTTGTCTCCCACATGCACTTGATTTGTTCTAAGGATTGCCTATTTTATCACACACCAGCCAAGCTTGAGCTCTGTGCACACCCAGGTCAGAAAAGAGGCCTGTCTACTCCTGTTAAGTTAGCTGACACCTAAAGTGGAAAAATACATACTTTATGTAAATATATGTCTATTATTGCTGTGATGGCAAAACTAAATATTCATCATTACTCCAGTACTCAGTGTTTCATGATCCTTGCTAATTTGATGCTCTAGAAATATTTCTTATTATCAGTGCTGAATGTAATTTAATAAGATTACTAAATAAAAGTTTTCATTCCTTTCAAAAAAAAAAAAAGGAGGGGGGGGGTCTTACTGTTCCCACATATATATGGACATGTGACCACACATAAGATAAATTCATTATTAATGCATCAAGTATACACTCTAATGTAAACCTTGAAGCGTAGTGTAAACAAGAGATGGCTGATAACTGGCGGATTGTTACCTCTGTCCTTACAAGAAGCCACAAACCATCACCATTGCAAAGCACTTAACCTTAGCCCTAAGCCCATGACACCATATTGGAACAAATAAATGATAGGGTGTTGTTATTATATGTGAGATTTACTGTAGAATGAGAAATAGGAACGTTGCAGAGGGTTTTGATGGCTGCCCTGGGCAGGTGATTAGAGATGTCACTCATTAGTCATCTGAAGAGATGCTCACTTAGGCATGCTGTCAGTTTGAGGAGGTTTGTTTATTTGTAGTTGTCCATTAATTACCTCTTCATTGCTTATGCACTGACAATAAATCTACAAGAGAAAAATGACCTACTCTAATCCCCTGCCAAACACCTTTTAACTAAATATAACTCTTTAAATATTTCAGCAATCCCCTGTCTTTAGATTGTAATTCTGAAGAAAGTTGTTTTCTGGAACCTTCTTGTCCCCGTGCCCTTCAGTGACACATTCAACCAGCAGAAGGAATTCAAGTGCTCAGAGGCATCCCAGACCACCCGTTTCTCACCCGTTCGTTTGCTTTGTACAATTAGTCCTTTCCCCATCTGCTGTGGTTAGCCTAAGGACCTGACCATGATCCCCTGCTCTAGAGAAGGACTATTATAGCAATGTGCACAGGAGATTTCACCCTGCGCTGAGTTATTCTGAAGATCACACGTTGTGCGTGGGGTGATGGGGGGCTGTTTAAGTCAAAGTGATTTTAATTGTGCCCTTAAATTCATGCTGTTGTGAGTGAGTGTGTGTGTACGCATTCAGAGAAGTTCAGAGACCGCTGCAGGATAATCTATTGTGAGGAAGCCAAAGCTTTACAGAAAGATCTTTTTTGGTTGTAAATGAAGCCCTGGAGAGCTGTCTGGGTCAGTTTGAATCATTGTTACTGAAGGCCGGACAAGGCTGGTGAGAAAAAAGAATTTGTGTGTACCTTGAGTACTTTTGAGTACTCATTGCTGTTTATGTGGTTTTTGGCATGTAAGATCAACGTTAGTAAAGTCAAATCTGTCGGTTTTTGTCAAATCTGCTACTGGAGGACAGAAGAATATTTTATGCTACAAGTCTGTTTACATCATAGTAACAGGAAATAAGTAAATGAATAAAAAATAAACTAAACTTTTTTTTATAATAATTTATGAATTAATTATACATTTAGTAAATGCATGGTAAATATCTAGATTTGGTATCCTAGATGATGGATATTCTTTCAAACTACTACTTTTTCTGTCTCTCCCTAGTATAGTGTATTGCTCATTTTCTCAGTTGTTTGTTCCTGTTTTGATCTCTCTGTCCGTACCCTGTCCTCAGAGTTAATTGTACTTTGTGCCAGCATGGCAGGCCGCCTGTCCATTGTGCTATAATAGTTTATTGACAGGATATGTAGAGTGGCCCAGAGCCATGGTGTTTTTTAACGATGAATTAGGGCAAGGTCATCAGAACCCCCCCGTCCTCTCGCCCCATGGTAAACTGCACCAAGCCTCAGCCACACAGGGCTCCCATTTCAGCCTCGGTTTTTGATCTTAATTGTTAAATTGGTCACGCTGGCTTGGATTTATTTTAATTCCTGGAGAAGAATGCTGTCACACCTCTTTCCTCCCTCCCTTTTGGAAATCCCTCACTTTCACGGCAAACGAAATTGCTCTTGAAGTGTATTCAATTTAAACCTTCCACTGTGGGATTTCAGTCAAAAATTTATTTATCAAAGTTGATGATCAGAGTTTCGGCTGATTGAACTGATATCAGTAAGCTGGGGGAAAAAACTTAAGGGATAAAAAAATCCCATTCTGCCAATGAGTGGTTTTGATTCGTCTTTCAATCTAGCTGAACACGCTTCCATTAAGAGATCAATGAGGACGAACTGTTCCCTTTTGTATTGAAAGTGCAGCCACTGGAAAGAATTGCACAGTGCTTATCATTGTGTAATAGCCCTTGGAAATATAAGGCGGGATGTTTGCCACTGTGATTGTCCACCTGAGAAGAGTGCAGCTTGCTTTTTGCCACCTTTGTCTAGACCAGGGTCTTTCAACTAGTGGTTTGTGAGATTTGTAATATAAAATAATATAATAAAAAAAAAAAAACTAACTGATAAAATTCCAAAGTAAATAAATAAAAAATAATGTTTTTAAAATAGAGCATTATCGCATAAAATGATTACAGTTATTATATTCTTAAGTTCTTAAATCATTTAAATGATTAAATTAGCTTAAGTAATTTGCAATAATGATATGAAGGTATGATGACACTTATTGGGGATATTTCAAGTTAACAATTTAAGTCGGGGGAGGGTTTCAGCTGAGAAAAATGTTGGTGACTCATTGAGTCCTGCACTCTGTCTAGAAAAAACAATCTTCGTTATTCCATGGCAAGAAGTTGATTTAAAAGTAGTGCAGATACTTTGTTAAAGTCATTTGACAGTTAGAGCCATTAACATGAAAATTTTATCCACCGACCAGTTTGTGTGCCAAGCATTTCGATACAGTTTGTGGGATCAGCATGTTTTCTTCCTGTATTCTCTTTCTTTGTACGGTGGAAATGAGAGCTCTCCAAAGCCCTGACACACAGTAATTATGTGAACTCTGTTTGTGGCGAGCATCTGTCTCTCTCTCTCTCTCTCTCTCTCTCTCCCTCTCCCTCTATTCTTTCTATGGTTTGCCTGCGTCTGCTGAATCTTGGCAACTATCTGATGTCACCTCTAGAACACAAGCTAAAGGAAAAAGTCCCATTGCATACATTGTTAAAGGTGTCATCATTTTCACATTTAAGCTATTAAAATGTTCCCCTTATAGAGATTTGGACCTAAATTAGGGAGAGTAAATAATGACACCCGTGACCCTACAAAGGACTCGTGGTTGGTTTGGAGAAAGGATAAATGGATAAATGATGACATAATGTCCAATTTTTGGTGAACTGTGCCTTTAAGTACATGGAGACCTAATTAGATCATTAAATATGTTCAAGCTTGGCTTGCATTTGGTCTTGAGACCTGGTGGCAAAGAATTATCCTGATCTGTATTCCTCTCTTTCTCCCTGTCCCAGTACTATGACCCAAATATGCAGCATGTTGTGAATGAACACCTGGGCCTGCAAGGCTTTTAGCCCACAACTGGAGGAACACCTGTGCCACACACTTGCATGTCCTGTAGTCTCCAGGCGTCCGACACCAGCTGTTTCTTGCCTGTGTTCTTGGAGCTAGTGGAAGCATGAAGCTGTATATGTTCTGCTCCGGTTGTCAGAGGAGACAGATCATTTTAATGAGGAAAACACATCAACATGTGTTGGAAGGTCCATGAGCCAATAAACTGTGATGGGAAATCAATATTATGTAAGCATGCAGTCGAAAATCTCTCCAGTGTTACTGTCGAATTCAATCGGGGCAACGGCGTAGTCCTAGATTGTCATTTGCATATTGCTTTGCAGCTCCCTCTTTTGAAATGCCAACTTCAAAGAGCAAAAATAAACTGACAGAAAGAGGGACTCGTTTAAAGATTTAAAAGCTGCAGAAATCAATTAAGCAAATACGAAAAGATTTCTTAGGTTTGTACAGAGCAGAAAATCAACAAACAAACACAGTTAATTTAAGATTTCACGTTTAATTGGAGGCCGTCTCTGAGATGCCTGTGGGTAAACTAGTCTTGCGAAATAAACACATACCCTTCAGCAATGACGCTCGGCCCCATGAGTATAGTTTTATAGAACTGTTGCTCACTTCGTGAGGTGTGACTCTCAAAAGGCATCATTTATTCAATTTCAAGGGACAGGTTTGTGAAATGGATATTAAGTTGACTACATGAATCAGAGTAAAAAATGACTTTGTGGGGGAAAATAAATGCCCACATAGGATTTAAGGGGCGACCTATTGATTGCACTCAGTGAGCTGTGTTCCTGGGATTCATTCGGTTTGTGTTTTTGGCACACAAATATCATTATAGGAAACTGAGAAGAAGATAAATAAACTGGTTTAATATCTTAACAGGAAACGTATATCAAAAGTAGCAACCAAATGAGCGATTTTAGAAAGCAAAGCATTTTATTCCAAGACTGACATTTCAGTGAAAACACTGAATATGCTCATTTTTTTTTTTTATTACAAATGGTTCTCAGTGACAATGAAAGTGAAAAGGCAAGAAAAGTTAATGAAAACTAGACCCCCCTCCCCTTGATAATACTGTATATATATTAGAATATTCTTTGCTAGTCATATTGCATAAGTGCAAAACTGCAAGACCAATCACACAAAAGCACACAAATAACAATAGAAAGTTATGATCTGAGGGTTTTATACTTTTGGTGAGGAGTTTGTTCATAAGCATAACTCTAGGTATGAGCAACAGTGATGCTTGCCTCACAGACAATGATATCAGTAATGACATTGATCATTGTGTTTAGTTTACCTGTCAATAAGGATATACTGTAGTGTACAGAAGTGGAGTTTCTCACTTTAAAGCTTTGGAAGACTACCTTACTCTTTTTCGCCACACTTTATGTTGGGGAAAAATGGCATTTTACTTTGAAACAGGTCTTGAACTGGAAAATAAGAGATATTCAGATCTAAAATGTTTAGTTAGATTTGATGTGTGCAACTGTAGGTCCTGGTCATGTATGGGGTCAAGTTGGGGTTTAGTTCTTTTCACTGTCTGGGGACAGTGTCTGACTTTGTTCCTTTGTTCTCTCTTCACATGCCCATCAAGCCTGATTCTTGATTTGATTTGGCTGATCATATTTTACTTCTTAAGAGGGGTTGTGTGATTTTATGCTGTCTTACCAAACCACACAGCTTAAAACTTTAAAGCCACTTTGGAAGAAGTCTTTTTTTTCCCTTACGAAACAGATGTTTCACCAATCATCTCTCCATAATGGAGTGCTAACAACAGCATCCCGCTTCCATCAGCTCATGAAATCTGCCCAGCACAGACAGGAAGAGCTGCCCTAACCAGCCGGGTGCTAACCAGGTGCACCCGTTCTCCGGCACGTCCCATGGAGCCAGATTGCATAACCAGGATGTGATTGGAAACATGAAAGCTGCATTGTGTTGCCCTAAGCCATGTCGGATTCAAAGCCGAGTCCAAACGACAGACAGAACCGAACGCTTCTACAGAAATGAGGGCAACATGTCCACAAGGCATTTCCGCATCCACGGGCAAATATCGTGCAACAAAAACGTACCCATAGGCTGTTCCTAACTATGTCATATATGTCTTGCTAGTTTTGGCTGCCTAATTTCTCTATTTGATGCTATTGTTACATCATTTTACAGTCCAGCACCTTAGCAGATGGATTTAAAGGTTTGATATCATGTACTATTTATGATCTGAAACAACACATTCCAGCTTACTGCTTAAAACAAAGCACTGAAGACCAGTAGCATTCAGTCTCAATTTAAGTGGCTTTATGTCAAAAGATCCTATGGCACTTTTCCTTATAAAATGGGACTGGTTCTTTCATAAGTTTTGAAAACATATTTAACATCCAGAGTAATTCATTACAATTTTTATGATACCACAACCTGCTTATAGTGCAGCGGTCAGAAGTGATAGGAAATAAAATTGCATTAGTCTTGCTAGACTGATTTGTTGCTTTGAAAACTTGACTTGGTTCCAGGTTGGGCACCAACACCCCGTCGTTGGAAACATGTATGCACATATTTTTCACTGAGCAGATGCGATTTCAGAGATTAATGGAGGTGACTGCAGGGGTCTGTTTTGTGTGAGTCTTATAGGCTATTTAAGATGCCTGTTCACCACACAGGGTATTAAGGCTTCAGCTGCAGCTTGTGGAGTGTTTGTTGATTTATGAACAGGCAGAGGAAACTCAGTTAAACAGAAGGTCCTCTTAATGAGCAGACTGTGTGAAGTTTTAACCGCCTTTCTCCCATGCTTAGAGTATCAGGGAAGGTTCTGTCCTTACTTGAGCTTCATAGGAGTTCCCCGTGACCTGTTTAACTTTTGTGTTGCCCAGGCTAGAGGCTAAATTGTTTAGCACGGCTTCTCTAAACCCTCTATCAGTGTGACCGGTCCAGCAGGTTTTCGTTCTTAGCCATGATGAAGTGAGAGGGAGAGGAAAGTTACTACAGGAGATATATTTAACTTGTGGCATTTCACTTCTCACTGATTTGTTCAGTTTGTTGAAATCTTTCTTTCTCACCTCACATTTTATTATTTGAAAAGAAGTAAGTTTTTAATAATAATAATAATAATTAAAAAAAGCAGTTAACTTTTTTTCGGCATGTCTAGTAAAGCCTAGTCTCAGCCTCAGACATCACGCCCATGGACTGTTGGCTAAACGTCTGATGCATATGGGACACAAAAGTGGAAACACTTCAGAAGTGTCGAAGTCGTCATCAGGGGTTTGGCGTCAAACAGTACACTGACTGAACTGCTGTGAAGAGAGAACTGAAGATGAACACCGAGCCGAGCCAGATAATGACTCGTTCATGAGTCAAGAACCGTTTCTGTCAGACGTGTCCAATTCGAGAACCGATGAACTGATGATACTGCACATGTGTGATTCAGCGTGAAACAGACCGACACACAGAGCATCTGAACTGAACTGATTCTTTTAGTGATTGATTCTGAACTGATTCTGTGCTAATGTTATGAGCGTGGGTAAACCGAAGGCTTGAATGAAGGGCAATCATCACCAATGACGCCATTACGTCGAGCGCAAAAGAACCGGTGAACCGTATTCTTCAACCGGTTTATTGAATCGAACTGTCCGAAATAACTACTGGTGATGCGAAAACCGATGCAACCGGTTCTTGACTCGTGAACGAGTCATTATCTGGCTCGGCTCGGTGTTCATCTTCAGTTCTCTCTTCACAGCAGTTCAGTCAGTGTACTTTTTGAGTACATGAATTACTCTGGGATATTGGTTTGTTTGAACTCAGAGGGAGTGTCAGCCACATTAAAAAAGTTAACAGCTTAAGTCATTTGTGGATTAATGCGTATTGGATATGCAAACCGTTTAAAAAGATTGAGTTCGATTTGGTGAACTGGTTCAAAAAGATCCGGTTACATCGAATGATTCGTTCGCGAACAGGATATGACAAACTGCTTTGTTTTGAACTCTGTCACAACAGACACGGAAGAGAAGACAATGCTGAATAAAGTTGTAGTTTTTGCTATTTTTAGACCAAAATGTATTTTCCATGCTTCAAAATATTCTAACTGACCCTCTGATGTCACATGGACTACTATGATGATGTTTTTCTTACCTTTCTGGACATGGACAGTATATTGTACACACAGTTTCAATGGAGGGACTGAGAGCTCTCGGACTAAATCTAAAATATCTTAAACTCTGTTCCGAAGATAAATGGAGGTCTTACTGGTTTGGAATGACATGAGGATGAGTTATTAATGACATAATTTTCATTTTTGGGTGAACTAACGCTTTAAGTTGAACAGCATCTGTGATCTCTGTTTGACTTGGTTTGCTACTGTCGGATTCTTTTGGCAGTAAAATACAACTATGTCATCTTGTGGAGTTAGTCGATGAGAGGAAAGGTACGGGGTAGTGAAATAAATCATTAAGAGTAAGATACCTATGAAATATAATCGAAGCCAGTGTACAACCATAAACTATGCACAACATATAAAAAAAGTTGTTTTTTTGTGCCACTACTGTCTCTTTCTGTGCCTAAAAAAAAATTTTTACTACTAAAAGACCTACAGATAAAGAAATTAACCCACAGCTCCTAAAGAGACATGTGTTTCAAATTTCCCCTGCAGGAAGGGTGACCCGTTGCATCTCTGACACCCACTGTCCCCTTCCCCCCAGACGCTCTGACCCAGAGGTCAGTGACAAGTGGTCTGCAAATAGACAGTGGACATGTGGAGAGCATCCAACCAGTTTTTCCACATTCTGCATTCTTTGCCCACCATGGGATACAGAGACCTACTTCCCTAAATCTTGGATTTAATGCACTCCTCTAAGTCAACAGATAATACTGTCCATACTGCAAAAAGAGCCCAATGATGCACTACTCAAAGGAGAATCCTTGAGAATCCCATAATGACATAGAATGTGATAGTAACAAACCAAGATGACACAGAGATCACAAATGCTGTTCAACTTAATTTCACACTTTCTTTAACATGTGCTCATTGCTGAATGATCTTACATTACTCTCATAAACAATTATAAATTATTCAAGATGTTAATGAATATTTAAATCATGTAGATTATTATATCATTTATAAGTGCATGATGGGAAGGCATGCATAGTAATGTCTATTAATGTTTTTAATATTACACTAAATGTTTAATTTAAGTTTTCATCTTTTATGGAAAATGAAAGATTTTAACTCTGCATGTTCACATCAAAAGAGTTTTTATGTTATAAATTGTAAAAACGATCTACATTAGATTGCATTCATCACTTTTGAACTACCAACCACCCAGAAGACCCTAACAACCACCTATAGTACATTAAGAAAACTCAGAGCCCCATGGCAACCTCTATAGCAATGCTGGACAAGACTCCAGTCATCTATTTACTACCTGTGATGAGAGAAAAAGTGGTAACACTTTAGAATACTGTTTCTTACTTACTACATAACTAATAAGGAATTATTGAAGAACTAACAGGTGATTATTCATTAACACTTAACTCACTACTGTTAACTACTAAGAAAGATGTGTTAACTAATCAGTATGTAATATAATTTTATGATTGTGTTAAGTAACAGTTAGCTAATCAGTAACTAATATATTCTGTCATATCTCCTGAAGAACTACTATTAATTATCTACTAGTTAGTGTTGAAGAAAAATAACTATGAAGAAACTACTAATGAACAGTTATACGCAAAAAAAAAAAAAAACACTATAATAATCAGGCTGTGTCCCACAAATCAAGTACTTGAGTAAAAGTACAGATACCCCAATAAAATAATACGCCAGTAAAATTATAAGTAGGTCTATTCATTTTCAAAATTACTTGAGTAAAAGGACAAGTACAAAGTACTACTACAGTAGCAACTTTGATACAGCCCACTTATTAGCCTATAATGGAAATGAAATATGGATTTTGTTAGCTTCTAAATGTTTAACTTTTGATTATGAAAGGTTTGTTAAATTAGTTCAAATGTGGGCAGTATACATGTTCAAATGGAATAAAATATGCTGTATTAAGAAATGTTCTCATCTGAAATAAACAGATGAGAGTATTTTAAAAAGTTTATGATTACTTTTATAGGTTGTTCTTAGTCAAAATGATGTAGTTTATTATTATTTACTAATAGGTTCACTTTAGAATTCTGTAAGTCCTGCAAAATTATCTGACAATTCTTTATTAATTACTAATGGGTTCCCTATGTTTTCACTTTAGAATACTGTTTCAGATTCTAAGTAATTCTTCAGGAATTATTTGATAATTCTTTATTAATTACTAATGGCTTCCCTATGTTTTCACTTTAGAATACTGTTTCAGATTCTAAGTAATTCTTCAGGAATTATTTGATAATTCGGTCACACTTTATTTTAGGGTCCAATTCTCACTATTAACTAACCATTAACTATGACTTTTGCCTCAATGAACTCCTTATTTGCTGCTTATTAATAGTTTATAAGGTAGTTGTTAAGTTTAGGGTATTGGATAGGATTATGGATGTAATGCATTATATGTACTTTATAAGCACAAATAAACAGCCAATATGTTAATAACAGACATGCTAATAAGCAACTAGTTATTAGTGAGAATTGGACCCTATACTAAAGTGTTACCGATAATTCTTTATTAATTACTAATGGGTTCCCTATGTTTTCACTTTAGAATACTGTTTCTGATTCTAAGTAATTCTTGAGGAATTATCTAATAATTCAGCCTGATCTCACAATCAAAACGTACATATTTAGACGTAAATTAAAACTGTCCAATACGTATGTGCCTTTACGTATTTACAGTGTCGTTTACGTATTATCTGGACGTAATTACAGGTTCGATACGTAAATAAATTTACGTAAAAACAACCTCAAATATGTACAGATAGAACGTTTTCTCTGACCAGTCAGTTATCCATAGAAGCTCATGAAGCTGCTTTTCAATGCGTATCGGATTATTATTATTTATTTTATTTTTTTTTCCCCTTTTTATAATTTTTTTTGATAAATGTAAGATCCCTAAACCCCACCCGAACCTAAACCTACCCCTTTTATACAGAATGTTAAAAGAATAAAACATAATAAAACACAATTTTAGTAAAAATATAACATTAAAACGTTATTTTGAGCCACTAATGTTAATCCTACACCTACCCCTAAACCTACCCATAACCATTTCTTAAAACTACATAACGTTACTGTTATAAATAAACAAATAACAGTCAAACAAACGTAACATTAATCATTTATTCTTTGCGAAAATATCAAAAGTGGTACCAAAAGTAGTTCAAATGATAATGAGTTCCAGTCGCAGTCCTCTCTGGAGGTAATAGTTTCTATAAGGTACAGAGCCGAATTTTATTTATTAATCCGTGAAATTATGAATCTTCTCTCCGTGAAGGCGCACTGGTGCAGTACTGATTTCAAATGTCTACCAACTGAAACACGGCATGTCGCAATCTGTGACGAATAAGGTGAGAACCAATGAGAGTTCGATATCAGTGCCGTAAACCATGTCGTAACGTTTCTCGAGGGTGGCGCACTGGCGCTATTTTCAAATTCGAATCATAATCATATCATAACGAGCGCAGGCTTTGACTATGACGGTCGCTGTTGCTGAGAATGAAGATGAAGATCGATTGATAAAGGGCTGAATTTGGATATGTTCCTTGCAAACATCTGGATTCTAAAGATATGGAATACAGCAAGCAAATAAAATGGATGTGATTTGTAATTTTATGCTGTGCTTTTGTGTATCTATGGTTGTAATGCCAGTCATTGGATAGGAGAAAATCGCACAGCAAAATATTACAAAATGGTTAAACAATTACATAAATTGTATTCATTTTAAGGTTTCAAAGTGTAGTCTCGTTTAACATTATGTAATCCCCGAAACGAGTTTGCAGCATGCACAGAAATGTTATTTCCTATTAAGTAGACGAGTAAACTGCTTTCAATAAATTCACTAAAAACATGTATTGATATGACAAATACAACAGATTTAAATCATTAAGGCCATGATTTTAATATTAATAAATGGGAATTAATATACATTCACACTTTAAGTTAGATTATTTAAGTTTTGTTAGCTGCTAACATGTAAGTATTTTTACGTTTTACTGCTATAAATACGTCAAGGTTGTACGTTTTTATGTGCATGAAAACGTAAGTAATGTACCTGTGGTAGAACCACATTTAACATAAAAATACACACGTATTCTCATGAGATCACGTTGCAGCTGAATAATTCTTTATTAATTACTAATGGGTTCTCAACATTTTCACTTTAGAATAGGCCTAATGTTTCAGGTTCAAAATAAGTCCTTCAGAATTATTTGATAATTAATTATTAATTACTAATGGGTTCCCTATGTTTTCACTTTAGAATACTGTTTCAGATTCTAAGTAATTCTTCAGGAATTATTTGATAATTCTTTATTAATTACTAATGGGTTCCCTATGTTTTCACTTTAGAATACTGTTTCAGATTCTAAGTAATTCTTCAGGAATTATCTGATAATTTTTTATTAATTACTAATGGGTTCCCAATATTTTCACTTTAGAATAGGCCTAATGTTTCAGGTTCAAAATAAGTCCTGCATAATTATTTGATAATTCTATATTAATTACAAATTGGATACCTGTATTTTCACTTTTCCTCAGGCTTTGCCTTACATACAGAAATTGAATTAATGGTAATGTGGTATATGCTGAGGAGGCACACATACAGTACTGTATATAAAATATAAAAACTAAAGTAAGTTATCGCAAGGCACTGGAGTCGTGGTGGGGTTCCTGTTGGAAGCTGATTTCTTACAAAACACACTCACAAAACAATTTACTACATAGGCAAAACCTATAGAAAATGTACTGCATTTATTAATATTGCATTTTCATACTACTACTAATATTGCTAATAACTTTTATATGAAAGGGTCACAATTCAATGTAATTGTGTAAAACTGTTCATTAGTAGTTACTTCATAGTTATTTTTCTTGAACCCTAACTAGTAGATAATTAATAGTATTTCTTAAGGAGGTATGACAGAATACATTAGTTATTGATTAGCTAACTGTTACTTAAGATAATCATAAAATTATATTACATACTGATTAATTAACACATCTTCCTTAGTAGTTAACAGAAGTGAGTTAAGTGTTAATGAATAATCACCTGTTAGTTCTTCAATAATTCCTTATTAGTTATGTAGTAAGTAAGAAACAGTATTCTAAAGTGTTACAGAAAAAGTAAAAAAAAAAGGATCTTCTGAAGCTGAGAATGTGAGAGTTTTTGGATGTTTCATCTCTGTTCTCTAGGGTGTAGCACGTCAGCTTCCATTAAAAGGTGTGGATGGTTTGAAAATGACATTTTCTGAGTATTTTAAGAAGGTGAGGAAAGAGCTAAAAATTTCACAGTATGTCGTTGTGGAGTGTGGAGCGTCGAGACTGCGATTGTTTTTGTAATGAGGTGGTAGACTGTAAACCCAGCAATGCAAGGTGTTAACTCTCTGCTTAAGAAACCTTCCCCCATTTAAAACACACACACACACACACACACACAAAAACACATACACACACACTTGCTCTAAATGTAATGTAACGTTTGTATGTGATGTGATGAACATCTGTGTAATCATGTGTGTCTTCTACCCCACAAACACACACACACACACACACACACACACACACACACACACACACACACCCTGAGGGGTTAAAAGTGCTGCCCTGTTTAAGCAGTGTGCCTGTGTTTGCCCCTGTTGTGTGCACTGATGTGGATGTGTAAATTGTGCAGTGCGTCGCACGTCTGTGTTGTTGTTTTTTTGTCTGGGATGAGGGAGAGAAAGGGAACAAAGAGGTGCTGGCGTGCTGGAGTCAGAAATATCTGCTATGCTTATTTTCAGCCCCAAATACCTTTTCACACTGCTGTGTTACCAAGACATGAAAAAGAGAAAAGGCGGCATACAGAGGCCTGATGAATGGCACTGATTTCAGTGTATTCCTTCTCAAAACATCCTTTCTTTGTGTCTTTTGGCAGCTTTTACACCTAAGCCAACATGAAATCAAAACTGACCTTAAAGTATTTTGTTAGATACATATTCATGGTCATGTTGTTAATGATTCATCAGTGCATGTTATTGTAAACAATCTCTTTGTACAGTAGTCTTTGTTTGTACGAGCTTCCTTTTTCAGCTCCATTTAAGTACTTTTCACAATCTAATTAATTCCCAGTGGATAGAATCAAGATCCACCCTATCATTTTATCTGTCTGTCTGTCTGTCAGTCAGTCAGTCTATTCTGTTTAACATAGAAAGATATGCCATGGAAGGTTTTCCATGTTGATTTTAACATGTATTTCGACACAAATCTCAAAGGGTTACTCCACCCCAAAATGAATTATTTTTTTCATTAATCACTCATTAATTTCATTAATTTCGTCCAAACCCATAAAAGCTCTGTTCATCTTCGGAACACAATTTAAGATATTTTGGATGGAAACCTGGAGGCTTGAGACTGTCCCATAGACTGCCAAGTAAATAACAGTGTCAAGGTCCATTAAAGGTATGGAAAGTCATCGTCAGAATACTCCATCAGACGTGTAATCTGGGTTATATGAAGCGACAGGAACACTTTTTATAAGTGAAGAAAACAATAATAATGACTTTATTCAATAATTCCTTTTTCAATGGTGTCCTCTGTGTCTCTCCATATCACCATGCTGCGTATGCTCTTCTGTGTCATCCGCACCACAAGGATGTGCTGTTTCTATGTGTATTTAGCTTTGATTTGAAATAAAACAGTGCATCCTTGTGGTGTGGAGGACACAGAAGAGCATACGCAGCACGGTGATATGCAGACCGTTGACAAATAAATTATTGAATAACTTCGTTATTTTTGTTTTCTTCGCCATCTAGTTTGTGGATGTTAATAATGGGTGTATTTGCAAGAAAAAAAGTTCTCCAGAAGCATTCAGTAGTAACTCTCCACTCAAATTTCTCCAGGTGCATTTCAATGAGAATGCAACTCAAGAGACTATACATGTGAAACAATTTCCTCCCCTGTCCCAAACACTCACTTTTAATTACGCCACTGAAGTCAATTCTCAGGTTGCAGTGGTGCTTGAATCCTGTATGAAATTGCCACAGTGTATTTGGGGCTGTTATCTTGGGCGAGCTTTAGCTGAACACACATATTTGCAGTGAGTAACAAGTCCAAGCTTTGAAGTTGTGCTCCTAGCGAGTGTGAGGGACTCCTTTGATGTTTTCTGCCTGGTGTGTTTCTGCTTGGAGAGTCTTGACAGAGACAGAAAGAGAGAGAGACAGAGAATCTGCAGATACTACCTGGCCTCTAAGGGCTCACATAAAAGACTGTGTCATCTTACACAGTTAGCAAATGCCTCACTTAGTTAGGGACTATAGAAATTAGTGGCAGGATGAGCAAGGAGGGTGGCAAAAAGACAGCGAGAGAGCGAAAAACTGCCAAAAGACCATTTTTCGTTCTGTTTTCCTGTGACTCCAAGTGATTATGTCACGGTTTGTCCTTCTTAGTCATAAATTTAGGTTGAATGACGTGTGACATGTCTCCCCGACCTTGGCTGATCTTCGAAACCCTCCTGTTCAGCAAGACAGGATTAAATTGTCAGGGAACTTTGTGACTGTGCCCACTGTAGCATGAGATGGAGGTTCCCAGGACTGAATTTTACACAGTTGAACTCTTGAACCTGGGAACGCTATGCCCACCGTGTCTAACTCTTTACTTTGATGGGTGAGAAAGCTCTAAAGATCACCCCACAACTCGGTCATGTTGTTTATTCTTTTCTCAGATGCTCCCTGCCTTTTATCAAGACTGCTTTGATAATAACTCAACCTCCTTCAGGGGGAGAGGTGCTAAGGTGCAGCCATATCACGGTTAGCAAGAGATTGGTTCAGCCATTATGCTTGAATAAACAACTTGAAAGCATTATGCACAGAATCCTAAATTAACATTCAACATGCATGAAATGTGAGTAAAAATTGGTTTTGACATGTAAATTAAAACATACTGGCCAGTAGGAATTTTTCATGGCTTTTGGGAGATATTTATGGCCGGCAAATGGTCTTAGTTCACTTAATATTGGCAGAATTTATTTTTGGATTATGAGAACACAATGAGTCATTAGTTATGTGCTCATTTAATGTAGCATTCTAGATTAAATAAGTCAATCTACCAGCTGTCTGTCACGAGAGGCTAAACAGGAAGTGTAACAGTGTGGGCCAACATCATTGGGCGTTGGGGAGATGCAGGGTCTCGTCATGTGGTTTGCACTCCACTCGTTGTCTGTCTATTCTTTACAGCTTTTCAGCACTGATTCCAGAGTGGCTCCAACTCAAGTTATCACTCTCCTCACTTTGTCTGGCTCATAAACTCTGGTAAATATGTCACACCGGTAGAAAAGTGAACATGTCATTGCTTTTTCCACATATTTAGAGCATTTTATATTAAACTTTATAGAGAATGCATGCCCTCAATGTCCTAGTGAAATGCAACTGGAGTTTGGACTGGCTTTTGGATTCTGCACTGGGCGGTCTTCCCGTGGGGCGCTGTTTACGACAGAGGTTTTTCTAGTTGCTTCCAAAGCAGATGAAGCACTGATTTCCCTCGCTGGAGTCCATCTGGACTCTCTAGCCCTGTGAAGGGAAGAGGATGGAGGCTGGAGCGAGCTCTCCCTGGGCCTTAGCCCAGGCATCCAGCTGCCTTCATCTGGGCTGTTTGGAGTTCGTCCAGATTCTGCCAGGCCAGGGAGTCCATTACTCCCACTGTGCTCACCTTCTTAAACCATTCAGACTGTGGTTTTTCAACTTAACCATTACCATAGTCACTATTTAGTGTTTTCACTTTTGCACTTGGTAGTTTTTCATTAAGTAGATACTGAATTTGATTGTCCCCATCATGCAGGACTGGTTCTGGTTTCGATGTTTGAAACTGTTCCAAACTGCAGCAAGTTAGCAAAATCAAAAACTTCAAATTGAAATGTTGATTCAGTAATTATGTTGCCCGATTCATTCAGTGATGGATTTGTTTGACTGTTAACTCCTTAATTTGTGAGTCTTTATGAAAAATTGAAAGAACCTGCTCATAAAATTCAATAACCACTCTAAATTATTCATTCTGTGATGAATTTGTTAGAATTTGTTCAGTTGGTTAACTCTTGAGTTTTGAGTTCAATGGACTAACTCATATGAGTCACATGCTCAGTAACTGCTCTGACCAATCCATTCATTGATCCATTCATTAATGAACTGAAGAGTCACATTAAAATAGTATTACAAATCCTTCACCAAGTAAATCATTCAGAGAAGTTACTGATCGCATGAGCAGGTTCTTTCAATGAAAGTTGGTTTGAATCCGTCTAATGAATGTATCACTGAATTAATTTGTCAGACATGCAAAGAAGACATGCAAAATGTACTGTGTTGAGGGGGCTTCAGGAACTTGGTTGGGAACCACTGCTTTAGAGACTTGTATATGCTTTTCTCCTGTTCTGACAGAGTACACTTTCAAACCCCAGCAACAACAGAGCAGGGGGCACTCGTTCGCACATCTCCATTTCGCTGTATGACTCGTCAGTCGGTACTTGTGTAGTGTCCAAAGAGTTGGCAGATCAAAACCCTTCTCCATACTTCTAAAAAGCACTCCAAAATTCCTGTCACAGCAGAGAGAGTGAAGGCCCTGGAGCGCCCTCACTCAGTCAGGCCTCACAGAAAACTTCATGCCTGCTTCCTGTCTCTTTTCCTTTGGGTTTTGTGTTAAACATTGAACCATGCAGCGCCACTTAAGTGCAGAGTTGCATTTTAAAGTTTAACTTGAGAATAAATAAGCAGCCTTGTTGAAAAAGACCAGTATGTGTTGAGGTTTGGATGCATCACTTCTCACTTATTCAATTACTTAATCATTTAAATGATGTCACTACAATTGATGCATTCTAACAGATCAGGAATGTGTCGTTAATCAGCATTGTCATTAACCATATATACAAAGGAATACAATGTGAAAATACGGAGAAATAAACTCTACATTAACTTTATATGTCTATCTTCACATATTATCTTAATTCTTTATCTTTAATTAAATATTTTATTAAAATCATGGCTGATATGATAAGCTGATGTTTTATTCATGTTATTGCCAATATTTAAATTCAGTTTTATTTTGTCTAATAAAATTAAAAAGTATAAATGTCAATTATTAAAATTCTATACTATTTTGTCTAAATAAATAAAACACTAAAACTAAAATATTTTAGATACTACAAATGATTTTACAAAAGTAAGTTCATTATAATATTCATGTATGTGTGTTGGGTGGTTGCACTTCCTTGATGAGAAAGATACAGGTGCTGGTCATATAATTAGAATATCATCAAAAAGTTGATTTATTTCACTAATTCCATTCAAAAAGTGAAACTTGTATATTATATTAATTCATTACACACAGACTGATATATGTCAAATGTTTATTTCTTTTAATTTTTATGATTATAACTGACAACTAAGGAAAATCCCAAATTCAGGATCTCAGAAAATTAGAATATTGTGAAAAGGTATTGAAGACACCTGGTGCCACACTCTAATCAGCTAATTAACTCAAAACACCTGCAAAGCCTTTAAATGGTCTCTCAGTCTAGTTCTGTAGGCCACACAATCATGGGGAAGACTGCTGACTTGACAGTTGTCCAAAAGACAACCATTGACACCTTGCACAAGGAGGGCAAGACACAAAAGGTCATTGCAAAAGAGGCTTGCTGTTCACAGAACTCTGTGTCCAAGCACATTAATAGAGAGGCGAAGGGAAGGAAAAGATGTGGTAGAAAAAAGTGTACAAGCAATAGGGATAACCGCACCCTGGATTGGATTGTGAAACAAAACCCATTAAAAAATGTGGGGGAGAATCACAAAGAGTGGACTGCAGCTGGAGTCAGTGCTTCAAGAACCACTACGCACAGACGTATGCAAGACATGGGTTTCAGCTGTCGCATTCCTTGTGTCAAGCCACTCTTGAACAACAGAGAGCAACAGAGAGAGAAGTGTCTCGCTTCAAAAAGGACTGGACTGCTGCTGAGTGGTCCAAAGTTATGTTCTCTGATGAAAGTAAATTTTTGCATTTACTTTGGAAATCAGGGTCCCAGAGTCTGGAGGAAGAGAGGAGAGGCACACAATCCATGTTGCTTGAGGTCCAGTGTAAAGTTACCACAGTCAGTGATGGTTTGCGGTGCCATGTCATCTGCTGGTGTTGGTCTACTGTGTTTTCTGAGGTCCAAGGTCAACACAGCCGTATACCAGGAAGTTTTAGAGCACTTCATGTTTCCTGCTGCTGACCAAATTTATGGAGATGCAGATTTTATTTTCCAACAGGACTTGGCACCTGCACACAGTGCCAAAGCTTCCAGTACCTTGTTTAAGGACCATGGTATCCCTTTTCTTAATTGGCCAGCAAACTCGCCTGACCTTAACCCCACAGAAAATCTATGGGGTTTTGTGAAGAGAAAGATGTGATATGCCAGACCCAAGAATGCAGAACAGCTGAAGGCCACTATCAGAGCATAACTCATAACACCTGAGCAGTGCCACAGACTGATCGACTCCATGCCACGCCACATTGTTGCAGTAATTCAGGCAAAAGGAGCCCCAACTAAGTATTGAGTGCTGAACATGCTCATACTTTTCATTTTCATACTTTTTAGTTGGCCAAGATTTCTAAAAATCCTTTCTTTGTATTGGTCTTAAGTTATATTCTAATTTTCTGAGATAATGAATTCGGGAATTTCCTTAGTTGTCAGTTCTAATCATCAAAATTAAAAGAAATAAACATTTGAAATATATCAGTCTTTGTGTAATGAATGAATATAATATACAAGTTTCACTTTTTGAATGGAATTAGTGAAATAAATTAACTTTTTGGATATTCTAATTATATGGCCAGCACCTGTATACGCTCTGACCAAATACAGAGCCTCTTTCACTGCTGGATACACTGATTGCATTACAGCAACTTCATGTGCCCACAGTGCCTCAAATACACACTAATGTGTAAACACTTTCCATGCAAACAAAAGCACTTGCATGTATTGGCATAAAGTAGCATCTCATTCATTTGCTTCCTCATTCAATCACTAGGCCTATTTTTAATTTGCTTTCGCCTCTTGTCATTCTAACCTCAATCCCCTCAATTATCTTTCTCTCGGCTTTCTTCGTTCCAGAAGATAATACAGCGGAACGCCTTTTTTAATGCATAGCAAAATAACCCTGAAGTAAAAGAAATTCCTTATTTGAGGCAGCTTATTTCATCTGTAATTATAAAGAGCAGTGAAAGGACATTCCAAGTGAGCACAGTAAACATTCTCTCTCAGCTTCATTAAATTACACTGCATTGCCAGCCACTCTCATTCCATCCCTGTCTTGTTTTTTGTTTTGTTTTTTTCTTTTTACACGTTGTACTGCACTTGACTGAGCTGAAACCGGGAAGATTATGAAAAAAGGAGGGATGTGAAGTGCGCCTGTTCTTCAAAGAGGTCCCCATATCAGCACCCGAGCCAAGGGTCAAAAGGGTCACCCATCTGCTTGTAAAGCAAAGCACTTTAGAGGCAAGCTGAGTATGTGTGAATGAGCTCTATTCTCTGTGGTGCTGAGTGATACGAATCTGCTTTCAGCGCATCTCATCCCGAACAAGTTGTTTTAAAGGCCTGCAAAATCATATACTTCATTACTATATAGTAGTGCAAGATCTGAGTCCACTTTGTCGAGTTTGAGTTGAGAACAGATTTACCCAAGCATGTAACTAGTCCGAATTCATTTGTAATTGGACTCAAGTCCGTACTTGAATCTGAGTCCAGCATCAAGTACTCTTCCATTTTGAGTTTAGAATGCCAGTGAAGCGATGCTACTAACACTAGTAGGTCACCTGACAATGACAACATGACTAATGTAGTATGTCCAAATTGCATTCATACTACACTCATTCAGACTACATAGAACATACATTTTTAATGGTCGCAAGGTAAATTCTTAGTCAAACGCAGTACCTGTTTAGATTTCGGATGCCCTGGTTTTTGGGCCAAGCTTCCCTAAGCCTCTCGTCTTGACCGTTGATGTCGTCAGCACTTTAAACACCACAGCATTTATCATAATAGTCCTTCTTCGAAGCCGCTGTTGTTCTCAAAGTTCGCCATTTCGACTCCTATTACGCGCCACGCTGTGCTAATTGATGTCATATTTCACTCTGACATACGGTTAGATCCTTTCGTCCTATCCGTTCCTTTTCTCTCAAAGATTTAAATTGTGTATTTTCCCCTCTGTCAGCTATTTCCTGCAGGTCTGTGCTTTACAAGCAAAATCACCTCCTGTTTATTTTCTCACATAATGTAGATCTAGGCAATTTTGAAGGCTTCCCATTTACGTCTGAAAGCCACTGCCTGTTCTGGTTAAGTTTTGGACTTTATCTGGTACTTCACGTTGCACCGACAAGTGCTGATGTCCCCCTGGGGGGGTGGGGGCAACAGTGGTCGAGTATGAAAGTCAAATCTTCACTGACAGGTAGAAAAGAAAACCCCCCGAGGGGTGAGACAGGGCAAGGTGCATTGTGCTCCCATTGTCAGGTGATTGGTAACCAGTGTCGCCCATATTCCACCTGACCTACCACCCCTCAGGGGGGCATCCCTTCACGACAGTGACCTATAGTTGGAGCTAATGTGTTTTAGCCTTGCCGACTCCATGGCGATAGCGTTATAACCTGGGTTGCACTGAGGCGGTGCGACAGCTGTGCCAGCCTGGATGTAACAACTGAGCATGTCAGCTTTTTAAAAAAAAAAAATGGAAAGAGAAGCAGGGACAAGATCGAATCAGAGATGGAAAGAAGATATGAACAAGTGGGTATTTGTTCCAAGGGTGCAAGGACACAGAAATGTTGGCTGTGAACAGGCATCAAAAGTGACAAGCTACTTATTTATTAATGTCATTGCATACCTTGTCTCTTAAAATATGGATGCACTGTTAAAAGGAGGAGAACAAAGAGGGTGAACAAAGGACAAAAGACAGCCTGTTCTGTCCTTGCCAATGGTTGATAGTAATCGCTCTTTTTCAGTCTACATTTGCACAGCCCTTCAAATTCAGACATGAAACTTATGAGCATAAGTCTCTTGATTTATTCTCTCTTTTTTTTTTTCTCTTTATTTTTTTACATTTTAAATATAAATTCTTTATTTAAGCATTTTTAATAAAATATCAATACCTGTTTCCATAGAAAACAATAATCTTACCATTCAGTTTTTAAGTTTTAAATGTATGATTTTCACAAGCTTTGAAACTAAACATGTAGAATTGTCTTCTATTATAAATACCATGAAAATGCATTTCGTTCACAGTTTCTTTTGATATTTTTTGTATGAATGATACCTTCATTTTACTTTACCTCAAACTTCTCAACCAAAAACTGCACCAACTCAACCAGCCTTGGCAATATGCTACGGAAAGCACGTCATCAGGAACATGCATCATAGGAATTTGTGTGTGGTATTCAGAGAAGTCCATTTCCCAGGCTAAGTAAACAGAGGCAGCATAGAAACCGCAGGTGCTGGCAGCCAAGATGAAGGACACTCACGCTTTGTTCAGAGAGCTAAACAAACAGAGATTGGAGCTGTCATCAGAACAGTGTGGAAAAGTCAAAGCTGCCGTTTCCAGAGAAATAAAACCATGATGTGTCTCATCTCTGGGCTGAAACAGTTCCAGCAGGGAGTTAAAATGTATTTCAGTTTGTGAATAGAGATCTAAATTCTTCTCTAGATTTTAATTTGAAGTGAATGCGAGTAATTCCTCAGAAAAACTCTACTCCTAAAATTTAGCAAACCTCAAATCATGTGGCTTGTTGAGAAGAGAAACTTTTCTTCAGAAAATGTAATATTATAGTTTCTGTTTAAAGGCAGGCTTTAATGGATCAGTGAAGGTCAATCCATGGCTTAATAGTCCACAGATTTTTTTTTTATATTATCGACAGCTGTGTTTCACAGGTGTGTATGACTACTTCCCATCTCTCAGCATCCAGGTGAGGTGGCTTTGAGGACTATTGTGTTTGTTGGTGTCGAAATGTGTGTGAAGTGGGACACATGACAGGATGCTTAAAGATCAAAGTTTGCATCATCTTCCAAGCATGTGACATTAAATTCACAGTGGTAGGAACGTTTCCACTGAAGTTTGTTTTGCACTGTAGACACTTCTGGCTTGGCTTGACTAAAGAAAACATGCATGACATAAACACAAATGTTGGAAGTGTGTAGCAGTAATCTGAAGTCTCTGTAAGGGTAAATGAAGGCTGTCTCAGTGGACACAGGCTTTGATCATATAGAATTGATCAAATTCAATCCCATTCATCCCTCACATGGCTCTCCATCCCAACTCAATGTTTTTTTGTGTATTTGTGTGTGTGTTAGGTCGATGTCTGAAGTCAGGAAAGCACAATGCATGTTTGAAGTATGTGTTGGTGTGTGTGGTTTTTTGGGATGATGGAGGTCCCATTCTCTCCTTCCCTGGAGTTGTGGCTTATCTCTCAGTGTAGAGGCGTCTGGAGCATTCCATACGCTCTGAACTTGAGGCCAGCTGGCATGGCCGTTTTGACTCCCAGAGAGACTTGGACACACTGATGGAGACCTTGAAGAAACACTCTCTGCTCTCATTTTTACACAGGCACACACACATGTTATGGCCTAACAGGCTCTTTCAGATTCTGTGTTGTTTCTGCCACCTCCTATGATGCACTGCAGGGCCAGGACACACACTGGAGCATGGAGAGAAAAAGAAAGGAAAAGACATAGAGAGTTAGAGGTCAAATGTCCCCCGGCTATGATGTGGCTCCTGTCTCACCCCAATCAGATTCTCAGAATTGAAAATTTGTGCTATTGTGACAATGCAAACATGAGAGCATTATCACAAGCACTATACACATCCACACACGTAGGTCCACACATCCTGCTTTTTTATGATGGCAAGAACTTTCTATCAACATTTATTTTTTTATTTATATATTGAACATTTTGTTATACCTTACAATTTTTTTTACATTTATTCTACATAAGCAGATTGGTTTTAATAAACTGACTTATGCCAGTGTTGCTGTGTCAAACTGGTCGGATTGCCTCTGAGAATTTTTTTAATACAGAACCACGGTGTGCCTACAGAAGACTAGCTTTAAAGTTATCTTTGTATATTGAGCTAAAATAGGAGATAAGATTACACATTTCAGCTTTCAGCCCAGTTCCCTTAGAACAATCTGGCCTGTTAGAGAGGTTTACTTAAGCTGAAACCTCAGTTTGAACACAGAACACACACACAAAACCCTGCAGCATTCTACCTAAACAAGAGAGTGGAGAAGAGAAGAAGACAGAGGGAGAGAAAGACAATACATACATGTGTTTAGATTCCTAATCTACATGAGGATCAGCCATCTTCAGCTGATAGATTTAGTACACTAGTCAATCAGAAATCCCTAAAACATTCAACAGAAGCATAATAAAAAGTGAAATAAAACCTGAAACTGATCCATCTGAAGTTGCACAGTTGGGAATCACAGCTCTGACCCATCTCACTGACCTTTCTCTTAAGCTCAAATCTACCGATTTGCAGCTGGGCTCCTGTTTTAACATCACAGAGTCAAACTAATGCAAGCAAAGGCCAAAGAGTGTCTGATCCAATCCTCTTACATATACACACGTGCACACATCAGAGTGGGCAGACGGTCACCGCCTGCAACCCGCTGAGGGGACATTAACTGCCATGTGAACTTTATTAGAGAGCGCTGCTTTAATTATCAAAAGCCTCTCAAAGCATGTTTGTTATCTGAGCCCATAAGAGAAGAAAGGGTATGAGATCAGGACTGTGGTCAAGCCCTTAGGGTAGAGGGCAGTCAGTCTGGTGAAATGTGTGTGTGTGTGTGTCCGGAAGTTAAAGCCAGGTGTGCTGTAGTGTTAGTGCACTCAGTAGACTGACCCCATGAGGAAAGCAGAGGGCTTCATTAAAATGAGATACGACTGCCACTGCTGCCACCAGAGAATTGGGAAAACAAATAAACCTTCAAAAATCACTCTTTCTGGGTCTGTTCCAAATCCTGGAAAGTTGGATAACTAGACATATAAGTAAGCTGTTCCACATGTCATGCTGTCTTTTAAGATGACTTGTTTGGCAGAATTCTATTGCAATGTAATTGACACAATTGATGTATTTTTGTATTTTTAAAATCAACATCAAGATTTTAGGACAAAACATTTTTGAATGTACACTTAAAAAATATTTGATTTTTATTTTTCATTTTTACAAATTTTGGGACACACTGTTTTTAAATATAAAATGTTACGATCATAAAAGCAGCATGCAAAAAAAACTCATATTTTATTTAAAAAAATTTTTTTAAGTATAGTATAATCTATTTCAATTTCTAGCTATCATATTCATTATTGATCTATGGAGTGTATTTTTAAGCTTACGTTAGTATCGC
This sequence comes from Carassius carassius, assembly GCF_963082965.1. NCBI lineage: Eukaryota > Metazoa > Chordata > Actinopteri > Cypriniformes > Cyprinidae > Carassius > Carassius carassius. Next base: position 27,970,106 of record NC_081769.1, on the reverse strand, counting down.
TGTTTTAATATATATAATAATGGAAAAATCAATTGTGAATGAGGTCTTGCTATTTGTGTTGCACATGAGGTTGCTGATGAAACTGAATTTTAAATTTAGTTGAGATTCTGTTACATTTAAGATGTTGCCTGTGTAGAGCTTCTTTCCTTTTATTCACCCCTTCAAACCATATTTTTTGGCAGACCTTTCCATTAAGAGAGAGAGCCTTGCCAGAGAGAATTGCCAAAAAAAGCCTGAACAAACAAAAACTAGTCTCTCTCTCCTCTAAAAACAAGTCAGGACTCCGTTATCCACAGCAGCATGTGTCATTGAAACACAAGGATTTATGATTGCATGTTTAATTGATTTAATACAGAAAATTAGAGAGGAAAGCTGCTTATGCTCTTCTGCTATCTGCTCGAGGGGGGAAAATAAATAAATAAATACTGTCCCAAATAATTACAGCTGCTGTTTGGTAACCCCCCACCCAACCCCCTTCCAGTGACAATTAAGCAGAGACCCAAAATACCAGGCCTTGTAACAGGATTAACTCTGTATGTTTAAGAGGTAGAGGAAATAATTAGTCTTATTGCTGATAACACTAATCAGGTTAACGGCCATGTCTCATTATGGGTTCTGGTCCTGGTATTCACTCTACTATTGTCCTTCCTTACTTCCATCCTTCTCTTTCTCTATCACTATCTCTCTCCTTAATGATGTCTCACTTGATGTTGTGTGTGTATATATGTAAGTACAGAACATGCTGATGACCATTTTCTATCGAGGTGCCATCCTGCTTCAGCTTCCTTAGAAAATCCCATCATTCATACCACCCATGTTGGAAAGTTGCATTATATTTTATATATTATATGTATTTTTATCATATGAATGCTTGATTTTACCATTCATTAAGCTCATTTACAGTTAATAGGAGTTTTTATATTAGCTACTATGAATGAATGCAGCACCACCTTCAAGGTAAATTATATACAACGTTGTGAAGTATACTTAAAAGAAAAGCCTTGTGAATACATTATCGTAACGTCATGTTCTGTGTAGCTGAGCATGTTTGTTGCCCTTTCCACCTTGCCACTTTCTTTTTCCTCAGATCAATAAGCACAGACAGGCATGGGTCTGCAATCTGCTTTAAATTAGATAAAATATTCTTTCAAGTGACTGTTAAATTGATCTTTTTAGCAACACTCGGTCGAGAGAGGGAAAAAAGCCGTCAGCGAGAGCTGTTATTGAAATAGGCAGTGAAATGTATTCGGGACAGACGATTCCAATCTATTCTTGTCTGCTTCAGACATTGATGTGTGTGGAACCGAATAATATCGAGCAGTGGAATATCTGTAAACAAACTGTCAAAGCAGGAGAAAGGCATGTCGTGAGATAATAATTTTAATGTATTCTCGCAAAAGAAAGCTATAGATTGCTGTTGTGGATATCCAGTTTTGACTTATTAGTAAGCAGGAAGGCTTTAGATGAAAACCTTGTCTAATTTGAGAGGGGGTGAATTAAATCTGGAGTTGCATTAATGGTGTTTCAACAGGATGAGGGCAAATCCAATCAAATCTCTGTAATCCGGTTTGCCAGGGTGAGGCTGGCACCTCTGGGATTTGCTTTAAACTCTCTTGCCCATCAACGTGCCACACAGCTGGTCTGGAATCACAGCAGATGGACCGAAAGTGTTTTTCTTGCAGGATTACACATATGCCTATAACATGTAGGGTCATTTAAAAACACGCTTTCCTGTTCTGCTTTCGATAAATGAATTAAAGAAAGCAGATTATGTTTATTTTCAGATGCAACAGGCTCAAGCTTTTCCGTCCATTTCTTTCTGTCCATCTTCTCAGGCCCTTAAACAGCATTTCATTAGCCTTACTATTTTCTTTTCCCTCTTTTCTGCACTCCATCATTGTTCTGACTGTCTGAGTCCGGGCACTGAAAACCTCCAGCCCCAGGACGTCACTCACTCTTTAGGGTGAGAAATAGGCGTGAAGCTGGAGGTTAATATCCATGACTTGGAGATGAGAGATCTGTTGTGGCTGAACAGGACAGAGAGGCTCCACAAACTGACAGGAGCAGCATAAAAGCTCCTCACCTTCCTGCAGAGGGGTGAATCCAGGCCAGGAGGGCAGTAGACAAATGCTAATGCACCGTGACAGTCCTCTATGACCATTGCTACCCCATGACACTCTGTGAGGTTGAAGACAAGATGAGGGGATGACTGTGTCAAACCCCATTTGAAGAGACCATGGGAATTCCAAAGAATTATAGAATAAGCCAATATCCTCATGTCAAGATTTGTGACATCTAAGGTGTTTGTAATATGTAGTACTGTAAATTTCAAGTGTGTGATGGAGTATGGAGAGAGATTAGTTGTTCCTTCCAGGGGTGAGCAAAATTCATATTTGAAGAATTGACTCCATTTCAATTCATGTGTGAGAATTTAGATTGAATTTGCTATAGAATCCTGAAATTGAAATTGTATCAACATGAATAGGAAGTTACTAAATTGCAATTCAAACAAATTCAACATTAATAATGCATCCTTGAAGACAAATTATTCTTCCATTCTGTTGGAAAAGTGAATCAGTAAATCCATCTATCTATTTATCTATCTATCTGTCTGTCTTTTCATTTATCTATTCTTCTAACCATTTATCTATTCATCCATCCATCTTTGTCTGTATTTTTTTCCATCTACTCCTCTAACCATCTCTCTCTATTCATCCGTCTGTCTGTCTTTTTATCCATCGACTCCTTTAACAATGATTATTAATCTAACCATGTCTGTCTTTATCTGTCTGTCTCCATCCATCCATTTAACTTTTTTTCAGTTTTAATTCTCCTTCCCTATATTCAAATTTGAATAGCAATTTAATTTCCTGTTTACTGTTTAAATTCCAAATTCATTTCAAATTCCAACTCTCATTAAAAAGGAAATATTTTCTGTTGCTTTGTGGCTACAAATTGCTTATTGTAAATGCCTCTTGAGAATACCCAGATTTTATCATGGTTTAAAGTATTTACAGTGACCTCTGTTCATTGTCAAGTATATGTGCATGCTGAAAAATAATGCTTTGATCAGTTTGGACCAGCTTAAACTCTTAACTGGTCTCACTGGCACAAATTTGTTAGTCTGGTTATTTTTGTAGGTAGATTAGCTGTGCATTGACCAGTGAAAAGTAGCATGAAACTGTCCAAAACTTTCATTATACTAGTAATAAGATGGCTAAAAATGTTATTTAAGCTAATTACCAGCTAAGCTTGTTTTTTTTTTCAGGAGGCACTTATACAGGGTAGCGGAGCATTCTGCAGTCATCAAGTACACAGCCGTATCCTCTCTCCAACTCTATCACCTCCCTCCTCCCCCCCTCACTCCTTTGTTAATTTCTGCTGTCTTCTCCAGGGTCATTACCTGTATGTAACCTCAGTGTCAGTGAGGGAATATGCTGATGGTGTTTAGAGTCAACCCCACTTAGCCTTGCTCTAGTACCACCATGCTCTGCAATATCGATAACGAGAACACAAAAAAGGTTTTGCCCTCGGTTTAATTAAAAGAATTAAAGACCTTGTTTCTACTTTGTAGCTGTGCCTGGCAGATCAATTCTCACCTGAATTGTTTCTGAGTGCTGACTAATTGTTTCACGCGGTAATGGCCCGATCAAAGGGCCTCCGCCTTAATTGGTAGAACAGAGAATGAGACAGATAGCTGTTTTAGAGGAAACAAAAGCAATTGTAGTCATCAGAGAGGCCTAGCACGATTGTGGTGAGCCAGCCAAATGATAAAGAAAGACATTTTAATGTGCTAAACCTGCCTTTTTTTTCAATTATATAAATAATTTAGTGGAAGGGTATATATATTTTAAGAAAGTATTTACACAGTTTTGGATCAACTTTGAAAGTTAGCATTAGTTTGACAGTGGCAGATTCAAAGTATGATGATGAGTGTTAGTACGGCATAATCAAATAAATGTCCTTGATGAAAATGGTGAGTGGCGTGGAGCCTGATTGGTGATGTTACCTGCCATTGGAAAGATGGTGGTAATCTCTCTCCTCTTTATATGTCTGAAGGGCTATTGATCCCTCTTGCAATCATGCTAGAGAAACACTTGGCGTATTCATTATTGAATCCACCAGCCTCTGCAAAAGCAGGATGAGTGTGTTTAATGAAAGGAAACAAAGGCAGACGGGTGCAGAGCACACTTGCCAATCACCATACTGTGTGATGAATAAGCAGAGAAAGGAATAGACAGAGTTGATGAGAATTAGCTCTTCAGAATTGGTCCGTGGGGCGAAGTGGCTGATGCAAGCCCAGTGGCTCGTCCTGAAATCCTCCTCAGGCCCAGACCAAGACCCTGGGCTAAGTGAAAGCTTCCCCCTTAGTTTGATGCATCCCGCTCCGTAAAGAAACATCCCACCTCCCCTCCCTCTCTCCCCAGCACATGGTCTCCACTCTCTGTGAATCATTTGCTCTTCCTGCTGGATTTTGCTATTATTCAAAGCTTGTTGTGCTGCCAGTGCTCCCGAAGGCAAACGCACATCAATCCTGACTAATCCCGCTCTCTGTAGAATGAAGATAAATAACACGCTGCTCTCTCTCCCCTCTTTAATACATGTTAAATGAAGTGTGCTGTCTGAGTTTTTTTCTGGCAAAAGTTAAAGGCCTAATACATTAATTTCTTAAAATGATAGGCAAATATATTCTCCTTGCTGGAGAAATATATAGAAAAGGTGTGCAATACTGTAAAGATCAATTTGCTATTAGCTGTGGAAGGTTTTTTTTTTTTTCTTTTTACAAACAATTTAGCCATGAAGGGGAGCCAGGCATTAGCTAAATCCTCTTTTTAATAAAGAATTTGCAGGGTTATTTATGAATTTATTTCTTAAATAAATTAATAAATTCATTCATTCATTCAAATGTATTCTAGTTATTTATTTATTTATCCAAATATATTTGATTGCTTGATTGATTGATTGACTTTTTTCCTGATAATTAATATTTTTAATGATCTATTACCGTTTTTAGAGAGCTTTGGAAATTAACTGTGATTCATTTGATTAGATACATCATGTAACGCTTTGATTTTAATGTTTAATTGATTGGCAGCCCTAATTTTAAAGGGATAAGCAAAGTTTTGCAGGGATAATTAAGAGGTCGTAAATAGTTGTATGTTCATTTGATAATCATATTGCTTTTTGTTAGAACTCTAGCGTCCTTTGATGGAGGTGTTCAATATTAATAGGACAAATTATAAAACTTAGGAGAGCTTTTAATGGTCTCGTTACAGGGACCTGTAGACCTTTTCTACAGCATTAATATCTATTTCTCTCTCCCACTCCCATTCTTTATTTCCTCATTGCAACTAATATGTTTCTGAAAGCAGTCAGCTTTTGTTGAATGCATTAGCTTGGCTCACATTAGAAATAATAGAAGACCATTTTAATCAAGTACATTTAGACATCAATATTTGAGATAATAGACCCATAATAGACCTTTGTCACAGTAGACAGCATATTTGAATTGATATAAATGAAGACAAATCCGTGAGACATTTCTGTACACTCAGTATTTGGTATTGTAGTTTACATGAATGAAGATCAGGTTGGTGAATGATTGAAATTATGTCTTTTTACAAATCAAGACTGTATTGTGGAAAATATTCATTTTGTATATTTTAATTTTGTGCTTTAAATGGAGTGTACACCAGTTCCTCAAAAAAAGGAGAAAACAGAATGAGACTGAGATATTGACAAATAGGTGTGAGCTTGAATACCCAGGTAGAAACATTATTCAAGGCGACTTACTGGCATTTTAAAATAAAGATGCTGTGGTGTGATAGCACTCCTCTACATGATTCATTGAGCTCCACACAGATGTGTGACTTCATTGTCCCCTCTAATATCCATTCACACAGAGATTGAGATATTTACCACGGATAGCCAGTAGGATAGCATCTTATTAATGGCGCCCATTAGTAAGGTTGTCGTTAATGCGGCAAGTGGCCAGTTCCAGGAGGAAGCTTCATTAGCATAATTGCTGTCTCTCTGCTTCTCATTATTGACACAAACACACTTCCTCTGTCTCTTCCCATCTTTTTTCATCCACTTCCTCCAATTGATGTCCTGCTTAAATAGTGCATAGCTAAATGTTCTAACCTTGCTTCTGGAAGGATTCATACATATTTTTTAAATGGGTGTTTCTTCAACTTTTATGTCCCAGGGGTTGACTTTTATCTAAAGCAATATAATGCTTCCCCCGCCCCCCCCATCCCCCTTATTTATATGAAGGTCACATTGCAACTGTCTGGGAAAGTTTTTACCATGCTATCTTCTTTTGGATCCAATTTATGTTTATATTTTAAACATTTTGAAATAAATTAGCCAACTTTTTTGTCTTGCCAAGGGTAATCTCAATTTATGTATCCTAGATATACACAATGAAATCGTATCTTTCATACATATTTTTGTTATTTTTTAAAGGAGACATATTTTGCCCCTTTTTACAATATGTAATATTAGTCTCTGGTGTCCCCAGAATGCGTCTGTGAAGTTTAAGCTCAAAATACCCCACATATCATTTATTATATCATTTTGAAAATGCCTATTTTGAGTGGAAGCAGAAACACGTCTGTAGAGTGCCCGTCATGGGAAATGATGTGCTCAGTAATTAAAGAGGCAGGGAAGCAAGGCTGGTCACAGGGCTTGGTCACACTTCACACCAAAACTGTTTTCAAAACCGAAACTTATAAATTGCACACAGGTTCCGATTCTTTTCAAAAACCGTTCTGAATAAGAAACGATTATCGGTTCCCAACTCTATTTATATGTGTATTTAGAAATACATAAAATGCTTGAATGAAGTCGGCCATTAATATATATAATTACCACCACACAATTCAATCAAAAACAATACATAATTTGAGATATGATGGAAATCATAATGTTTGTACAGTATGTCCAGTCTTGGACATCATTGTTGGCCATATTAGGGAGAGCTTGAAAAGTATATTTCAAGAGAGACAATTCATCATAAGAGAGTTACGATTGTCAGAAAAACCAAGCTGTTGGACGACTCACATGGTGGGAAATATTGGTAAATTGTAGAATTTCTAGTCTACTTGTGTTTGAGACTCAGATGGTCATGTGTCATTTCAACACGTGACAGCCATACTGTATTGTATTCCTTGCTATTTAGTGTGTGTGTACTTGTGTGAATGTGTACAGTATGTGTGTGTGCACGCTGAGTCACAGTCATGTGTGTATGAGCTGGATGAGATAGACCTCACGACACGGCAGCAGGTTCTAGTTAGATTACACACTGTAATTGGCTCATCACCCACGTTTATGTAACCGGCACACAGCATATGACTCTAGGTGTTGGAACATTGCATGGAATACAAAGGTTTAATTACAACTTATATTAGTTAGAGTGTGTACTGGCATATTTTATGTAGTTAGGTGCTTAAAATAAACAGACAAATGCGAAAAATCATTTCCCTTTACAGAAACTGGATTTGCAATACATTAAACTTTTATTATGTTTCATAACTGCTGTTAAAAGAGTATATTATACTCTTAAAAATTAAAGTTCCAAATGTGGGGTTTCACAGCGATGCCATAGAAAAATTATTTGGGTTCCTCACAGAACCTTTCAGGAAATAGTTTTTAAAAGAACCATTTTTATAGATTTTAATAATCTAAAGAACTTTTCCCACTATAAAGATATTTTTGTAGAATAGAGAGGTTCCATGGATATAAAAGGTAGAAATGGACAGTTTGAAAATGAGAGAGAGCTGACAGAAAGGCAAAGCAACAAGTGTAGACCAACGCTGCTGCATCTACCGTTTCCTCCCCTACTCCACGTCCAAACCAAGACCTCCATTACCCATCCGTCATCTCCAGAGACACTTCCATCTATCATTTCATGAAAACTTGTAGCCTGTGGACAGCTTTCTTAAGTCTTTGTTTTAAGAGAAACTTTGTGTGCTGCTGTTTCCCTGTAGCATCTTAAGAGGCTAGACAGCTTCAGTCAGAGCGTGAGAGGAGAAAAGAGCAGAGGAGTGAGGTAAACAACTTTATCACTGGAAATCCGATTGGAGAGCTGGTGTGAGTGGTTGCTTCTTATCTAGCTGCCTCCCAGCAGTGAGATCCTTTAAACAAGCGAAGGGAGACTCAGGGTTCGATTAGAGCCTCACCAGGACTTGAATTTCATAAACAGTTTTTGTCAGATATCTCGGAGCCAAAGTGAGAGGAATGTAAAAAAGAAGTGAGTGGTTGAGGAACAAGGGGGAGAGAGAAGAAACGGATGCATGGGGGGCAGAGAAGAGATGACTGGGGCAGAGATGGAGGCTTCCTTAATCATACTTCAGATCCCAGTGTGAGAACTCAACACCAGCATCTAATTCTCTGCCTCCACAGGCCCAGGAGTCTCGAAGTCACACTTCATGCACTTATAAGAGAATGAAACAAGAGAGAGAGAATGAAACCAACTCTGAGGTAGACTTCGACGGCTTCTTGTTTCCCATGATTCTGTTCTCCTGCAGGAAAGGAAGCCATTGTGACTGCTCAGTGAGATTATGCCAGATTCTCACAGTCATTGTTCGGCATTTCTTCGCAAGTTGTTCGCTTTTTAAAATCGCCATCCCTCCCCAAACACACAGGCGGCTTAGAGTTCTTTATATGGCCCATTTTGGTAGCCATTTATGCAAACAAAAGGACAAATCTTTCACTTTGATCGCTGAGCCATGTCTTTGCTCTACAGGGATGCAGATTGAGCCGTGTTGTACGAGGGGGTTGGGCACAGTCTTATTTATAGTCTGTTATAGTGTTTATTAATATTTTGCGTTCAGTTTTTTATACATATATTTTAAATTTTCTTTTTAATTTTAGTATACATTTTGTTTTCTGATTTGGTCATTTTTTTAGTTCTTTTAATTGTATATCGAAACAGGTTTAATTGAGTATTTATCTACATGTCTAGTATTGAGTTTAAGTTTTTCATCAAATATATTTATTTGTGTTTTTATTGATTTCAGCTTTATTTTAATTATCAAATATACTCACATTATTTTTATTTTAGTTTAAGGTTTATTAATTCTAGTACTTCAGCTAATTTTTTATTTTAGTCAAATTTTAAGGTTTTCATTTATATTAAAAAAAATTTATTTCTTGTTTATTTTAATTATTATTTTTAATTCAGTTTTAAGTAGGGCTGCACGATATTGGGAAAAAACGACATTGCGATATTTTATTTTTCTCCGATATATATTGCGATATGAAATCTAATCAAATTTTTTCTTACAAACAAAAATGGGGTGAGCACACTTACATTCTCATTTTAAATGATTTAAACATCGACAACATCGTGTCAATTGATTAATATGCGCGAGGGAGACAGAGCAAGACACCGCTCGTGTTGTTTGAAGACGGTCTCTCTCTCTCTCTCTCGCTCTCTCTCACGCGCGCTCTCTCTCACGCGTGCTCTCTCTCTCTCTCTCGCACTCTCTCTCGCACTCTCTCTCGCGCTCTCTCTCGCGCGCTCTCTCTCTCTCTGCCCTGTCAAAACTTTCACTCTATGATGGTTAAGCTGTGCAATTAATCCGCCAATCACATTCGTCAAGGGCCGGGGAGCAGCTGGCCCGTACAGTTAATGAATAACGGATCAACTACGACAACCTACATCGCACATCCTGCGATGTGACTATCGTGGATTCATACATCGCAATATCGATGCTTAAACGACACATCGTGCAGCCAGAGTTTTAAGTGTAGTAATTTTAGAACTTGAATTTCAACTTATTTTTGTTAGCTACTAAGGCAACATTTCTAGTTTTGCTAGGAATGCTGCTCATTTCTTAGTGAAATTGAAATATAACTATAATAATATACTAATATAACACTTGCATATTATTGCTTTTTTATTGATTTTTATTTCTTTGGATAAAAGCATCTGTTAAATGACAAAATTTAAATAGTAGTAACAAAAATAAAATGAATTACTTATAGTTTTAAGTTATCAGTAACAACAATGGTTGGGTACATGTGTTTGTTTGGGTACATTGGCAAACCCCCACATCAGACGGTCAGACGGGTCAACCCCGAACCTAATTTGCAGCGCAGCTGTAGGTACCTTTCATCTCTCCCAAACGCGGGCGGTTCTGCTTTCACTTCATCTTTTAGTGTTTGAAAACATTGGCATTCATGTGCCCATGTGTGCGTCTACTTTTATAGACTAGCCCAGCGGGTCTGCCAGGGTCCCATCCAGCTCTGTGTGCCACTTCTTCACAGAGTCACTTGAGTGGAAAATCTAGACGTGGAGGGGAGCATTTCACCTGAATGGGACATGGGAATGTTGGCGGAGGAGGAGCGATTTCCCTGCGGGGACTCCGGGGGCCGGATGAATGGCTGGAAGTTTTCCAGGATTGGCCACTAAGCTCAACCAGACCACCATACGCTGACTTGTTCCAGCGCGGCACTTCTCTATTCAAAGGAAAGAGCGTAGCCTCAACAGGGGTCAACGACAAATACAAGCACATTCAGCCTTGAGGAAATGAGCTTTCTTAAGAGCACACAAGCCCTCCTTTGGTTTCTAAGGGCTGTAGGTCATTATCTGTGTCTATAATTGCTTTCGTTAAAATGGAATGATGTATTGGCACAAATCCTGCACTTTACATGTTTTCCATCATTTTTTATTCTTGTAGGGCGCTATGCATGAGTGACGGCAGGATCCACTTTGTTTGTTCTCATCCCGTTGGAGCATCATAAATCTAGCCAGACATATGATACGCTAATGAATAATGAAGAGAAAATCTCTTTCTCACTCTTTTTCAGTCTCTCTCTCTCTTCTGTTGTTGTCTATGGAGACGCTGAGGCCTGAAATGTACATTTAAACAAAGAACAGCAATTATGCTCCTCATTTGCATGACTTAACATGCATTTGCATGTGCTTGTGCAGAATGCTTTGTGTACGGCCTGTGTTTAACACGGCAGAACGTGGAGCCGTTAACAAGCTTTATCCTGAGACCGAGCTTAATGGACGACAGCCCTGTTGGAAGTTTAATGAATCTTTACTCACAAATGTAGTGAGAGTTGAATGGACAGATGGAGTGAAAGACAAGAGTCTACACAACTAATGTGAATGCAACATTTTCTTAATAAAGAAGCTTCATTTTACATGTGGTTGCCCAATATCGGTTGCCTTATATCGGTACTATATTAGTTATCTGCTATAATATATGTTGTCATTTAACATTAATGAATTAATCTTATTAAAAAACTATTATTAAATTGTAGCCTATGATAAATCTCAGTATGAATATCCATTTTTATACTGTCCATTAAAATGTTTGATTTTAGATTTTAATGTTTTATAAAAAAATCTAAATACAATTTTATAAAATTTTAGTGTCTGCCATTTATCGTCTGTTGGCCATTCAAATTAAATTAATTATTGATTTATTGGTATCATCCAGAATTTTAATACTATTTAGAAACATGTCAGTAGTTGAGTGATAATGTCTTACATAATCCACGGGATGTTCATTGAGTTCCTCGTTGTCCATTTTGTCCAAACCTGAGAAGATCCAGTACCTATCCTGTTGAAAATCTCCCCTTTTTTTCTTCAGGCTTCATGATATCGATGTGATGAAACCACACACATGGTGCACAGAATCTCTGATTGTAGTTTTTTTTAAAGAAATTTCCTGGCATAAATCATAAATATGATATGAGCCCTCGCATCAATTTTTCAGGGCTTTATTTTTTAATGCTGAACAAAAGTTCTCAGATATTCATAATTTAAGTGACAGTTTCCATGTTTTAGATTGGTCTATTTCCACAGAGCTTATGAAATGTGGATCCGAGACGTTTGCTTGATGATGAAAACCACATTGAAAATAGTCTTTATTCAGGAACCCGTTATTGTAAATGTGAGGACTGGTAAATTACTGAGAGTGTGTCCTGAGGGTGCAATGTGAAAAATGGGAAGTACTATACACTAACTTCTTGAGTCTCTCTGTCTCCATTTCTCATATGTCTTTCTTTGAGGTGGTTTATAGGGCTCAAAAACAGCTGTATTATTACATGTGGTTTGGAATATTAAGCTCAACAAGAATTTATCTGTTTTTTTCTTTTAACTGTTCTTCCGCTCGCTTTATCTTTGTCATTCATTGTTTAAGTGCTCCACATGGACTGAGTCTTCTGTTCCATCACACCTGTCTTACATTACAAAAGAAATGAAGCTCCCTGAAGAACAGATTGATTTATTTGTCTGAATAAGCTGCAGGTACTGACTGCTGTACCCACAGGAGCATCCAATGAGACTATTTCACAAGCACATGGAGCTTACTGTATGACAATTCTTATTGCTAGTGTGGAGGTTTTTGTAAATATATATCCCAGAGGAACTGTTTATTGCTCAGATGTTGCTCTGAAAGAGATTTGTTCAGTTATGTTTTGTTCTGTGTTTCTTGTAAAACTGTGTTTCATCAAATTAGTGAAAGCAAATTAATTTATATAGTAGTTAAAGTATATAGTATTTTTACAATGTACAGTAAATAGTTTCAGATGTTAATGTTTATAATTTATAATGCCCTAAAGTCTATATAGCAGATTAGAGTTGGGCGATAATTAAAATTTTTCAAAGATTCAAGCAATTTGGCAGTTTAGATATGCTATATAGTATACATCGTATACATATGTGTGTGTGCAGATAATGTTGGACATACATATCCAACTATATATACAGTACATATATGTATATATACATAGAGAGAGAGAGAGAGAGAGAGAGAGCTTGGCAATAATACATGTGGTAAGATTTGTTCATGTATGTTTCATTCATGTTCATGTAAGTTTCAACTTGGCCTCAGATATTTATCTGAAATATTAGATGTAAAAATGTGACAATTATTGACAAAAAGTAGAAACTATAAAGAGCTATCTAGAGCTATAAAATTCATATAGTTTTATGGATTAATATAGATCATTTAACCCTGAAAAAATTAATGAGAAATATTTGAGTGCATATTGAGACTGATTGCATATTGACTCAAGATTTTAGACTTCTGATGTCTGGACAAATCTGAGCACAGTTTGAGAAATGATTGATCTTTTCTCAAAATCTAGATGAGAATCGTGAGATTACTAGAGTCTGTTTGTTTCTTTGAAAGAAATATTCTAAAAAGTGAAAGTCTCTATTTTTATCTGATCACTGTCTAGGGGAAGCAATTTGATGTTAACGAGATCTCATTGTGAGTTTTATTTTGTCAGAGGAAGCATATTGAGAGTATCTTACTTGCTTTGAAAACATAGGGAAAGAGATGTGTCTTGCTAAACCCCAGCAGTGACAGGGCAGTCAGCCTTTGTACTGAACAGACTGACTTATTTAAAATGACTTTTCCCACATGGTCAACACTGAACACAGTTTGGTCTATTCTAATTATTATACTATTATTCTATGGAAAGGGAGGACTAGGAACAGCAAATGGAGCAAAAGACTTGCAGGTCGTTGTTTGTTAAGCCACTTCTAGATGTACTGAGATGGGGAGACAGAGCAGATGTCAACGGTGGAAGGGTGCCTGCAGTTCTCCTAACATCAATTTGAAAATGTTTCCCATGTTCCCTTTCCAGTATAGCCTGTCAGACTCCACCAAGGTAATTGAGTTTCTGCAGAGGCGAAATGAAACTGAAGTTTCAGCAGCGGCATCAAAGGGTAAGGCACTGCTTGTGGTTTGTCTACTCCTCACAGCCCAAGCAATCGATTTAATCCCTTGTAGTAAAGGAGAGAGTGGAAAGATGGATCCAGGATCAGGTATCTCATAGATCCGGCAGAGTTTTGCAGAGCACCTCTATGCCACGTGGGAAAAAATACCTTGATGTGTGAGATGATGTATGTGAGCAATCTTAAACTAAAAGTACCTCACATCGGAGGGCACAGGCCTTTGATCACATATTGATGGTGTGTTGTGGTAAACAGACGCCCTTGCTGTATTGCTTTAACCCAGTGGTTTTCAAAGTGTGAGGTGCACCCCCTAAAGCAGTGCCACTGTTCTTTTATTTATTTTAGTATGTTGTAAATATGTCATGGCATACCATTTTTTATATAATTAACTCTTTCCCAGCCATTGGTGAGTCATCTTGTCTTTTATGAGAAAACGCTTCCCATTTTTATGGCTTTTCATGTTTTAACTTTTATATACGCTCGGGGGAGCTAAAACACATTGTTTGAATGAGACCACATTTTCCAGATCAAAAACACAGATGAGGAAGACGTGGAAATGAGCAATCTCTTATGTAAGCATATTTTCGCATTTGTCTGAATGAAAATGCAAATTCATTCTTTGCCACTAGGTGCTGCTTTTGACGCAGTAAAGTAGCTGTTTCCCCGGTAACGACTGTACACAAAGCAGCACTGCGCTCACAAATGCTGCTTTATTAGGCATTACAGGCATGATGAAATGGAAATGAAATCAACCAACTGCCAGTCGGACCAATCACCACAGATTAGTGTCACACAAAGGAGGAGTTTGGAAAAATGAATCGTTGAATGAATTGTTTGGGAGTCATTGTGCATATGAGGTTAAAACAAATGCATATTATAAGACAATGAAAGTGTTTTTTGACCTTGTATGCATGTCAACCTGTTGTTGGGGACTCCCAAAACCAAAATATGAACATTTCATAATCTATAATAGGGGCACTTTAAATTGATCAAAAGTGACGGTTTTACTGTTTTACATTGTTACAAAAAATGTGCTTTTGAACTTTCTATTAATCAGAGAATCATGAAAAAAGTATAATGGTTTCCACAATAAATCTTAACCATCAAGTCAGCATGTTAGAAAGAATTCTCAAGAATCATGTGACTGTATTAATGGCTGCTGAAAATTCAGCATTGTCATCGCATATTAAATTTTTTTATTACATAAATGTATCCATATATTTGTGAATATATTATCGTATATATTTGTGAAATTAAAATGATTTATATAAATGTTTTTTTTTTATTATTAACAATTTTTTGAATGGTGGGTATACATTTACATCTTTAAAAGTAGGGCATCACCAAAAACAATTAAGAACCACTACTTTAACCTATAGTGAAAAGTCATATGAAATGGCAGGTATCACATAAAGACATGTCAGTCAAGATTGGACAGTACAGACTTGACTGAGTTGATCAGTTAACGCAACAAACACAAAGTTAACTTGCTTCTCCACCTCCTCTCAGGGCCTCTTCGCCCTCCACTCTTTCTGGTTTCACACTGCCAAGTCATGTCATGGAGCATGTGTGAGGGGACATAGAGAGGAGTTATCTTTCCTTTTAATGACTCTAGGTCAGAGTTGGAGCAGATCAGAGGTAATGAGACATCCTTTGAAATAACGGCTCCACTCCATCCAGGAGAGTGAGAGAGAGCGTTTGCCGTACTGGCAGGCTTCCTTTGAGAGGTGTGTGCTGGTGCTGATCACGGTCATTATCTCACCTTAGGACTCAGCAGCCGTAACCCTTGCACACACATGCAGAGCCTCTAATTGAGTTTCTGTGTTCTGCTGACTGGGCTTTGATTCGCCCACGAGTGGTCAGAGAGAAGTGCTTGCCTTCCATGTTTCTAAGCCTTTTACTATCTCTCTGTCTCTGTGGTCAGACAGCATCTTAATCCCAGCATCCCAGATGATTTCTGACACACTCTAATCATCTACAGAACAAGATTATGAAATTAAGCTTTACTTTGACCCTCTGTTGGAAAATCAGGTTATACAGCTGAAGGTGGTACAGCTGTGTTGTAGCTGGTCTAAAATGGTTTAGTTGTGAACAGCACCAACAAATATGGTAACATTTTAAAACTGAAATTGACTATGGTAAAATAGAATGTTCTAGTTTTTCCAGTGAGTGCTCTTGACTAAGATTGCCTATCAGCTTAGTCAGGACTGAACCAGCTTGTAGGTTAGTTGGTCAGCTACTTAAACTAGCTCACTAAACAGACACTACCATAAACAACATGAAGTGGCATTCACAACCCATGAATACACTACTGTTCAAAAATTCAGGGTTAGTAAGATGTTTATGTTTATTTATGTATTCATTTGTTAAATTTTTTATTTATTTTTTAAAAGAAATAAACTAATACTTTTATTCACCAAGGATGCAATACGTTGGTCAAAAGTACAGACTTTTACAAACATATCTATTTTTATTGAACTTTCAATTAAATAAAAGAATTCTTAAAAAATGTATCTTACTTTCCACAAGAATATTAAGCCGCAGAACTGTTTACAATATTGAAAATCATAAGCAGTGTTCTTTAGCAACAAATCAACTTATTTTTATGATATTTGAAGTATAATGTGAAACTGAAAATTGCTTTTTTTACTGTATTTTTATCTAATAATGCAATCTTTGTGAGCATAAGAGACTACAAAATCATTAAAAAATCTTACTGACAACAATGCTTAGTAACCATTGCAATTATAAAAGTAAAACATAATTAAAAAAGAAAACAATAGCATGCATTGTATAAAGTAGGCACCATCAGCACTTGTTACTTGTAACTATAGTAGTCTTGATTAACTTAAGTTGTTAAAAGATGTGAAAAAGTGATGTTTTATAATGCACACTGATGACATTTAAAAAGGAGGTACATTTTGTCAACAAATTGTTTTGGATTATCCAAAAGCGCATTTAAAATAAGTTCAATGAGAACATTATGTTCATTAGAAAAACTACTGATACTTTAGAGACCAGTAGGCTGATCTGAATGTAGCACCAAGTTGATTTAATCTCCAAAGACCCATTCGACCAGTTGAAGAAGAGAAAATTCTGGAAGATGGTTGTTGGCTGAACCATTTTTTAATTTTTAAGTGTGGGTCTGATTTTTGTCCAGTTTCCACAGAAAGGAGGAACAGTTGGTGACCGGTTTAGAGTGGTAAGTGTGTTTGTGTGTGTTTTTGTGGTTAAGGTCACCGCTGTGCTGTCCTGCACGCCGGCTCTCGCAGTATTTCACTGTGGAGTGAGGATGTAGGTATCTCCATAAACTGCCTCAGGGCTTTCAATCAGATCTCAGCCGCTGAAATGAAATGGAAATAAACAGCAAGAGGAAAAAGGGGAGCGAGAGTGAGAGAGAGAGAGAAAACACATCACTAAGATGGAGGATCTATCTCTTAGTCGTGTTGTTGCATTTATCTGAGTGGTTTCTCTCCTCTGTGTAACAGCTCCGCTGCTCTCTCTGTCATTTTTTTGAAGTCTGTTTTCCTTTTTCCCCCTGGTGCTTGTATTTTAGATGGCAGTGTATGAAATATACAACATGCCCGAGCTTTGATATAACATAGAAGAGAATAGAGCAGGTACATTTGTCAGTGAGAGACAAGGACAGTGTGTGTGTGTGTGTGTGTGTGTGTGTGTGTGTGTGTGTGTCTGTGTGTGTGTCTGTGGAAGAACATCCCACACAGATGTCGGTTCGAAATCAACAGAACAGAGGAAACATAATTATATGTGTTTAGTTCCTCCCCCCATCTCTCCCTCTGCATGCTCTCATCAGCGGTGAAAAATGGGCTTAATTAACCTGCAGGAAACTTTGTGAATGTGTATGATGCGTGGAATCGTGTGTGTGAATTATGTTTCTTTTTCAACAACTGCGTCTAAATGAGAATGGAGGAGAGAAGCAGCATGTTTTAACTGTCTTTGTGGTGAATTTCTCTCTAAAACGTTCCAGAGAGATGTGGGTATTATATATGGCTATATGCTTTTAATTGCTATTAATCATATATATAAGACTTTTGCATTAAAAAAATATTTTAAATTAATGCTATTAATAAATTTCTATTTATTGTGACATATAATGTGACATTGAGGACTGGAAAAATGACAGCTGAAAATTCAGCTTTGCCTTCACAAGTATAAATTCATATAAAATATACTGAAATTAAAAAAATAATTTAACATTGTAATAATATTTCACAGTTTTTTTGATAAATTTAATACAGCCTTGATGAGCAAAAGAGACTTCAAAATTCAATTCAATTCAATTCAAATTTATTTGTGTAGTGCTTTTTATAATACAAATCATTGCAAAGCAACTTTATAGAGAATTAAGTTTCTACAATATTTAGTAGTAGCTTAACAGTGGTTACTGTCAGTTTATGTGCATATGGCAGAAATTTTCTGAAAAATGATTTAAAGAGGTAAACAGACAATGAACACTATTAACAGTAATTATTATATGATGCAATCACACTTGTAACATTTGGTTCTGTAAAAACATTTTAAAAATCAAATTTCCCCAAAATGTTGAACAGTAGTATAAGACAAATACATTTATGCAGGGGCGTAGATTACGCGGGGGACGTACTTTTAATATCACGTAAATTCGTCCCCCGCACTTTTTCAGTCAAATGTGTTCGCATAGAGGTTTTCAAGAGCTGGTGTGAATAAATATAGATTTAAACTCAAAAGAGACAGGATAGTCTGTGCATGACCTGATATTTTATTCGGACCCAGAAGGTGAGATGAACTTCACGGAGCGCTAAACACTCCTGCAGTGTTTGTTTCATTCATACTCAAAGCCGGAGCATGCTCTCGCGATGATAGTCATATCAGGAAACTCCTAATATGGACAAAAGTGTCCAGCTATCGCTGTATGAAAACAGTTGTTTTGACAGAAGAACTGAAACTTTTGGAAACACGAAGACATTACTATACGATTGCGACAATATATGGTGTTTCAAGTCATCTCCAGCAGGTGATAAATACAGTATATGAACAAAACTGTGCTAACTGACATAGATTTATTACAGTATAGACACTATTCTGCCTTATTATGTGATAAATACGTTCTTTTAGTATATAAAAATAATCATTATTGTTTGTTATTGTCCAGCAGTTATGGATTTCTAAGCCAATTAAAAGCTAGAAATTAGAGAATAATTAAAGTTGCCTATAATATCCACTACCAGTCAAGTCTCTTCTGTTCACCAAGCCTGCATTTATTTAATCGAAAGTACAGCAAAACAGTAAACCGAAATATTTTTACTAGACTATTTAAAATAACGTTTATGAATAATAATGTTTTCTATTTGAATATATTTCAAAATGTAATTTATTGAGATGTTAAAGCTTGCTAAATAAAAGTATTAATTTCTATAATTTCTTTTTCAAAAAATTATTTTTTTGAATGATATGCTGTATAATGTTGCAAAGGCTTTTTATTTCACATAAATGCTGATCTTTGGATCCTTTTATTCATCAAAAAATGCTGAAAAAATGTACTCATGTTTTAAATATTGATAATCAGCATATTAGAATGATTTGATTTCTGATGGATGTGACACTAAAGACTGGAGTAATGATGCTGAAAATTCACCTTTGATCACAGGAATAAATTACATTTTAAAATATATTCAAATAGAAAATAGTTATTTTAAATAGTAAAAATATTTCACAATATTACTGCTTTTGCTGTACTATGGATCAAATAAATGCAGGCTTGGTGAGCAGAAGAGACTTCTTTAAAAACATAAAAAATCTTACTGTTCAAAAACTGTTGACTGGTAGGCTATAGATTACAGAAATGTTCTGTTGTAATGTTTTATATTATATTGTAATGTTTATATATATATATATATATATATATTTTTTTTTTTTTTATTTTTTTTTTTTAATTTACATTTATTCATTTAGCAGACGCTTTTATCCAAAGCGACTTACAAATGAGGACAGTGGAAACAATCAAAAACAACAAAAAGAGCAATGATATATAAGTGCTATAACAAGTCTCAGTTAGGTCAACACAGTACATGTAGCATGGGCTTTTAAATAATATAATAAATAAAAAGAAAACAGGTAGAATAGAAAAAGAATAGAGCAAGCTAGTGTTAGAGGTCTGTACACACACACACACACACACACACACACATATATACATAAATATATATATATATATATATATATATAAACACACACACACAGTTGTATAATAAATGAAAAGAAAATAGAATACAAAATATTAGAAAGGTAAGCTAACAACAATAATTTATTAAAACAATGGCATCAGTTATATTTTACACAAGTAAACAATGATGTAAGAACAGTGTGAGGGTGAAATGTATTTACCGTGTGTGTGTGTGTGTAATATGGTATGACCAAAAGTGGGCCACAATGCGAGATCATTAATTAGGATGCACTGTGCTTTCGTGCTCTGGCTGGGTCAGAGCAGCCCCCACAGTCTACAAACACACTCACAGTACTACAATAATGAGGCCCTGTCTGTGTCACACACTGCCCTCTGTCACTGCCTACAGATTAGTATGCACACTTACACACCTACACTTAACGGTCATGCTTTCTCTCCCTTTGTGTGTGTGTTTGGGTGTTTGGTTCATCAAGCTAGAGTCCTTTCACCCTGCTCAGTGCGAGATGCTGTTTTTGCTCCTGGCTCGTTCGGAGCATTTCTAATGCATTTTTTTAATTCGTTCAGTGCATTTAGGCATATATGAAGATGGCGAACTGCTTGGATCCACACCAAATCAATCGCTTCGAGATCACCTGAACGAGTTTGGTCTTTGCCTGATTAAAAACAAATTCTGGAGCAGCTTTGTGCGGATATTGTGTGTCTGCTGATGTTTTGTGTAGATTTAACTATGACTAAAATCCACAAAAAAGTAGACTTAAAAATCTGTTTTTTTTTTTTTTTTGCACATCTCTCACTCTCTGAGACTTCTCACCCGGAGGAATTTCAGTGTGCTGTTCATGAGTAAGGGTGACAGAGAGAGAAAAAGACAAAGGCCCTGATTTGAAAACTTAATTACATCCCTGGAAAAGCATGTCATCAGAACAACAATGAGATATACATCGTTGAGTGTTTAATTGAGCATGAAAGAGCTCTCTTTTTAGACTGAAACGCAAAAACTGCTTCTGCCAGCCCAGCAAGGACAAGGCAATTACGCAAGCTCACCGGCGTGCTGTTTGCATGTCACAAAGACTTAACCCTGCAAAGTGGAGACTTGACTCAGGGGGACACCTGCACTGTCCCAGTCACTATGACAACTTGGCCTACACTGTCATTCACCAAGACACCTGCAAGTCTTTCCCTATGCTGTGTGTGTGTGTGTGTAATTCCAGATCATTTGTTCAGAGTGGTCCTGTAGGGAGGTATCCAGCTGTAAGAGGGACTTCAGGGACAAGGTATCAGGAAGGGCTCAGAGTGAGAAGAGACATGGTTTCTGGCTTCTTAGAGTCTTTGGTTTGGTGCTGATGTACTGTAGTCCTTCTCAAACAGACCAACAATGGCACAGTTTTCAAGATGGTGGGTTATATTTAAATAGAGAGTTTACCAAAAATGTGAAGTTTTAAAGTCACCATGAAATCAAAATGGACAATTATTTTTTTCTTTATTATTTTTATGGAATATTTCAGTGTTTATTATAAATGTGTATATTTTTTATTGTACACAAGGACTGGGCAATAATAAGCAACATATCACTCACATGAGATCACAATGATTCATGAATGATTCAGGTCTGGCCGCAAATTTTTTTGTTTGTTTCAGTCGGATAAATGTAACAAAAGAAAAGAAAAGATGGTTGAAATTTATGCTTAATGAAGACTTTAACTGCTGTGATCGGATCATTGAACAGTGAGTTGAATTCAAGACCTGGATCAATTCAATTTACGATTGAATCTTTCAAATCATTTGAACAGGTTTTGCAGATTGAATCAATAGATTCATAGGAGTCAAAACAACAGTTCATTCATGAATAATTTAATTCAGACATTTATTTTTTTTTACTTGGCACCCACAGTCATTGATTTTAAAATTCTTAATGATTTTTGACTGTATTTCAAGAGCTGTAAGCTCTAATAATCAAAATGAAAACAAAACATATAATGAAACATAACTTTAATCTGTGAAATCATGAAATAGCAAACTCTAAGCAATACAGTTTTCCTCTGTCATTTGTGTTTTGCAATTATGGTGAATCAGCATTGATTCACTGCTTCATATCTAATCAAAGGCATCACATCGTATTCTTCCCATCCTCCAGTTGCTCTTTAGATGCAGACAAACATGGTAACAAAAGAAAAGCTGCACATGTTCGATGCGGCTGACGACCGTTTAAGTCTCTTTGAATGGAATCTAATTTTCCCCAGTCGGCATCGGCTTCTTTTACATCCTCTCACCAAATTACTGTACACCAAATTAGGCCAAAAACACAACACAAACACAGCACGCACAGTTTCCATCCCTCTTTCTTTATCCGCTCTTCGTCTTGTTGTTTTTCTTTTAACGTAGCAATCCGTGACATCTTCTGTATTGATATTCAAATTAGTACGGAGCTTTGGGTGGACTTAGATAAAATTCACCAGCTATTTATACACGGAGCATATTATATCCAACGCTTTGCTTCACGCTATCCAGGCTTAGCTTGGCTTAGCGAGGCGTAAACAAATGCACGAAGGTCTTTGCGCTTTCTCCTCAGATTTTTTCCCCACATTATCTGAACTTCCAAACTGCGATGCTGAAAAAGATCAAGCAATTGTTTCATTGTGTTTTATGCACAGGGTGAGAAAGAGATCCCAGTTGGGGTTCCATATTGTTCTTTTGAAACAAAGAGCAAGATGCCCAGTCATGAAACAGATAGAAAAATCACACTCTTTCATTACCAGACAGGCTTTTTTTTACTATTTCTATCATAGCTAAAAAGCATTTTTACCCATTCCTTCCTCCCTTATTTTCTCAGTACGAGGGGTGTTTATATTCCTTCAGGATGTGGTGATACTATGACAGCTGTTTTGGAGAAGTTGGGTAGAGATACATTTGTTGAAACCCTCGCCAGGGTTCCTCGGGCGTCCCTTGAACTGCCCTCTCCCTGTTGGAGGTTTGTTGACTGAGCCTGTGGCTCATTAGCCTCTCAGGTGTGGGTGTTGGCTGTTGGAGTTTGATCCACATCTGTTGGACCTTTAGGCCACCCCATGGTGGGCTGCACACAGAGCTCAGTGTGAGGTAGGAAGGGTCGCTTCTAAGGTCTGTGATTCCACATGGAGAACACAGATTTTTAGAGACATATGAAAATGTGGAGCCCCTACATTACACAAACAGTATCGGACAGAGTTGAAGTGTCTGTCTGCCCTCTCATGCCACAGGAAGTCACCTACCTTTGCCTTGTCTTCCAACCATAATTTGAACAAAAACACTCAATACCATCCCCCATTTTGAGAAAAAGTGCATAAATATGATTCATTATTCATATATATATATATAATATACATTTACACAAAGTAAAATATAAATTACACTGAATAAAAAATAAACAGTATAGTATATATGAAAATTATATAACCTTTTATTCTTTTTTCATTATTTTATACATTACATGCAAATTTAACATTACATACAAAATAAAAAAATATTATCTAATAAATAATATAGACTACTTGTTTATGTTTTTATTTTATTTTGTTTATATTTATTACACTGTACACTCAAGTATTTGCTCATAACTACTGTATTATGAATTTATCATGTTTTAGAGACTTGTTTTTGATATTGCGTTTTAGTGTATTTAGTGTATCGGTTGTACAGTATGTTCACAACCAATGCTATTGATATATTATTTGCAGAAATTTTATCTTCATTTAAAAATCGTTAGTGCATGATCAGCGTTATTTATCCTCATCATATTTTCATCAACAGTTTATTTTTGGTCTTTTGTTATAAATTAAAAATATTTTTTAGCGCAGAATGTTATTTCATTTAGCAAATTCATTAAATAATATCATTTCACTCACTCATTTCACATACAGTTCCTGATGTAAAAATGTAATAAAATGTATTCAGTAAGGCCTTGCTGCTAAAGCCGATGTCCCTTTTATTTGGATACATTTATGCATGTATTTAGCATACATCTTGCTTGGTTCAGTCATGTAGACCTCTGATAATTTATCTGTATTATCACCAAACGTCAGTGAATCACAGTGGCAAGTGGACAGCCACAGAATTTGATTACACCAACAGCAACTTTGACAGGATTTAGATGTATTTGCATAGAGAATGTCACTTTTTGTTGACTTTCACATGTGCAGTGATCTGTGCGGGTTTGTTGGTTTGTGTTTTCACTCTGCTTGTATTAATGTGGTTTTATCTATTTGACTGAGCTCCAGTCCATCCATTTGTACGACACATCCTGACTCTGCAGACGTTCACAACACAGAGACACGGAAACATAGAGGCAAGACACCCAAGCCCCCGACCCTTGTATCTCTTTGCTCTCGTTGTATCTTTTGTCTTTTCCTTGCATCTCCCTCGATCAGTCTCTTTTGACATACTCCAAAGCATGGCTATGAAACACAGGAAGTGAGGGTAACAGTAGTATGTTCCCTCTTGACGAGGTGCTTAGAAGTGAAGTTTCTTCTTATTCTCACTCTTGTCTCGCTTTTGCATGAAATGTCAAAAACAACACGATGCAAGTCTGGAAACAAACATACAACAGAGAAAAGAGAACACAAAAACACCCCAAAAAAGATATTTCTGTTCTGTTAAGTACTTTCTTTCTCCGTCTGATCTTCCGAGGCCGTCTGAGGGAGCGGATCGTGTCTCTGACAGCAAACTTCCTCAGGACCTACAGGGGAAGTCAGAGATGATGTGTTCTACAGAAATGTAATTTCTCTCTTAGCCGAGCGTCCTCGGGCTGAATGACAGTCTGAAGCCGAGAGGCGTCACTGAACTCAGGGTGGCTAAAGGCTTTCCCTTTCCCTCCTGCTCTTTTGCCTGGTATTTGGATTAGAAAATGTGCTTTCAGAGGCTATAGATTCAACACTACGGCTTGGTAGATGTATTTGGGATATTTTGCAGAGATTACAGATATTATGAAGAGCATTGTGAACATTCTCCAAAAAGAAGACAATGAATGGGATAAAACAAGAAGAGTATCTAGAGGGAAGATGAGAGGGCCTTAGATTTCTCTCATTAGGGCCTATTGTATTATTATTATTATGCATTTTTATTTTTTTATCTTTGCTGTTTGTTGCTAAGGTGTTCTGAAGGGGTTTAAGTTTGTTGCTATTCCATTAGTTCCCAGCCCAAGTTCTTAATTAGTCTCAGTTCCCTTTGAAACCACAATAGCTTCCTCCCATGTTCAAGTAATTACTAATTTACAATAATTACTAATTAATGACAATATTTAATATTTTTTTCTCATAAATAACTGCATGAACTTCTTCAAGTAGACTTACATTATTTCATGTATTGTAATGCATAAAACTAAAAACATTTTGTGCATCATCTTTTAATTTGATATTTTGTCCTGATAAATAACTAAATGAACTTTATGAAAGTCTACTTGCATTGTTATTTTATTTATTGTATTTGTAATGCATAAAACTTCTACAATGTCTCAAAAGTGTTTTTGGTATGTGATGTGTTTCTTTATGAACTCAACATATTTGTCTGTTTCCCTCTCTCTCTAGGTGATGAATGGTACCTGTGCCGGCTGACTCTGACCCTCCCCAACCTGTCAGATCTTCAGTGGGCTATGTTCCCCTACCCCTACCTGGCAGCCGTTGGGCCCGACACTGGTGCTGGCTCTGTGGTTTACAAGCTCGTGGCCCGAAGTGGCGATGGCTCAGTGGGAACAGCTCACTTCCTTTTAGTTGATGGTGGGTTTGACGACCAGACTCTTTGACCATTGAAAAAATGTCTATACAATCATTCTGCCACGACACTGGCCCATTATAGATGAAAAGGGAATTAAACTGATGTCTAACATGCAGACATACATTACATGATCAATAATTTTAACCCCTTAAAATGGAAAGGCTTTAGCTGGAGCGTTTAGCTCAGGTTTGAGAGAAATTTGTTTTGTTTTCATACCATAGACACCCTTTTATTTTAAAACAATGGCAATGCCTTTTTATCGAGCCAGTTGGTTAACACTGTTATAGAAACAGCATAAAACACTAAGTGACTAATGTAATTCATGCCGTTTTCCATAGTTATTCAGTTGTGTTTAAGTGATTTAATTTAGTGCACAGAGAGCAAAAAAGGTTAAATGAATCTGAGGCATGCTTGGAATTCAGTCTAATTAGTCAAAGGCAAACGGACTAAATGTGATTTATGCATACAACTCTGATCTGCACGAATATATGTGTGAGTGTATGTGTATGTTGGGACAGGTGTGCCGTACTGGTTTTATTGTACCTCCAGGACATCTTCAGAAACATCATAACCTCTCATAATGGCCAGTCATTCATCATCTGATATGTTGTGACATTACAAAATTACTTCTCTGGTCCATAAGGATTTAGACTCTGCTATAAATATTCTGTCTCTGGTGATATTACACTCTGATGTTTATAAATTCTGTCTTTCTGTCTTTTATAGTACTCTTCCTCCAAGTTTTTGATCTGTCTTTTAGTTGAATGTCGTTCATTGTCAGTTTAACTAGATTTGCGCTGACAGAGAATAAATTACTAGTCCTTGTAGGACAAAAAGGATATTGTTCCGGGTAAGCAGATTTTAGACCTTGATTCTGTAGAAATAAGACTGAAATTAAAATGCTACCGTAATTGGTCAGTTTGGCATTCTAGCCATGCTATGGTTTACAGTGACACTTAATTAAATGCTTAGTATTTTAATGAAAAATTGCCCTTAACAAAATCAAGGCCATGCTTTATTATGAATATTTTCACAGCTTAAGGGCTACAGGCTCTCTACTGTATGTTTTGCCTTACAACATCCTTTAGACATGACTAATCAACCATCTTAGAGCTGCCCGTCCCTAAACAAAAGACCAAACATTAATTTGAGTGTGCAATTCTTAGTTAGAATAAGCTGCAAAGTAGGAATAGATCCTTCATTTCACACCATTAACAGCAACTTTTTAATTAATTGAAGAGAGCTTGTAAGGACAGAATCAAGCGTGATTCTGGATCAGAACCTCTGCTTGTAGCAGATGAGCATTCGAGCAGGAGCGGGTACAGCTGGGAGATCTGCTCCGCCTTAGCAGCTGTGTTCTTCATCCACCTCCTCTTCCTCTGCTCCCAAATAACGACATGCTCAAGGGGACAGCAGTTAAAATGAGCTCTTGTCTTACTATTTTCCTGAAGGAGGAACGGAGGGGAGCATTTTGCTCCTCACACACACACAGATGCACTGAACCACAGCTGGCAGAAGGGACCCTCACTCCTAATGTGTGTAAAAAGACTCCAAGGCTTTTGTGACTTTGTCTTTGTAATGCTCTTGCACTTTGAGCTGAACTTTACAAGAGTTGCTCTTTTAATATGTGATTATAAACAAGAGCCACATCACAGTTTTTGGGCAATGTTTCAAATTGGTTACATGCCACAAGTCATCATTTTTAAAATTAGGCAGGTTGTTTCTACTGTACAATACTATAATATGTGTCTTAATATACTGATTATTTTTTTTAAGAAACTATATTAGTTTGTTCCTGTTTTTGCCATAAAAATAGCATAAGATGGTGACATGGCATTAAATAAATATATGCTACTACTCACCCTTATATTTTGTTTTATTTTATTTTATATTTTATTTGCTACATTAAATGGGTGTGTATTTTATGACAGGTGGAGAAGATTCCTTTGAAGTGGACCGAACAACAGGAGAAGTGAGGACCACAGGACGACCTCTGACCCCCAGTAAGGAGTACACACTGATTGTCCAGGCCGTGGATTTGCAGGGCAGGAGGGGTCCACACACCTCTGTGTTCATACTGGCTGGCTTCCGGCCCCCTCAGTTCACCAACACCACCTACACGATCTACATCCCTGAGAGCACCGGGGTGGGCCAAGCGTGAGTACAGGAAGCTGCGTGTTAGTGGGCATGTTTGTGTGCATCTACATGTAAAAAAAATTCAGAATTTGCTGCTCATTAGAGGGTAAGAGAAGGATTGTGCGAACATGGCCAACTCCAAAGCGTTATGTGTCATCTGTTGCATGAAACAATTCGCCTGGAGGGATAGCGGAGGTTGAGAGAGTGGGGACGGACTGAATAGAGGGGGTTGTGGAAGACAGGGGGAACACAGATGCATCATTTTGTCCCCAGGCTCTGAATTTGAAAGTGTGTTCAAATTCAAATATTTATTAAAAGAAACTTTTGGATAAACATGAAGAGCAGTGTCTGAACTTCCCCCTTCGGGCACTGGCACAGAACTGAGCATAATAATCTGTGTGAAGGAGGAGAGGACAGCTAATCTTTGAAAGAGAGACATATTAAAAAGAGAGGAATAGAGAAACATATTAAAGTTAAAGAGTGTGGAAGGGAGAGATGACGGGGGACGCGAGCCACAAAGAACAACCAAGATATTTTAGACATTCATTAGAGACATTAGCCCTTTTCTAAAATCTTGTTAGTTGCCTCGCTGCCTATAAAAGCAGATGCATTCCAAAGCTTTGTTGACACTGACAGCATTTGTATGGCAGGAGGTTGAGAGGTCACTGTATTTTGGCCACTAATTGGCTTTTTTTTTTTTGGTGGCTTATTGCCAAAACTGGCCATTGCATATCACTGATTTTATAATGATTTCTAAAGGATCATGATGAGGCACAAGGAAGTCTGGCTGCTGAAAATTCAGTTTTGCCATCACAGGAATAAATTGAATTTTTAAAATTATCATAATAGACATTTTAATAATAATAATATTTTAAACTATAATAATATTTCAGAATATTAAATAATTGTTTTTGAGATTATTTTCAAAAACATTACAAATTCTTACTAACCCCAGCATTTTAAATAGTATTGTACATAGCAAACACAAATATATTATGAAATAGTCCTTATTTAATTATGTATTTTTTATGCTTTTTTATGTTATTAAATACTGTCCCGTTAGCTCACAAGTTTTGGAACATAGCTGTAGTTTTCATTCTCCAATAGGATACATAGTAAATAAATGATATGCTGGCCTGTGCACTGATTCTATTTCCTTTGTGTGTCTGTAGGGTGGCATTGGTCCAGGCTATCTCTTTCCAAAGGAAGACTCTGTCTTATATGTTGCTGGTGAACCCAAGCAACCTGTTCAGCATAAACCAGGAGAGTGGGGCGCTCAGCCTGACACGAACTGTGGATTTTGAGAGTGGACAACATCTCCAACACCTGCAAGTCAGAGCTTCTGAACCAGATACAGGACTGAGCAACATGGCAGAGGTCAGCACACGATTACCTAGCTATCTAAACGGCTTCTTCCCTTGGTCTTCAACCATTTCTATCCCCAAAAGTACAGTTAGCACAGAAGTACATAACTTACTTGTTGTTTTGTTGGTTCTGGTTTCCCACTTATATATTGTTTTCTCTCACATACTTAATGCGATAACCCGGCTTAGGGCTGACATTAAGATGTGTGGCTGTCAGTCATTCTTCACATCATGATACAACTGGTACTTTCTCAGGTGGAAGGTGCATATGCTTTGATACACACAATACCACACACACATAAGCATGAAGGCATTCGCAAGCACAAACAGAGACAAACACATATCAGCAGAAAAGCACTAATGAGAGATTTTGTGTAGCGTTGAGGCCATCAAACACACCACAGCTGTGGCTGTTACCACTTATTTGTCTTTATGTGTAAGATGAAGTGAAGCGACAAAGGCAAAGAAATATGACAGATGTGCGATGTATTTTACCCATTGTGTTGTTGTTGCTGTCATTAAAGGCACAAATGTATCCATTTGTGTGTGCATGTTGCTCACACTGTTGCTGTTCCGTGTTGATCTACTTTGTTTGGCACAAGTTCCTCCACATTAATTGAGTCCTCTTGATGGACTTGGCTGAGACACAATGATGTGTACCTGTGTCTGTGCCAGCACCAGTCACACACACACACTCGCACATTTTAGATAATTGTCGGAGTCACTGCCCCCTGCCAAATGATTACACCATCTGTGAAGATGACTTCATGAGTACGACAGGCTAGAACAGAGATGAGACGAAGCAAAATGAGAGTAGAGGAGAAGATAAGAGACAAGGCCAGAAGAGACTAGCCTGGACAAGACTAAAGGAACAGAGAAGAGATTAGACAAACAATCCTGATGAGACGAGACTAGAAAAAAAAAGAGATGAGATGCAACAAGAGAGGAGATCAGTTGAGACAAAACAAAAGAGGAGAGACCAGAAAAGATGAAATGAAACAAGATGAAAGACATTCTAAGACAATAAGAGATGAAAAAAGACAAGGTGAGACATGCAAGACAGGAGACAAGATAAGACAAGAGAATTAAATGAGATGAGACAAGAAGAGACTAAATGTGTTGATGAGACAGCAGAAAAAGAGGCTAGAAAAGGTCAAATGAGACAATAAGAGACCAGAAGAGAGAAGATAAAAGGACAAGTGATGAGAAGAGATGACAATACAATAGACTAGAAAAGTTCAAATGGAACAAAATGTTAGAAGAAAAGTATACAGATGAGGATAGAAGAAACAAAATGATATTAGATGAAAAGTGAAGAAATGAGTCCAAATGAGATGAGAGAAGACAAGAAGAGACTAAACAAGGCAAGTGAGACGGTGAGAAAAAAAGAGACCAGGCGAAACTAGAAGAGAGGAGACTAAAAAATTAAATGAGACAAAAGGGATAAGAGACTAAATGTGTTCATGAGAAAGTGGGAAAAGAGACTAGAAAAGGTCATAGGAGAAAAGACGAGACCAAAGACAGACAAGATAAAAGGACAGGTGAGATGAGAGGAGACCATGCAAGGTGAGAATAAAAGAGACAAGGCAAAACCAGAGTCAACAACAACAGGAGAAGAGAAGAGACTAAACAAGAAGATGAGAGGAAAAGAAACCAGATGGAATGAGATGAAGAAAAATAAGAAGAGAAGAGAAAATAAGAGACAATAGGGGAGGAAAAATAAGAAAAGCAAAAATTTGCAAAGAATAAGCATCTGTCCTCTTAGCATGTGAAAAATGATTTCATAAAGATAAAGTTCTACATTAAGACTCTTCATCTCTTTTAGACCCCTGTTGTTGTTGTTATTAGCAGTGATTCTCCTCCAGCAGCAGACATCAGTCTCATTACTGCCATATTCAACTTCCAGCAGCTATGAAACAAACACAGAACGTTTCCTCCTTTGGGCAGATTCCTGAGGGACAACTGAAGAGAAAAAGAAACCAGTAATGCAGAGCTACATGGGTTTTAAGGCTCTGGCCTGACGGTTTCAGAGCTGTATGATCAGCTACAGTGCCGTGTGTGTTACGTGTAAGGAACTTTTCCCTCTTGGCAGTGCTGTTCCTCTGAGATAAGCAGTTCTGCGGGACTCACCCTCACCATGACTAACGCTCCCACTGAGAACACGTACCCTGCTTTCCCTCTGCCTCTGTTCGGTCAAAGTCAAATACTGTGCCAGTATTCCGTCTGAATGCTCACAAATCGCTGCACAGAGAGAAGCCTGAATGTAAATACCGCCCTTCCATAAACTATCGTCTGAGCTTCAGCTGAGATCTGCTACATTACATTCTACACACTGAGTTTGACTGGGGTTTCTGTGTGTGTTTGTGGGGTGGTTGAGCCATTTGCATTTAGTGGCTTCTGCTGCAGCTGCTCTGTTCTGCTTCGGCCTCTTCTTTTAATGTTATTCCTCTCTTTTATGCCTTCTTACTTAACCGAAAGCCTCCAGAAAGCCAAGTGACTCAGGACACTAAATTATCCATGCTCATACAGGGTTTTAGACCCTGTTTTACAGATTGCCTTCTGTGCAAATATTGAGGTCAGCCATCTTTCCAAGAAACTGGATGACCAAAGAATGTTTATATATATATATATAATATATATATATATATTTATTTATTTATTTATTTTATTTAATTATTTATTCCATTTACTGAATTTTAGAAATAAAATAGATAAAACAGAAAGAAAATTTCAAACCAATCAGTCAGGTGATGAGTAATAGTTGTTTGTAGCTCACTTACTCTTGCAATGTTGTAAATATTGGCATGTTTGTAATCAATATGCAGCCAAAATTTGCTTTGCAGGTCAGTATGGAGAATATGTGCACAGAGGTTGTGTGATAAATAATTATTAAATGTCATTCTGATGAGCCGGTTTCCAAATGTTCTGTTTTAATCTCAGTATTGTTCTGATTGGCATTTTGAATGCAGCATCACAAGAAGTTCTGTCACAACAGTTATTTTAGTGTATGCATTAAAGAAATTTCTGAGAAATTCCACTGAAAATTGCTTAGTAATGCATGAAGCAACGTTCACCCAGAAGTCACTTTCAAACTGTTGGTCTGTGCAGAAAATACATGTGAAAAACATAAATTCGTCCACAAAATTTTGCAGAACAGTGGTAAATGTGTCCACACCTCACCTAATTCTTAATTATGTTCAGTTTGTGGTGTAAAAATGTTTCATTAGCAATAAAGAACACATGGTCAGGTCAAAGTGTCTGAATAATATTTGGTCCCAAATTTGACTGGAAGTCCAATGTATGTAGAATTTTTGGGTATACTATGTCACAGAACTACATATAGTGTCCTTCACCCACTAGTAAACAAATATCAAAAATTATTTCTTGCGTCAACATTGTGGATAGCATTTTACATTTTTAAGCTTTTTGTAATTAGAGAAGATTAAACTGAATTGATGGCTAATGCTTCTGCACTCACCTTTCATTGAACTCTATTACTACTGTTGTCTAGTAATTCTGATTCTTTAAAGACCTTTAAAGATTCACTATTGAGTGATCAAGCTATTTGAGTATTTTCAAGGAGATTTATAACCATTCAGGTTTCCATACTTGTCCACATAGTAATGTTCCTTTCTCTGTCTCTTTCTCTTACTTATGCAGGTGGTGGTTCACATCACAGATGAGAATGATTGCACACCAGAATTTATGCACTCCATATACAGTCGAGACAACGTCCCTGAGACTACCCCTACTGGCACGTCCTTACTGCAGGGTGAGTGTCTGTTTCTTGATTTTTCTCTGTCTGTCTCACTTTCTTTCTCTCTGTCCGTGTTTTTTCCTCGGCAGTCCCGCTCTTGAGGCAGGTGCTGTTGCCGTTTGCTCTGTGGGGGCGAGTGTCTCTTCAACTCAGTCCTGTAATTATGAAATAATTCATTATGGCAGTGCTTTCTGGGTGGTAAATGGATTGTAATCAAAGCCAGCTCAGTGGCTTCCAGGCAGAGAAGCTTTTCTGCCCCCGTCTTCCTCTCCTCTCCAATCTCTCATCCTCCCGACTAGCTCTGTCAAACTAGTCAGACCATCAACCCTCCATTTTGTGTCTTTGCTGACATTGTGGGCTCTATAACCACAGGTCGGAGACTGTGACCCAGCAATAGAGGTGAGATCTCTGCTGTGGCCGGGTGGGGGGCTTCGACCCCCTCCATGTTCTTCAGGTAATCATGTCTGATAGAGAAAGACAGCTCTGAAGAAGAGTCATGCCTGACCTCCTCCTCCTCTAAACCACAAGCGTTAATAGGATGGGACCTGTTTATCTCTCTGTGCTGGCCCCATCTGCAATCTTATCACTGTAATTGAAGGTGTTTTAGAGGCCTAAAAAAACATGAATGAGATGTTGTGTTGCGTTTCAGAAAGAGGTTTGAGTGCATTAGTTGTTTGAATAAATATTCATAAGCCCTAATTAGTGGTGCTTGCTAAAGCAGGCATTACTATTATGTTATTATTGCTCATAAGTAGCATTTGGGATTTGAACAAACCTCTAACCCTCATTATTAAAGGGATAGTCTCCAAATTTGTCATGAGTTATTTACCTTCATGTCCAACCAAATCCATAAGACTTTGGTTAATCTTCAAAACACAAAATAAGATATTTTAACTTGAGAGGTTACTGTCCTTCCATTAAAAGTGCTGGTAACAAAAATTAAGATCCTAAAAAGGTTAAAAAATTGAACTGAGAAGTTTTATTTAAGTTGTGAAGAAGAGATAAGATTGCTTTATATGATGAACAGATTTTATTAAGGCTTAGACAGAATTCATATATTATACATGTGTGAGCACATACATGCATGTGTCTTTTTTTTTAAATCTCTAATTCAGTTGTATTAACAATTTCCAATCTAATAGTTATCTTACTATCGAACAGAAGCAAATGTGCTCAACAGCCAGGAAATTCTTCTAATCCAGCGCTCATCAGAGATCGAAAAGCTCTGTGCTGCCCACCGTTTCAAAGATCCCCTCACCTTCTCTGCAGAATTCTCGGTGATTAACTATTCTTCATTTAGACTTTGTTGTGCACAAACCTACGACACTGATGAAAAGAAGCAGAAAAGAGAGAAAATCAAAGCAACAAGGAACAGAAGCGAGTCAGACCTGGCAGACCGCACGCTTTGTGAGGCAGATGCACAAATTTAGAATGCCAACTGCGTTTATGCAATTCAGTAATGTTTACATATCACTGCACCAAATGAAAACACGCACTGTTCGCCGTATGCAAACAGAATGGTTCCTGCCTCTGATTCCAGTTGGCTCTCTGTTTTAGTATGGTACGCAAAACAACTTTCTTTTTCTGTCTCTGTATCTTCTTTCTCTTCTCGTTTCGTCTCCCTCGCTCTCTTTCTCTCGCTCACAACGTGTAAAAGCAGCAGGTTCACACAAACACCAGCTGGGGCTGTTATTTGCTTATCAAATGTGTTCTGTTGTGAGTGAAAAAAAAAAAAAAAAACACGGCGCAATCGTCGACTGTGCGAAGCCTGGCAGAAGGGAGAGAAGATTATTATTGTTGTTTACCTTAAAACAGGATTAGACTGTAAATTGGGTGCTGGCTTTTAATAGGGCCTAGCAGGAAGAGAAGTGCAGAACGCGCTCCAATTATCTTACGGAAAACTTCTCCGAGAGGATTTAGCGCACGGCGAAGCAACGCATTTAAAACTCGCCCAACCTTAGCCCACCTTCCTACTGGCCTCTCTCTCTCCCTCTCTTTCTCTCTCTCTCTCTCTCTCTCTCTCCCTCTCTTTCTCTCAAGCCGCCTAACTGGTATGTTTAATTTAGCCCTAGTCTCTCGTTCGCATGCATTAAATATGGTAATAGGTAGCCCTAAGAGACGGTGTATTAGGGCTTGTATTTTTAATGAACCTTCTGTTTGAATCCTGGCTGTATGACTTCACATGCGTTCACAGCCGCTCCGAAACTTGTTTATATGCATGCGGGGCACTGACACCCACCCTTACCCACCTGCTTCCTACAACCGCAACAAGTCCTCAGTTTAACAACCAGAGAAAGAGGGTTTCTGCTGAACCTCGCTACAACTGTGGGCGCTAGCTATTTGCCTTGGAGATTAGAGGGCCGTCATGTGGCTGTAGTAAATGAGTGTGCTGGCTAGCTGGGTGTGATGACAGCTTGCCTGCAGTATAATGATACAGGACCCTGACTTTGGCTTTGGGCCTAATGACAGCAAAGCCTTCCTCCACTTTTACTTTTGATCTGCTTCAGTCAACAGCAGCTTTTGGCCATGCCACTGACAGATGGGCACTTAAATTGATCAAATATAGAATTGGCCTCTGCTACATAGTTTTAATTAATATTGGCTCTATTAATATGACACCGTATGTAATTTAAAAAGCACTTAGCACTAGAAGTCCAACAACTTCAAACAAGCTTTTCAGTGTTATACTGTGTTCTAACGGCATAAATATCACAAAACTCTGAAATCATATATGATATTAAGAGTTTTCTGAGTTTTGTATCTATATATCATTTTATGCGTAAACACTACCAAAAGTCAAAATTGTATGCAATAATTACTATTCATATATTATTAATAATATAAATATTAATAATTAATCTAAATTCATCCCTAATATATATATATATATATATATATATATATATATATATATATATATATATATATATATATATATATATATATATGCACAATTTTTTTTTCTTCTTGCATGCATGGTTAGGACATGGTGTTAAACATACACACACACACACACACAAATCCATCCTCAAAAGCACACAAGCATTGGTCATAGCGTCATTAAAGCTTGTAATTGATAGTGAATACCCCCATATCAGAACTTTCCAGGCCTAAGGAGAACACAGCTGTCTGAAGAAAGCCTAGTCATGATTAAGAACTGAAATTTGTTTTCAGTGCCTGACCCAGAGCAGATCTCCGCCAAGGTTGCCTTCACCACAATTTACTGCTGTGTTATTGCTAGCTGTTGCCCTTAGTCAACGTGACCTGATGGTTAACATGGCTCTTTCGTCCCTCTCTCTCTTTCTAGTTCTGGCACGGGACTGTGATACAGGCCTTAATGCAGAATTGTCCTACTTCATCCAGAGCGTGGACTTTGACATCTCATCTCAGGGGGTGGTGAGCCCCAGTCAGAGGCTGGACTATGAGAGACCCAACCACATGTACGAGTGCACAGTGGTGGCTGTGGACAAGGGATCACCCCCTCGCACGGGCACAGCCTCCATCCGTATCCGCATGGCCAACGTCAACGATGAAACCCCTGTCTTTTCACAAACTGTGTATGATTCTTCTCTTCTGTCTGCTTTCATTTTCCTTTTGATTGCAAAGCTTTTTGAAATAATTGATTCTGACTGGTCACAACATTCTGCAATCAAATATTTCATATAATCACTACACAACTATAGAATTAATCGTTGACCTCTCAAATCACTCCACTTTTTGTTCTCACATAATGAATTAAATATTTTTATTTAGCAGATTTTAATTTAAAAATGAAATTATATTTGTATATAAAAACTACAAAACTAAATTGAACATTGATCTCTCAAATCACTAATATATGAATAAAATATGAATAAATAAATGCATAATTCTTATTAATATGTATAAATAGTTGTTAAATGCATGGAATAATGTATGTTAATGCAAAATAAACCACTTTTAAGATTCCTTTACTTCAAAATTTGGGTTTATTTTACAATGACTGTACATTATCCCACTTATTTCACAGCTAATTACTTAAAAACATGATGTATGTATAAAATATAAAATAAATAACTGGACATTAAGTACCCAGTAAAAAATAAGTAATATATTTAAAATACACTTATTTCATACTGTAGAAGTATAATTCAAATCAATTAGCGTATGAACTGACATATTGCTCGAGACTTGCTGATATAAAAATTATAATTTACCTTTATTTAGAACGCAATTGTGCCTAATGTCAAATAATATTGGTCTTTAAATTCAAGATATTTAAAGTACATCTGAAGTATACTTGCAATAGTTCCACTTTAGCACAATCAATAATAATAATAATAATAATAATTCATTACATTTATATAGCGCTTTTCTAGGCACTCAAAGTGCTTTACATAGACAGGGGGCATCTCCTCATCCACCACCAGTGTGCAGCATCCACCTGAATTATACTTCAGTATATACTTAAGTAGTTTTAGTTGAACTTCAGCACTATTTCCGCACAATTAAAGTGCAATAAGTACAAAATTAGTTGTTGCAATTTAGCAAACTTTAAGTATAACAGTTTACTATACTAAAGGAACAATTGCAAAGTATTTTATTAAGTAGATAAATATGTAAATGTATTTGTAGTGTACTTAGCTTAAAATAAATGTATTTCAAATACATTTTAGTATATTTCATTTTTCGCACTAGGGTAGTAATTTGAGTTGACAAATATTAATTTGACGTGTATTTCACTGCTTATTTTTTGTACTATTTTAGGTTTAGTGTTCTGTTTTATTTTCCCCCTCTTTTTTCCTAGTATCTCTTTGGAGTGCCTAAGAATATACAGTTTTACACTCTTTTTTTTTTTTTGTCACAATGGGATTTCATCAGAGCAGATCCAAGCAGAGGGTCCTGCAAAATCTGAGCGCCAGGCTATACGGCTCTGGCATTTATTGAATGTAGCCAGAAGGAGAGGCAGAAATTTGGTCCGATTCAGCATAAAGACAACAATCACAGTGAAGCAAGCGAGCCGTCTACATACACACACACACACACACACACAAACACACAAACACACACACACATAGAGCTCTATTTGAGAACATCATCTCCCTTGATAGGAGTTTGGGAGACACATAAAGGAGCTTGTGCTAGTGTATCATCATTAGAGCTGCAGTATGTGTGTGTGTTTATGTTAGAATTTGCTCTGGTTCTTCTCAGTGCAGGGACTGCGTGGTTGTATGTGTGTGCCCTGGGATACGCTTCAGAGGCCGTGTAGGGGAAGCAGATGGTGGATCTGTGATGTTCTGAGTCTATCTATCACTGTCTCCCTCTCTCTGCAGATATAAAACCTTTCTTTCAGAAGACGCCGGCCCGGAGACACTAGTGGCCATTGTGCACGCCAAAGACCCAGACGGGGATGGTGTAACGTATGCCATCACCGGGGGTAACGAAGACAGCAATTTTGAGCTGGACAACCAGAAGGGTGAGTCAAGTGGGATGCAAACTCAAAGCTTGCTGCTCTGGTAACAGTGTCTAGGCATCTGGTACAAGGCCTCAGGGATGCTGTCTTTAACAAGAACATCCAAAGCAATCAACAAAATGTGTTTCCTCTTCCTGTCTGCTCAGCACGCATCTTTAATCTGTCATTCAACTCACGTTTGCGGTATTTGTAGAAAAAACAAACCCCTTGTGTTGTTTTTGGTCTACAGCTCTTGTTTTGTGTGTGTGTGTGTGCACTTGTGTTTGAATGCAATGTTTGTCGGTTTTCATGCCTGCCTGCCTGTGCGCTTTCAGTCTCAAGGTTACATTTGTCTGCAGTGTTTGCTTTTCGTTTGTTTACCAGCGCATTTTATGCCTGAGAGCTGGAAAACAGCAGTATGCTAAAGTTCTCTCCTGTCTTATCAGCCTCTCGGCACGGCTGTTCCACAACCCAAACTATTACAGTCCAGCGAAGAGAGATGGCCTATGGCTTCAGCACTCAGAAAAGCTGTATGCAGTTGTCACTTCAAAGATGCAGCAGCACTTTTTTGCACACAACCCCCTACTACTCGGTTGTTTGGTGAATGTGCAACCATTAGAAACCCATTTTGCAAGGTTGTTAAGCATGATGCACAAAAGCAGTTGTCATTCTTTACAGATATGAATGTTTTCGATTCAAGAGGTTGTCACCTTGGGTAAAAAAGCAGGCCTGTATTCATAAACAGGCCTGACAGTGACTTTTTTGGTTGTACATTCTTGTAAAAAACAAAG
Organism: Carassius carassius; assembly: GCF_963082965.1. NCBI lineage: Eukaryota > Metazoa > Chordata > Actinopteri > Cypriniformes > Cyprinidae > Carassius > Carassius carassius. The sequence continues at coordinate 27,930,996 of NC_081769.1, read as the reverse complement.
TATACTTTTGCACCATAATTATTATGGAAATAATACACTTTAACACAGAATTTTTCACAGTAATGATTCGGGCACTCAATTTGTTATTCATTATTTACAGGCATCATCAAACTGCGGCTTAGTCCTCCTCCTAAACTGCGTGGGCCTCAGTATGTCCTCAACGTCACAGCGACTGATGACAATGCAGCCGGTGGTCCTCTCCCCCTCAGCAGCTCCGCTCAGGTCATAGTTGGCATCAATGATATCAACAACAACAAGCCAGTATTTGATGAGGTGAGGTTAAAATATTTGAAACTATATGTCTAAATCCATTTCTAGTGTGTGATTTATAAACTTAAAGACTACAGTAAATCTGGGGACAGAGAGGAAACATAACCAAAAGTGTGTACAGGAGAATAGGTCTAGATACGAGTACAGAATTCAAATATATTCTCTCATTAAATCTGCCTAGCATGAAGTGCCTCAGGCTTTTAATACCGGTGACACTGTGAACACCTCACTAATGGCAGTGTTTAGAGACAGAGCTGAAGTCTGAGGGGACAAAAAGCAAAGAATGATGGGTGGGAGCTAATATACAGAAATAAGAGAGCGAAAAACATACTGTAGGATAAAGCAATATTCAATGAATTGTGTCTACTGATGGCATGATGACATGCACACAGTCTCTTTTTATAACCCAATTCACAAAAAAAAACTATAAATCATTGCTAAATGCATTTTCTATGACAGAATTCTCAGTTTTCAGGTTTGTTTCTAAATGGCAGCAGACTGTGAACCAGACACCTGAATTGGTTCTTTAAGATGTTGAAAATATGTTTGACAATATTGTACATCTGGCTAAAACACTATTTCATGAATTCGCCCCCCAAAATGAGCAAGTAAAAGAGAGGAAATATTAAAGAATGTGTGCAAAATGAAACACAGCGAGAAAGAGACAGGTGAAAGCAGAGCTGAGGGAAGAGCAGACAGCTGGCAGAAGGAGATCTAAAGGCTCTTGGAGGTCTCTGGTGGGAGAGCTTTTCCACGCAGGCCGGTGGTGCAGGAGGGCTGTCTGTGAGTGTGTAGGAGGCAGAATCGTGTCCCTGTACACTCTCCGTGAGCCCCACAGGGCCTACTTCTGCTGCCGCTGCCACCACCTCCTCTGCTGCTGCCCATGAATATTTCAAGGGGGAATTACTCACTGGCACAGGGGATTCATATGAAATAGAAGCACTAAGTGAGCCCCAGGGGCAACATCTGGCCCTGTTCCTTCCTCTCACTCTCTGTCTCTATGCCTGCCCTGCTGACCAGAGTCTTTTCCTTCTGTACTGTATTCCTGGTTCTCAACTGGTTTCAAGACTCTTGATTTTACACAAAGCAGTGATTTAATGCAGTATAAAATGCAATATGTATTTATTAATGAGAATTTATTAATATTAACATAAACAAAATTTAACACCTCAGCAGTCTTCTTTTTCTGTAGTCTGTGTTTGGATTGTAAATGCCTCTTGAATGTTGATGGTTTTATGCTCTGTGCAGCTAATAAATGATTGCACAAAACACATTTCCATCATCCCAAAATAAAATATATTAGAAAATATATTATGCATAAAGAAAATGAAGAAAATGTTTGCATTGCAAATTAGCACTTCAAAGCCAACACTGTAATTGACTTATAATGTATAATGGAATGTTGCAGTATATAAAATGCGAGTATATAAATTAAGTTTAACATCCAAAATGTAATTAGAAGCAGACATCATTATATTTACTCCTTGAATTGGATAGGTCTGGTTTCTTACATCCATTTGCAAACTGAATTGTGATCACTTTTAATTTTTTTAACACCAACCCAAAGCTTAAGTCTTAAATTTCAGTAACACTTGCATAAAACTGCATTGAAAGCACGTATTTCCAGTAGGGAAATTCAAATCTAATCTAGTCTACAGGAGTTTAAAACAGTACAAGAGGGGAAGTTGTGGCCTAGTAGTTTTGACTCCTAACCCTTAGGTTGTGGGTTCGGGTCTCGGGCTGGCAATACCATGACTGAGGTGCCCTTGAGCAAGGCACTGAACTCCCAACTGCTCCCTGGGCACTGCAGCATAAATGGCTGCCCACTGTTCTGGGTGTGTGTTCACAGTGTGTGAGTGTATATGTGTGTTCACTGCTGTGTGTGTGCACTTTGGATGGGTTAAATGCAGAGCATGAATTCTGAGTATGGGTCACCATACTGTATGGGCTATATGTCATGTCACTTTCACTTACAACAAATATCACCATGTGAAAAAAACTTTCAATTAATTTTTTTATTTTATGGTGGAAACAAAAAACTAAATGTCAAGATGTAACTCAGAAGTCTAGGGAAAAAATAATTGCAAGAAAGAAAGTCAGAGTTTATGTTTAACAAATCTGATCTTTTTTTTTTCAGAAGTGCAAGTTTATATCTTGCTATACTGAGATTTTTTTAGATAAAAAGTCACAGTTACCTTTTTTATTTCTTTATTCTGTAGGGGAAGCAGGCTTCCATAGAAATGTAATGAAAATTGTCACAAAAAATAGTAATGGTAAATGGACTGCATTTATATAGCGCTTTCAACAGACCACATGGCCATCCAAAGCGCTTTACAATTTGCCTCACATTCATCCATTCACACGCTCATTCACACACCGACTGCGGTGTCTGCCATTCAAGGCGCCATCCAGCTCGTCGGGAGCAGCTGGGGTTAGGTGTCTTGCTCAAGGACACCTCGACACTTGGTCAGGTGGAGCCAGGGATTGAACCACCAACCTTCCGGTTTGTAGACAACCTAGTAATGGTCTTTATATTAAATTTTAAGATAGCTTTTTTTTCTCTCCTGATTTTAAAGTGTAGTATGACCCAAAAGTGTGAGGTTGTGAGGTTCACCTAGGAACATTGCCTCATCTTGGTCGCACATGCTTTTTCGACATTCAGCCGAATACAAACCCTCACACTGCTTTGTAGTCGCTGGTTGCCGGCGATCTTAATAGTACTGCAGATTATGGCAATAGACTATCTGTTCGAGTCTTTTCCCTTGCTAAACTGGGAAATCCTCCCTAAGCCCTCTCAGAAGGGTGAGAATGTGTGTGTCGAAAGACAATGAGAGGTGTGAAGTTCAAGTCGCAGTGAGAATTCTTTTCAGAGGCTGGGAGGGAAGCTAATTCCAGCTTTTAGCCCCAGTATCGATCTAGTCACTTGATTAATCACCTTAAGTTGACATGCCGCTCCCTTGTGGGCAGCGCTCACCAGGACGCCCTGCCAGATGCCCGCTCTGTAATGAGAGCATGATGAGAAAGCAAGAGGAGGAAGAATGAGGTTGAAGCCTCATTATGAGTGTGTTTGCTCCTATCATGGACTTCAAAAGAGGAATTTATAAACACTTTATCCTAAATACAAACTTAATCATCCCTGTCATCTTGTCTTGGTGTCCTGTTCCCACTTTTCTTGCTCTTTATTTGTAATTATGAGAAACCATATGACCAGCATCAATCTAGTACTTTTTAGTTTTTTGTTTGAGATCTTGATATTGGCCTTTTCCCAAGTACTTATTTCTGGCATTTCTTGAATTATTATCCATGTCTGAAACTGGTTTTGTTTCTTTAAAGTGCCACAACTACAGTGTGAATGCACTTGTCCTGGAGAATCAGCCCCCGGGCACTTTTGTGCTGCACGTGCAGGCGCACGATGCTGACATAGGGGTCAACGGGGAGGTCAAGTACGGGATAATGCAGAGGGATGGGGCCTCACCCGGGTTCACTATCAACCCTGACACAGGTATTTCCTTCCTTCTTTACCAGGTCATTGATTACATGCAATTGAACCTGAGCTGTCATGTGTTTCTAGTCAGTGGGCTTCATTTTTTAACCCCTTCAGCCCAACATAAGCAGAATGCATTTCTTTATTATTGCACACCATTGATATGTATGAAAATATTGTGTATATTTAATTTTAAAATATTATTTAAATGGAATATTTGTTATATTTAATAAAATAGAAATTTCAGAAAATTATATATTAATATATATATTTTTCTCTTTCTGAAATTTTTCAGAGTGACTTCAATTTGGTATCCTAGTGTGTGCAAAAAAATAATCATGAATTATTTCCATTTTGTTGCATTACACTTGTTCTGAAATATATAAAATTGCATATCACCAATGAAATGTGCATTGTATATGTTGCGCAGGTGTCATTAGTACGGCAGTAAGTTTTGACCGAGAGAGGCAGCGGGAGTATACACTATCAGTCACAGCGACGGACCAAGCACAAGAGCCCCTCATCGGCATCTGTCAGATCATTGTCCTCATTGCTGACCAGAATGACAATGACCCCAAGTTTGAGAATAGCCGCTACCAATGTAAGAACCACTGAACAATGTTTATAACCCTTATGAAAGACCGATTAAAATCAACGCCAATGTTAGCTACAGTGTACAGCATATTTTTCTGATGTAAAAATAAAATCTTTTTTTTTTTTTTTGACACGTTTTTTGATGGGTACAAATATCGTCCAAATGGTCATCTGTAGTGATAGGATCTGTTGACGATACTTAAGATTTGTTCGTCTGCCATGAGGATATATAAAGGAGTGATGTGAGAGTGAGAACATAGTACAAACTCACGTTGTAGCTGTGAACTCTTTAAACATTTATACATGGACCTTTAACATTGCACTTAACAGCAGTAACGGATTTTGCAAGCTTGACAAATTCTTAAGTCCAGTATTCCTGAGTGTAGTCAATACACATTAAACCTTAATATTAAAAATGCATAACAGTCTGAGCAAGGTGAGCTTTAATGCGCTGAACACAGTATAAACACGCCACTAATCATTTTCTAATGCAATAAGATACAATTCTGGAAAGCTCGCTTAGCCTATAAGTGTGAAAATTAGATTTGCTCTTCTAAGTCATATTATTTATAATTGCAAATATAAGTTCAATAAGTTTGATGTCATAATTCCTTTTCATTGTATTAAAAGCAGTACTGAGAAAGCTCATTAACAATTAAAGGGCAAGATTGAAACATTTCTGGGACACGCATTCCTTTTTTCCTTTTCTCAGCATGTGGATTTTAATAGCAGCAAGCATTTTTTGTTTTTAGTCTGTTGTTATTTGTTTTTGTTGATGCCTGTGTTAACCTTGCCCATGCCAGACTTCCTGCGTGAGGACACGCCGGTTGGGACGAGCTTTCTGAGGGCGGCAGCTCATGATGATGACCAGGGCACCAATGCAGCCATCACCTACTCTCTGTCCCAGCAGATCCCAGCCTACTTTCACATCAACCCCAGCACAGGATGGATCTATGTCAACCACCCCATCTCACAGGTACACATACACACACCTTTACATAGCTTTCAAAATGGAATAGACTTTATTACCAAGCAAAATACATTTCTATTGGGCAGACTCATTGTGCACCTGGGCAGAAATATACCTGTGTAAAATGAAATAAATATATATATGATTCAATAATTAATATGTATTTAATATGAATATATATTACTAATATCAAGGATTTATTATAGCATTGCTTTACTTGTTTTAATTAGAAAAGCTCTATTTATAATTTTTTTTTCTTTGAGGTTGTCTAAAAAATGGGGTTTGTCAGATTTAGTTGGCCATTGTTTTTGTCCCTAAAGGAAACACATACAGTATGCAAACTTATATGAGCAAACTTATGTTTAAAGAGCACATGCACACATTCCTGCTGAGAAAACTCAGTACTGCTTATTGTAGTACAGGTACTTTGGCTTTCATGTGTGTGTTTTATAGAACACACATTCGCCAGAGAGACCGGATCTTAATCTTTTTTTTTTTTTTATCCCTTTTTGAGTTTTGCATATTAAACATGGTAGGGTACCAAAGAGATTTATCCATACCCACCTTAATTCTGGAGGGACAGCGTTTTTTTATAATAGGCATAAAAATATGCATATAAATAATATTTCCTTTTTTCAGGTGGGAGAGTGATTTTGCCTACTCATTTTATATTTTTTTTTATTAAAGATCATTAATTTTTCTCTCTCCCTTTTTATTTGTTATAAAACTAACAAACCTTTTTCTTTTTGTTATAATTAAACTTATTTATTTTATATTTTTTGTAACCTTTGACTGAGACCCAGACTTTCAATCCTAGACTATGAAAATCAGTCATAAACATATGATATCATAATGTAAACATCAGTGAAAACAAACATAAATCTTTTAAGTATTTATTCTGCAACTCTTTTTTTTTTTTTTTTTAAATGTGAGTGTTATGGCATCATTGTAACATGACCAACAGTTTCCTCTCATAAAAACTAATAGACATATTAAAAACTACTATGAGTGTGAAATGTGTTCTAAGAGAGTTTATTTTATAAGTAATTGAGGCCAAAATTTCCCATAGTTTAAGAATCATCCATTCCTGTGTATGTGATCTGGGCAGAAATGCCATGGTCTTCATTTTTCTGCCCACGAATGGCTGCTGTGTCATTTCTATGCTGGATATATAAGCTTTGAGAGGTTGGGGGTTGATTTGACATTAAAACGCTGTATTTGCATACAGAGCCATGGACAGAAAGACAGGGCCATGTTCTGGTGAAATCTCCTGCATCTTGTTTATAGAGTCATAAATGATGACAGTGTTCAGTTAAAGCATCAGAGGCTGGACTTTATTAATGCATAGTTAATGTCCAATACTACACTACTTTTAACATGCTTTCATCGCTCTTAACAGAAATGGATGTGGATGCAATTTCCTCAAAGCAGGTCATTAAGAAGTATATACTGTACGTCTGGTGTAGCCAGTCTTACTGCCTTGCATCACTTATGTCCGAGTGGTTCAGTTTTAGAAAAGCAGACAATGTCACCCACACTAAACTCACCTGTCTTCAAATTGACAACTTAAACTGCCCCCCTGCTGTTATTCCTACTTCTTCTCATTCTCCATATGTCTCTTCCTGTCTGCCTCTTCCTTTCCCTCATTCTGACCTGAAAAAGTCAACATTTTGAAGCCAGTTAAGTGAAGTTTACTGCTGACTCAATTATGAGTCATTTGAAGGAATCTCACATACACACATACACACACATACACACATCTAGGGTCTTGGCTGTTGTACATGATATTCTGGACGTAATACATGCAATGGATAATGGAGATCAATTCTTCAGGTGGAAGTATCAGGGATTTCTCTCATCTCCGAACCCCGTTGACAAAAAACCTTGCCTGTCTTCACTGGTATCAGTGACAACCTGTATTATTTCAGTATATGCTGATAAGCCCCTAGGCTGGATTATATCACCTGTCTCTCGTCCTGACAGACATCACGGATCAGCCAGCAGATCATCGCTACAGACGGAGGGAGTCGGAGCAGCTCGGTCGACCTCACTGTAATCATCACCAATGTGCACAACCAGCCCCCGCAGTGGGAACAGGCGGAATATTGGGTCACGATCCCGGAGAACACACCGCGCGACACCAAAATAGTGGTGAGACATTCATATTCCACCAGTTTCCTCTCTGCTTTCTATAAGAATGTGAAATATGCCAAATATGAGGGACCACCACATTTCATAATTAAATGTGAACATAAAAACATGGCTTTTCAGTCAGTCAGATTGTGTAGCTGTTCCTAACTGGCAAAATAGTATATAACTTTCATTCAGAAGTTTGGGGTTGGTGAGATTTTTTCAGGTTGGTAAGATTTTTTTGTCTTATGCTTACCAAGACTGCATTTATTTAATAAAAAAATGCAGTTAAAATAGCAATACTGTAAAATATGATTACAATTTTTTAAATGTTTTTTCTATTGGAATATTTTTTTAAATTCAGGCAAAGCTGAAATGTTACATGATCTTTCAGATATCATTCTAATATGCTGATATAGTGCTGAAGAAACTTGAAGAAACCTTATTATTATGAACATTGAAAACATTTGTGCTGCTTAATATTTTTGTGGAAACCACGTTAAACATTTTAGGATTCTTTGATGATGAGTAAGTTCAAAAGAACAGCCTTTGGTAATCCATCCATCCATCCATCCATCCATCCAAGTAATCCATCCATACAAAGAAAACTTAACAAATAAGATCAGAAATTAAGTTCTGTGTAATAAAATAGAATGACACAGAGAAAAACTATTGAATTACTGAAATTTATTTAATACTTTGTAAAAAAGCCTTGGTAATGCCAGCTTCAAGATGCCTCCTGTATGGAGAAACTAGTCGCATGCATTGCTCAGGTGTGATTTTAGCCCAACAGTTCTGTTGTCCTCTTCTGTTAACTCTGATCTTTAGTTCTTATTTTCTATTGGATTCAAGTCAGGTGATTGGCTGAGCTATTCTAGCAGCTTTATTTTCTTTCTCTGAAACCAGTCGAGTTTCCTTGGCTGTGTTTGGGATCATTGTCTTGCTGAAATGTCCACCATTGTTTCAGCTTCATCATCCTGGTACTGTAGGTGTTGGGATTGAACCAGCTAATATTAATTTCCATTTACTAGGGGCAGGATTGCTTTCTAATTACTGATAGATTTCAGCTGGTGTCTTGGCTTTCCATGCCTTTTTTACACCTCACTTTCTACATGTCTTCTGTACTTTTTCCCTGTGTCATTACATTTTATTAGACAGAACTTCATTTATGAACTTATTTGTTTTATTTTAGTTGTATGTATGGATTACATGGGGTGTTATCGACATGTAGTGAAAATTTCAAGTCAACAGCACCTTTAGAAATATATTTACTGAGAAAAATGTGATGTGTTCAATACTTATTTTACTGTCGGTGTGTGTATGTTCTTTTCTTTGCTCTTTTGACATGTAGTATGTGAAATGTTCAACATAGCAACTCGATTTGGTGTCATACAAATAGTGCATTCTGTGCACAAGTTACTTGACTCACTATTGATTTCATTACAGGTGAAGTGAGAGAAATCTCATAAGCATACATATACATAGTACACACAAATGTTTATTATTATTATTATTTAAATATTTATTAGTATTTCTCAGTATTCAGTACATTTAAAGTATATATTGTAAGCAACAGCCTTCTTACTTCATCTGCCATATTGGGTTTATAGCTTTTCTCACTTGATCTCTGACTACTCAAAAAATAAATGCAATGCTGCCTTTAACCAAAATGATGCATTTTAACAAGCAAGTCTGCATTATTAAGATACCTGCTTTTTGTAACAGCCTTTGCATCAGGACTGCGTCTATGATGTCTTTAAATGCAGTTCAGTGGGTTTTGAAACAGAGCAGTGGTTTTCACTCACAATGCCTCTTGCTTTGTTGTGCTGTTGATAAGCAAAGGTAGAGTGTTGTGACTTTCTTACCACTGAGGCTTGTCACGTCTTATCCAGCCTTCATCTTGTTTGCTATTTCAGCCCGTTTCATTTGCTGTCACATTTTACATTCTTCTGGGAGCTTGTACCCACAGAGAGATCAGCATCCACAAACAACCTCATCTGTCCAGCAAACTCAAGCAGACTGCTTGTCTGAACATTCTATTCTAATTTATTCAAAAGGGGCGAAAAGGCCAGTCCTCCGAGTCCGTTTTCCTCACATACAGCAGATTTATCAGTGAAGAGTGCCAGGAGGAGTTCTGCTGGAGTCACTGTGTTTCCCTGACATCAGCGGCTTCCTCTGGCTGCTGCCAGCTATTCTACAATCTGTATGAACCTCCGCATCTGTCTTAGCAGTCCTCTGTGGCACAAACTGTGGCAGGGATGTGCTCTTCTTCGTGTTGCCACAGGATGTAAAATAGGCTTAGGTGGGATGTTTGATCTTAAAATACTTTCTTTCCCCGCTGGCTTGTAATGGGTGGTTGCATCGGCAGGGGTTTTAGTGCACGGACTGCTTCGCTAGTCATTTTTACAAACCTGTTTACACAGAATGGGAAGTACATAGATAAACTTATAGATAGTTGTTCTGTTCTAAAACCTACGTAGCTGCCTATCTAGACAGCTTTTAAACATTACATGCACATCCACACTCTATGTTGTACGGTTTCATGGAAATGAAGAACAGGAAAAGAGCTAAAATGGCATGTTGCATAGTAGTTTCTAATTGGCTGGGACTTGACTAGCAGCGTGAAGCTCAGTTAACTGCATTCATCTCCTGACAGCCCGTCCTCCTCTGGGGGCTTCTGTTAGCATCCCTGTCAAAGAAAATTAATATCGTCCTAATGTACTGTTCCCCACACCACATGTTCAGTATTTTAATACAGATGTAGTATTTTAATTTCTTTAATCACCTTCTATAGAACTCTCTTCACTCAGTTATTTAAATTACTTAAAATCCTCACTTATACTAACAGCATTCTAACCTACACTGCTTTCATACTTTCATGCTTTCAACTAAATGTTCTCAATTCTAAGTAAAGACACTTCACTCACAATATACAGTATATACAAACCCGATTCCAAAAAAGTTGGGACACTGTATAAATTGTGAGTAAAAAAGGAATGGAATAATTTACAAATCTCATAAACTAAAATTTAATTCACAACAGAATATAGATAACATATCAAATGTTGAAAGTGAGACATTTTGAAATGCTATGCCAAATATTGGCTCATTTTGGATTTCATGAGAGCTACACATTTAAAAAAAAGTTGGGACAGGTAGCAATAAGAGGCCAGAAAAGTTAAATGTACATATAAGGAACAGCTAGAGGACCAATTTGCAACTTATTAGGTCAATTGGCAACATGGTCGGTATAAAAAGAGCCTCTCAGAGTGGCAGTGTCTCTCAGAAGTCAAGATGGGCAGAGGATCACCAATTCCCCCAATGCTGCGGCGAAAAATAGTGAAGCAATATCAGAAAGGAGTTTCTCAGAGAAAAATTGCAAAGAGTTTGAAGTTATCATCATCTGCAGTGCATAATATCATCCAAAGATTCAGAGAATCTGGAACAATCTCTGTGCGTAAGGGTCAAGGCCGAAAAACCATACTGGATGCCCGTGATCTTCGGGCCCTTAGACGGCACAGCATCACATGCAGGAATGCTACTGTAATGGAAATCACAACATGGGCTCAGGAATACTTCCAGAAAACATTGTCAGTGAACACAATCCACTGTGCCATTCGCCATTGCCGGCTAAAACTCTATAGGTCAAAATAGAAGCAATATCTAAACATGATCCAGAAGCACAGGCGTTTTTTTCTGGGCCATCATTTAAAATGGACTGTGGCAAAGTGGAAAACTGTTCTGTGCTTTTTGGTTCTTTTTGGAAAACTGGGACGCCATGTCATCCAATTAAAGAAGACAAGGACAACCCAAGTTGTTATCGGTGCTCAGTTCAGAAGCCTGCATCTCTGATGGTATGGGGTTGCATGATTGCGTGTGGCATGGACAGTTAACACATCTGGAAAGGCACCATCAATGCTGAAAGGTACATCCAAGTTCTAGAACAACATATGCTCCCATCCAGACATCGTCTTTTTCAGGGAAGACCTTGCATTTTCCAACATGACAATGACAGACCACATACTGCATCAATTACAACATCATGGCTGCATAGAAGCAGGATCCAGGTACTGAAATGGCCAGCCTGCAGTCCAGAACTTTCACCCATTGAAAACATTTGGCGCATCATAAAGAGGAAGATGCGAAAAAGAAGACCTAAGACAGTTGAGCAACTAGAAGCCTGTATTAGACAATAATGGGACAACATTCCTATTCCGAAACTTGAGCAACTTGTCTCCTCAGTCCCCAGACGTTTGCAGACTGTTATAAAAAGAAGAGGGGATGCCACACAGTGGTAAACATGGCCTTGTCCCAACTTTTTGAGATGTGTTGATGCCATGAAATTTAAAATCAACTTATAGTCGTAATGTTTTTATACTGTAGAAACTGTATATTCTATCGCCCTACACCAACCCTACCCCTACACCTAACCCTCACAGGAAACTTTGTGCATTTTTACTTTCTCAAAAAAACTAATTCTGTATGATTTATAAGCGTTTTGAAAAATGGGGACATGGGTTTTGTCCTCATAAGTCACCCTCGCCTTGTAATACCTATGTCATACCCATGTCATTATACAGTTGTGTTATAGAGTTGTGTCCTGATATGTCACAAAAACAAGAGCACACACACACACACACACACACATACACACACACACACACACACACACACACACACACACGTTTGTTCTTGTGAAAAGTGGGGACATCCCATAGGCGTAATGTTTTTTATACTGTACAAACTGTATATTCTATGGCCCTACACCAACCTTACACCTAACCCTCACAGGAAACTTTATGCATTTTTACTTTCTCAAAACACACACACACACACACATATATATATATATATATATATATATATATATATATATATATATATATATACATATATATACATATATGTAATTTAAATGTGCAATTTAAATTTATAAATGTATGTGTGCATTTCTATATAATCTTATCCTCTACACAGCATGAATTCTGCTATAAGCAGGGTATTAGCAGTAAGTAAAACTGTCACTTTCTAGGGCACAATATCCAATGTGACTGCACTGAAGTGCATTTTATGACGGGCACTGAAAAAGAGCCACTGCAAGGCATCTCTGATCAGCATTTTTCTTTCTGATGCCATTGCTGTGTAATGAGATGATTTCTAATTATTGCTAATTTCATGGCACCTCAGGCTGTGCTCATTTTGCTGGGAGTGCCATTACCCATCTTATCATTTAGACGTGTTTTTTTAACAGCTCTCTGAACCGGATCTCACCAGCTACTCTTTGTCTCTTTCAGTCCCTTTTTTCTGATTTTGTAAACTAATTTTCTTTGTTTATTACAGGACATGAGACCACAGCTCTCAGAATGCGTTTTGTTCTGCAATCACTCCATTTATGGTCTTGTTTGTACCAGCTGACAGTTCAGGGCCAGGAGTTTCTCATTGTGTCGGTTTTATTTGGTAATTCTGGTACTCACAACCCCCTGCTCAGCGTATTTTGCATGTCTCAAATCTGTTGTTTAACCTGATTCAGATTACCAGCTCGTTAGAAGAGAGCTCCATGAATGAACTGTTCTGATTGACATGGTTTGAGTAGGATAAACTTTTTTTCTGATTAGAAAAAATGTGCATAAACTTTACTGTATAAATTCCACTATGCGCGTTAAAAAAGTCATGTGACTTTTTCACGATGGGACGGGATAACTTGACTAACCAGCAGAATGATTTCGTTGCACAGCATCGGAAAGGTTTTTTGAAATGCCTGAGCAAAGTCTATCATCAAAGTAAGTCTGTTTAATTGTCTTACATGACTGCGTTCCAAAACAGCAGGCATCCACTTCCGAAAGCCATGACAGCATTTATTGTGTGTCAATATAATAGTTTTCATATATGATGATTTACATCCCCCAATCAGATAAAACTTGCTACAGAAGTAAGTTGGAATGTAAAGGAACATATGCATAAATCATGGTGGTATATCCTGTGATGTCCACTTCGCAGGGCACTTATGGTCGAATGGAACAAACCTCTGAAACGATAAGAGTAACGTGCAGTGATGTGCAGAGCCAGGGGTCAAGAGTACCAGGATTAAGAACTTTAAGATTGAGTATTTAATGTTGGTGTTAGGGACTATCCTGATAAAAAAAGAAAAGTCACTAGTAAACTGTTCCTTTAACTTATATAACTGGAAAGATTTCCTTGCTCAACCATTATGATGCTGAATTACTAGCTAAAATTCTCAGGGAATGATTGCCGCTTTGTAGGACCATCACAGACAGGCACAAAAAAATTTTCAGAAGCTTCTCATTCACTGTTCCTTACTGGTAGAATGATCTTCTTGACCCCACATAGACAACTAAGTCCCTGACAATATTCAAGAAAGCAATCTCTTCAACTAACTGCATCCTGCTGACTCTTTCAAAAAAAAAAAAAAAAAACGTATATGCCTTCATAAATCCCTCCCTGTTCAAGCTTGTATAGATGATGTTTTAAACATGCTATTTCTAGCACTTCTTGTTTTATTGCCTCCTTAAAATAAATTACTTGTATTTAGTAAGTCGCTTGGATAAGTGTCTGCTAAATGAATAAATGTAAATTTTGCATGACTGATCAACAAGCTAGACCAGTGCCAAACCAGCACTAATTAGCCTAATCAGCTATGACTAGTGTGAAACATTTAGTACTGAAGCTGTATTAGACTGTCTAAGCTGTACTGTATAACCTCTCTAAGTTATCTGTAGTTTCAGCATTTGAGTTTCTGCACATCTGGGTGTGTGTGTGTATGGGTTAGCATTAAGTTCACCACAGTGTGTGTATGAAGGTGATGGTCCTGGGGGTAGTGTGTCAGAGCAGATCTGTGTGTCCCTGCCCACTCTCATAGCTCTGCTAATGGAGGATGTACCTGGAGGTCATCTGTCTCTTCAGTCAGAAAACATGATAAGTGTTGTTCCTCAGAGCTTTTTATCACTTCCCTTCCTGCTCTCTGTTGAGTTTCAGTACTTTTTCATACACTACTTTGTCAGCCCCTCCACACTTCTTTTAGTTGGATGGAATGATTATAATTGCAGTCGACGCCCACTCCAATGGCTGAACTCTAACACTGATGTTCCCTGTAATATGACTTGAAAAACAAAGCGCTTTATAACAATTACAGTCGATCTCTCTTTCGCTTCAACCCTGCAAATACAGTATGAACTCCCTAATGTGAAATAACTGTAGCAACTGGCTGTTCAAATCTGTTCTGTGCATTGGGAGCCTTCATGCTAATTCATCCTCAGAACTCTAAATACAAATTAGGCTTGTTAAACAGTATAATGCATTCATTAGCAACACTGAGTAGCCTTGTTGTGCATCGAGTGCTCCTATTCATTTCTCGCTCTCACTTCCTCCCCACTCGCCTTTCTTCATCATCTATCTATCTGTCTCTCTGTCTAACTAATTAAAAATTTAAATATCAGTCAGCTCATTGTGGTATTATCTCAAGGAATGCTAATTAACACATTTTCAAAAGCAGTAATTGCAACCTTGAGGATGTAATTTAAAGAGCCTTGTTCATGTGTATGGATAATGAGAACGCCGTTCTCATCAAGCCTGAGAGACGTCCGCTAATAAACACTTGGAGGGAAGATTAGACAGGTTGGGATTTGAAAGTTGACCAAATTAATATTTAGCTGAATGAGGGAACTTTCGGTAGTATGAATAGTTTAACCCCATGGGTGGTTAACCAAAAGAATGGTGTGGTGGGCTGGTAAAGGACAGGCTGTAGGTTTAAATCCCACAATGGTTGATCTGTGAAATATCACCAATGTATCAAAACACTTAACTTTGAGGGTCCCTGTAGAAACTGCACTGTAGGTCACTTTGGATAAAAATGTCAACTACATGATGAATTAGTTGAAAGTAAGGTTTTGAAGTGAAGGCAAGATGTCCCAATGGACAGGAGCACAAACCTAGGTAACTTCTGAGAGATTATTGATCTCAAAATATCCTGTTTCGAGGTGTGTTGAGAGTGTGTAAGTGACTGTTTAAGGCCTCACAAGTTCTTTGTATGAATGCCATTTTACACTATTTTATCTATTAATTTGATAACCTTAGGAAATACTTTTTCATAAAAAAATAAAGTTTTTATAGTACTTTTCTTTGTATTTTTATTTTTTATTTTGTGACTATTTCATGCACATGTAAACACTCACATTTAAATTTACATATTTATATTTAAATTTAAATGTATATACTACTTACATTAATGATACCTTGGGTAGGAAATGTTCTATCCAAATTCAAATGAATGTATTCATTCAAATGAATGTATTCATTCAAATGAATGTATTCATTTAAATATATATTACAATTGTATTATGTCATAGAATGGTGGAAAATCTTCATGAAATTTACTTCAAAATTGTTAGGTCTAAGATCTGGATCAGTATTGAGACAGTCAAAATAGCATAGGTCAGGGAAGTTAGAGGAAATCTGTCAAAGTGACTGTGGCAAATAAGTTCACTGAATAGGTAATTTCTGTTGGGGAACACATACCGGATGGCAAAACCGACCCTTAAAAGCAGGAAGCAAAAGCCACAGAGCTTTTAAGATGCTTGTTTTCTGTGTTGCAGTGGGCAAATGCTCTCAAAACCATCGTCAGGGTTGATTTAATGGCTGACTGGACCCATGTTCTCTCATCTCTCTCTCTCCATACACCTTTACTTTGCTTTACCTTTTCACCCCATTTCTCTGTCGTCTGTACCCCAAGCATTCCCAAGCAAGTATTGGATGACCATACATGGTTTAGGACTTAGGACTTGCTTTATAGTGTCATTTGGTTGATGTCTTGGTTTAAATGTGTTTTAGTCAGCTAAAAGACATTTGAGTTCTCATTACAGACAAGTTCCAGCTGTAATATTGGATTTTCCAAGCCAAAATCGGTTGTATGTCTTGTATCTGAGTACTATTCACATGTTTTTGGCTGTACATAGAATAAACTATGACTTTGGATTTTAGGCTGTGGCATTGCACTTCTAGCCAAGGTATGAGAACAATGAAAAAATTCAAGTTAACAGCCAAGTAGTAGTTAAGCTTTATATGTTTTTTTGATAGTAAAACATAAACAGTTATGTTCATCGCTGGTTTAATAACTGTTAATACAGTATATTAGGATCTGGAATAAATTATCACATTCATTTATTTTGAGCCAGAGAAATACTTCTCTGATTAAATTCTATGTAATATATTAATTATGGTTATAAAATCTATTTCTTTCTCCTTAAGTAACTTGGTTTTGTTAGTATAATGCAGCTCTGTGAGACAGTAGTCTGGAAACTACTACTGCAGAAAGTTATTCATAACTGTCAATATCAGTTCGATAAGCATTTGGATGGATTATATAGATGAACCATGTTTAATGTATTCACACGCTGCAGTCAGCAGACTCTTGACCAATGGTTCTGCTGATTTTAAATGCCTACTCACAAATAATACTAATTATACTGTTTGAGCGCTGGGAGAAGGTGTTTACGTCTTACTCTAATATATGTTTCAGAATGAAAAAATCTCATAAGATATAATAGCACATACAAGCAGTTTTTACACAAATACACACACAAACTCATAGGCACATCAAAAGGTTTTAGACGTAACAGGAAACCTTCATATCACAACTGACACATCTTCCCTATTCATGACATATTTCACCATGTAGGCCATATTTAATTTTATATCACCAACTTAAAGCTCATTTCTCCCCTCCCAACAGACCATCAAGGCAACGTCTCCTCTTGGTGACCCCAGGGTAACTTACAACCTGGAGGAAGGTCAGGTTCCCGAGACCAACATGCCTGTGCGCTTCTACATCAAGCCTAACCGGAGGGACGGTTCTGCCTCTATCTTGGTGGCAGAGAATCTAGATTATGAGACGACGCGTTTCTTTACACTCCGAGTGCGTGTACAGAATGTGGCGGCTGTACCACTAGCTTCCTTCACCACTGTCTATGTCAACATCACAGGTGAGAGATACCCTAATCTTCTGTAAACTACATCAGAATTATATGTAAACATAAATGTGAGTACCACACATTTGGGGTAATTATCTATATATAACATTTATTTATTGTACATTTTAACACTAGATGCACTTTTAGTATTCTTTGATGAATAGAAAGTTCAAAAGAACAGCATTCTCTAGAATATAAATCTTTTGTAACATTATCAATATACGGTACCATGTCTAGAAATCATAGTAACACCATGCTATTTTATACTTAGTATAGGACAAAGAGAAAGAAAGAGAACAAAAATGCATAAATCTAACACAATGAAAATAGACCATGTTGTCACCTCTCACTAGTGCACTACAAATATGCCTCGACAACCGGTTCCAAGCTGCATGTGTGCCCTCAGAGAGGTAAACACATTTGCGGTAGTTTAGCAATCAGCATTTCATGCCAGCGCGGTTTCTCAGAAGCACAGCAGTGTCTGGTCTGATCCACTGATTGTGTTTGAGCCGCTGACACTAATGTTTTTTTCCGTTTCTTCATAGCTCATTTAGCCTATGTTGTTCATTTGTACACAAAAATGTTCTCTGCTGTCATTGAGTGTATGTGGAAAACCAGAGCACTGATGAGTGCATGACAGGCGGAGGGTGTGTGGGGGGGGGGGTCGTAGAGCGATGGCGTGTGTGTGTGTGTGTGTGTGTGTGTGTGTGTGTGTGTGTGTGTGTGTGTGTGTAATAGGAACAGTGAAGAGCTTTGGCACCGACACACAACACTTGAGACCACATCAGCATTAATTAAGAGGAAAATGGAGATTGAAATAGAGGGAAAAGGAGACAAAAAGCCCACGGAAAAACTAGTCTAGAGGGGCTGTAATCTGCGAAGAGCAGAGAATCCAGACAGTCAACCTGCATTAAATGAATCCATATATTAAAACCTGCACTTATTATTGCCTAACTTATGCAGAATTAAACTCAAACCAAACATGATTACAATGAACAAAGCCTTAAAATAACAATTATGAAAGACCAACAAATGACCCTAAAAGAGACTTTTAAGTCACACTTAAAAATGCCATTGAATTAGATATAAAATATCAAACCAGGTGGGGTATATTTTAAAGAAAGACTGCAAAAGCAAAATTTTCAAGTTAAATTATTTAAACTCTTTCAAAATAAAGGTTCCAAAAGGGTGTTTTTGCATTAATGCCATAGAAAGACCTTTTTTTCCCCAAAAGAACATTTCAATAGTTCCTAAAATAACCATTTTGAAGAACATTTAAAAAATCTAAAGAACCTTTTTCGCATATACAGAACCTTATCTGCATTTGAAAGCTTCCATGGATGTTCAGGGTTCTTCATAGGACCATTGATGCCAATTAAGAACCTTTATTTTTAAGAGTGTACTATAAAACAAAGTTTTCCACTTATCTAATGTGTCCAAATTAATCCATTTGATTATTTCCGTAGTGTTTCATTCGTAACAGATTGCTCTCACTCTTTTTTTCCAGATGTGAATGACAATGTTCCCTTTTTCATGTCATCCACGTATGAGGCGACGGTCCCAGAGGGTGCAGAGATTGGCACATCAGTTGCTCAGGTCTCAGCAACTGACCTGGACTCTGGTCTCCATGGAATGGTGAGACTCTTCTGATAATGTGCCCTCCTGGTTCTCTCTAAAGGCCGATTGACATTGCACCGACAGATGCAAAGAAATGGCAACATACATCTTCGTGTTTTGTCGGATCAATGTGTTACCCCTATTGGCCTCTGTTGGTGTTGGTCGTCACTTGATTCGGCATTTGTCTGGTTGTTCTGCATGTAAATTGGCCTTAAAACTCTCAAACTACCTTGCAATGATTCTTAAAATACTTGATGCAAAGTTCTTTTTTAATCTTGTTTGGCACTCTTTCCTCTCTAGATTAACTACATCATTCTGAAGGATCAAAGTGGCGACTCACAGTTCTTCAGCATTAATTCCTACACGGGCATCATCCACACCCGGGCCACCTTCGACCGTGAGCAGAAAAGTTCCTACTTAATCGAGGTCCAGTCTCAGGACAGCTCAGAGTCGGCCCGACCCGGTCAGCAGGGCCAACCCAACACAGGTGTGATCCATCAAGCATGTCTTCTTAACCCCTCGGATAATCTATTTCCCCTCAACCAATTGCAGCAGGGCACACCAGCCTCCAGGATGAACTCCATTCATTAAGACTTCAATGAGTCACGCCTAATGAAGAACTAATGCCATCCCAGGGATTTCTGTGTAATATAGTCGGCGTATAATATAATAAGGCCGCGGTTTAAATATTAAACAGTCATTAGGATGTTTAATACAATTTATAGAATAAATCATTGCTACAAGGTTTCACAAATAATAATTTCCCATTAATACTTTCTATGAAGTCTGTGTTCTTGGAAATATGTTTTCAAAAAAAGCTATATGAGACCATTAAGACATTTATGCAGCAAGGACACATTGATAAAATGAGACTGATACAGAAATCACATGCAACCTGATGAACATTAGGAACTTCTTTCAAAATCATTTTTAAAAATAGTTATGCAAATGTATACATATACACACATATTTACATTTCACTTGAGCTTCAATGATAATTAAATTTCAACATACAATGAATGCCAGTGACTTTGTTTCTGTTCTGTTTTCCCATCTTGGTTTGAATTATAAATTAATTATCCATAAAGAATGGCTTTTCTCTTGAGAGACTATATGCAGTGATGTGATCTGGAAGTAATGCACACCTCTTCTGCCCTTTAGACACAGCCTACGTGAGGGTATTTGTCACAGATGTTAATGACAATGCTCCAGCCTTCTCTCAGCCTGTATATGAGATCAGCGTGGAGGAAGACAAAGAAGTGGGCTTTGTGGTCATTACCGTTACAGCTAACGATGAAGATGAAGGTAATTTTTTTTCAGTTGCATGTAGGTGTATCAAATATCTTATTCAGGTGGTCCTGTCACTTGTCTTTAGTTTGTGGTTTTTGTTATTTTAGTTTTGTTTGTTTGTGCAATGATTTCTATCTGACAGCCCACTGATATATTTGACAGAGATGGAGGAGGAGGGGTTGCAAAAAGAAATTGAGCGAAATAAATCTAGGTGGAAAATTCACTCCTTTTTGTGCTGAGATTGTTAGCAAATCTCTGTGGTAAATGTGGGTGTATCAATTTCAGCACCCCATTTGATGTTTGTCTCTTTGATTTGTTTTTCTTTGTTGTCTTCAAGAAAAAGAATTAAATAAGTAGCAGGCCTTCTTTAATGATTGAAGTAAACCCTTGTGTGAAAGATTTTGCGTAGAAATTTACATGAGATGCGTGACATCTGAGGGACCAGGCAAATAACCATTGAGATTTTTAAATGGAACGGAATAGGCAGCTCTACACTTTTGAAAAATATACTGAAATGATAAAAGTAGAGTGTAATGGTAGATTTTTGACAAAACTCTCAAGAGGCTTTACCAGGTGGCGTAACCAGAGATTAAATGAGAAAGAAAATAACAAGTGTATTAAACAAGCTGCACAGATTCATTCATCTATTGTCTGTCAGTCAAACTAGCGACTATTGTTTTATTCTGAGTGCTCTTTTCCATATGACACCACATTAATGCCATAAAAGGTTATTCCATGACTTGAGAAAGAGTCACGAGGAACGTCCAAAATCGAAATGTTTTGTTATCCCCTGTAATTCTTATCTTATTTCGTATTGATGCAGGTTACATATTGTACAGGTTTCTGTAGTTTAAATATTTTGACTTAGTTTTATAAAAATAAATATAGATAGTAGTTTTAATTTACTTTTAGTTAAATTTGTAGTAATTTTGTTCTATGCTTTTGTCATTTTAATACATATATTATCTCAGTTAACTTTTATTTCACATAACTTTTTTAAATGGTCGAGGAAATGCTGACAGAATGTAAATTTTCTGACAAACCCTATTATCTTTAAGATAGCACCGAGAGGCAGAAATAGGGACAACATGCCATTTTTGTTGTCCAATCCGCACCGCACAGCAGCATACTTTTGGTATTGTTACCAAAGTATGCTGAACCCCTCAAGGGCAAGCTGAAACTGCAGGGAGTTCATGTTTATTTCAATAGCGCACAGACTTTACAATGATGTAACAATCACCATTACACCATTTTACACAAGACAGCCTGTTTTTTTGTTTTGTAAGATGCTAAAATTAGCATGTGTACAAGCATTGCTGTAAGGATATTTTACCTTAATGATATGTATTGTTTGACCTCTGAAATGAAACTTTGGATTAATGTCTTTAGAGAGCTCCGTATCCTTCAGACAATCTCAACACTGCCTGAAAACTTCGCCTTAGCTGCTGAAACCATGTGAATGCACGAGCGACTATGAATTAGTCAACCGAACTCTCGTGGTCAGTTAAATTTGCATATTCTGGAGCGACTTCTACTTTTGATTTTGTCTTGTTGGAACATTAGGTCCGTCGCCCTTTCCTCCAACAGCCATAGAATTGCTCATGTTAATCTGAGCGCGTCAGGCTTGGACGAATCACCTATCCATCCAATGTAGCATAGCAGCCTGCCTGTCTGCCCACTCCCTCATTTCTCATCCTCTGCCTGTAGAATATTCCGGGCTGTCACCTCCACACATCTCGGTGACACGAGTCCTCCACCTGATCTCGCTCTGATTTCCATCAGGGCATGGCGACTTCGGCTCATCTGTCAACATAAACAAACAGGCGGGAACGCGGTGTCCCTCACTGCGACACGGCTTCACCTGATACATATGCATGACAAATTATGTGTGGCGTGGAGCTGCATCAACAAGCAGACTGAAGAGAAGGAGACGGGCAGTGGGATGGAGACGTGCAGGTGTCAGATAGCTCATTAATGATGAGACGCCCATGCCACTGTGGAGGTGATAAGGGTGACGTGACATGCCACGGCTGGATGGACGGTCCAGAGCTGGGCGACAGCTAATATCTCATAACTGTCATGAAGGGGAATGCAAATCGAAGCTTGATGTCCCTCTGTCCCCTTCCTGCTTTGAAAGGCACAATAAATGAGATTGCCATTAAAATGCAATATTTCTTATTACGCTGGCGATGAAAATGGGGAATAGGAATAATTAGGAACTGATTTGCAGGAGAGAAGGAATTTTATGGTCCTGTTAAGTGTTTCCTAAAGCTGATTAGCAGTGCCCTCTCTGAGCTGTTCATTAAACTTCAGACTGATTTCAAAGATGGAATATGTAAAACACACTGAACTTCCTTCAATAGCCGAATGAGTACAAGGTCTCCTGGACTTTCAGCTGTCTTTCATCACCAATGACCATTCTATAGATCACATAGTTAAGTTTAAACTGGTTGACCTGTGGTGGCACTGTGGGGAGGGCCGCCATATGGCCCAGCTAGTCATTAAGGAAGCTTGCTTTTGGCAAAATCACTGGAGCTCCCCTCAGCAAGTGTCACAGCATATCACACTTCACAACCGTGATGGCCGTAGCCAGGATGATCATGACATGTTCTAATGAAATCCTCACACGTCACGCCCAGATGGTGTTTGTCTCATAAAATCTGATCCGGACTGGTAAACAGAGCTGGCACGAAACTAGAGCCTTTCCACAATGCAGTGTACCATGGGTGGATAAAACCATTTGGGGTCAGGCTGGGGAGATTTAATATATCAGTTCATACAGTATATTCAGATATATGGGACGATATATGGGATTTCATATTAAACATTGTTAAACAGCTGGTGTATCATTTTTTATAATGAAACTGCCATGTTCAAAGGACCAAATTGGATATGTTTAATGACACATTGACTAAGAAAAAGTGTAAACAAAAAAAAGGGTAAAATATGTACAAAGCCGTCTGTGTGACATTTGTTATGTGTATGTTGATTTCAGTATTTAAGCACAATCATATCATGCCCTGTGTGCATTAGAGCTTTCTTGTCCTTTATGTAATCCTCATCAAATGAGCACAGATTAATACTGACATTCTCTTTTTATCCAGCTCAGCCAAGCTTAACACTTCCTAGAATGCTAACGCTTCCCAAACCCCCCAAACAGGTGCCAATGCCAAACTGCGGTACCAGATTACCTCCGGGAACACCATGGGCACGTTCGATGTGGAGCCAGAGGTTGGCACGATCTTCATTGCCCAGCGGCTAGACTATGAGCAGGTGCAGCGCTACGAGTTATGGCTGGTCGCATCGGATGGAAAATGGGAAAACCAGACAATGGTTTTCATTAACGTCATTAACCAGAATGACGAGGCACCCCTTTTCACGCAGACTCAGTATCACGCTAGCGTCATGGAGGAACTTACAGATCTTCCTGTCCTTGTACTAGAGGTGAGGTGTTAAAATACTCAGACACATGCAATTGAATGAAAAAGACAATAATGTTGCAGAAAATAATATCAACCTTTTTAAAGAGATATGAAATTATGTGTCTTGTACATTGTATTGTGCTATAAATTAGTTCCAGTTTCGTTATGGGTTTATTAATGTCCTCATGTAGTTTAAAGTTTAGAAAGAAAAAAGAAAGCCTGTTTAAAATGAATATTTTGACACACCCTACTACGATTGTCATTCTCTGCTAGTGTGTCTCAATATTGCTGTCTATTGTGCTGTTAGTGTAAAATATAGATTTCAAAGGCTTTGCATAAACATACCGGAAAAGAGGCGGAGAGAACTATCTGCATTCCTTTGCTGTGATTATTAACTTTTAACTGCGTCGTATGTTCTGTGACAAGTGTGTTGAATTCTAATATGTATGCAAGTTTATTCTCATCTGTTCCTCACACAGGTCTCAGCCACGGATCCAGATCAGGAGGCAGACCAGCATGCAGTGCGGTATTCTCTACATGGGCAAGGAGCTGGTAGTGAATTCACCATAGATGAGATGAACGGTAGGATCTTTGCCCAACGTCGTTTAAATCGTGAGGTTCGCTCGGCATGGCAATTCCTAGTATTTGCCACTGATGAGAATGGGGCAGGTCTTACCGGGTTTGCTGATGTTCTAGTCGAAGTGCAGGATATCAATGACAATGCACCTGTCTTCCTGTGTGCAACGGACAACTGCTTTTTGGGTCACGTGCCTGAGAACTCCCCTGCGGACACTTCCATAATGGAGATGCGAGCCACTGATCTAGATGATCCAAAATCTGGGAAGAATGCTATCCTTACCTACAGAATTGTGCAGAATGTGCGCAATGAGATCAATCTTAACCTCTTCTCCATCAACCCAGCCACCGGGACAATCTATACTGTTCTTCGTTCTTTGGATAGGGAAGTGGTGGATCGATACCTCGTTGTGGTAGAAGCTTGTGATGGAGGAGGACTTTCAGGCACAGGAACAGCCACCATCGTAGTCTCTGACGTCAATGACCATCCTCCAGTGTTCACCCAAAGGGTCTACATGGCCTCAATGCCAGAAAACTTGGACATCAACAGCGAGGTAGTAGTTGTGGCCGCCACCGATGGTGATGAAGGTGAAAATTCAGTCATGACGTTTAGCATCATCGGTGGAGATGAAGACCGCAAATTCTTCATTGAGACTGACAAGGTGAACCGTCGTGGCATAGTGAGGCTAAAGAAGAAGATTGACTTTGAAAAGCCACATGAGCGCACATTCAACTTGACAGTCAAAGTGGAGGACGCTGACTTCTTTAGCCTGGCCTACTGCATCATTCAGGTTGAAGACTCCAATGACCAAGTTCCAGTCTTCTTCCCACAGTTCTACGAGGCAGGATCCATGTTTGAAGATGTTCCAATAGGCACTATCGTGGCACAGGTGACAGCCATGGATCTGGACTCTGGTCAAAATGGCAGGTTCACATACAGCATCGCCCCAGAATCCGACCCCTTTCAGCAGTTCCTGGTGGATAAGAGTGGTTGGGTGGTTGTAGGTGACTCTCTGGACAGGGAGAAGGTGTCTCAACATAGGCTTATGATCCTGGCCACAGACATGGGCAGCCCTGCTCTGACTGGCTCTGCCATCGTGTTAGTGACTGTTCAAGATGTCAATGACAATGGACCAGAGTTTGAGGCTCCATATCGGCCCATTCTATGGGAGAACACTATTGCGCCACAGGTTGTTCACATGAACAATACATCCATTCTGTTGCATGTTATTGACAGAGACACGTCATCCAATGGAGGACCTTTTTCCATTCGTCTGCTGATGCTGACCTCTGACGTTACTAATTTCAACTTGACTGATTTGCGGAATGGCAGTGCCATGATAACTGCTCTTCGCAGCTTTGACCGGGAACAGCAGAAGCAGTATCTTCTTCCCATCCTGATGATTGACAGCGGCTCTCCACCAATGAGCTCCACAAGTACACTCACCATCATAATTGGAGATAAAAATGACCATCCCCATGCACCTGGACACAGCGAGTTCATAGTGTACAACTTACAGGGTATGTTCCAAATAAATGTCATAATCTTGCTACTATGGTAATAGTCCTGAAATTCAGCAGGATATTATTTACATCCCTTATGGTACTTTTCTATATACCATGGTACTGGAATTAAAATATCATGTTTTTATGGTACTTCCAAGAATACCATGATACTACCATTGTGCAAAATACCATGGTTGCACTTTTTGTAAGTGTTAGCATTTTAATTTAGGATGATATTGGTACTCAAAAGTACTTCAAAATATGCCATGGTAATGTCATGGTAAATGTGTAAAAACTGATGGTATTGCCATTGATACATGTCCAAAATACCATTGTAGTACCATGCTTCACTTCCACAATACTATGGCATTACTTTAGGGTACTTAAATATATTTCATGGTAAATGTGTAAGAAAAACTTTGGTACTGCCATGGTACATTCCCAAAACACTATGTTTTTTAAGCCTTCTTAATATATCACATTTTAGGAAAGAAATGTAGCATTACTTGATATATTTTTAGCATTTTTCTCTTTTCTCTGATGGAAATGCATTAGCCTTTTAATAAGAATTCGTCATGTAGCTCAAACATGGCATGATGCTAACAATTTACTTAAATCCCAGGTTTAAGAGGCACATAAACAGGAGCCATTTTAAAGGATGTTGATTTCATGACTAACAGGATTACAGCATTACGTTTTGCCTTTTGGAGAAATGGCAATGCTGCATGCTAATAGCATTGCATCCTCCCCACTGTGCTGTTTAAGTGGGTCCATATGTGCCAATGAAATGCTCTGCTTTTTGCTTATCTTTTTAAAGATATGTTTCCTCCGCCCACCCACACACGCGCATCGCCCCAGGTATCGCACAGCCTGGATGGAGGTAGCTTTTCTCTAACCTCATTATGTATTTTCCCCAGGTACACTCCCCACCACGGTGCTAGGACAGGTTCAATCCCCTGACCTTGATGATTGGAGTGAAAAGGTTTACAAGTTCGAAGGCAAACCCCCCAGGTGCTTTGATCTTCTATTGAAGTTTGATTCAAACTCTACTGTGTCAAGTGACACTTACAAGAGAATAAAAAGAACAAAAGTGAGAGAAAGATAAAGGATGAGAGCCTGCGGAGCACAGAATATTAGCTTACTGACATCTTGCCTGTCACTCGCCTTTTTAATTTCAAAATTCACTCTGAAGTGATACATGGGTTCTCTCCTAGTAACTGATAAGAAAGATTATGTTGGCTAGAGGTTCTCTCTAATGAGCTGCATCTAAGTGATGGTCTTTGTCCAAACCAGACTTTGTGGCTCATGCCAGCGATGGCGCCTTTAAGCAAAGTGATTATGCTAACACTCCAGCAAGCAATGCCAACTCAATCAGTTTAGTCTTGAGTTCAATCACAGTCTATTTCAAGTTCCATCCAGAACTGTGCCTGACGGTGTGTTGTCGAGGATCTTCTTTCATTAATTTGGATAATTAACACATTAATACATTAGCAGTATGATGCTAGCTAGTGTGACACATCTCTTGGCACCAAGAGGGTAGCTTCGATCCAAGCCGTTTTTCATTTGCTTACTTGACAGTTAAGTACCTAATTTGGCACAGGAGCTGAAGGTTACCATCGAGGTGGAACTATATTCCTCTTATATGAACATGATTGAATTTAATTTGAGCAGTGTGACTACTGTGAGTTTAGCGACCTTGCTGCACAATGTTTGAAGTTACAGGGCCAAACAGGTTCATAGCAAACACCATATTAAGAGCCATAAACCAGTGTTGCTTTAATAGACGTGTCATTTTCATTTTGTGTCCTTGTCCTTTTAGTTCATGCTACAAGACAGAAGCTTGTCACTCACACTAGCCTGTAATCACAGATACTACAATACATTTTGAAATCTGGTTTCAAGAGAGACATGAGCAACAGCCAATGACATTGCGAGTCTTACTTTTCAATTATTTTTCAGCTTCTGCAGAACATTCCAAAAAATGACCACAAATCCTAAAATCAACTCTTGAATTACTATGTGCTTTAGTTTAAGTGAGAAAATGCTAATTCGGGATAGTGGATATGGTCAGGGAGGCTATTGTGCTTCTCAGTATTTTTGTGGAAAAGTTCAAAATAATTTATTTGAAATCGATTTTTATGTACAACAAAAAGTCTTTACTTTAACAGTTAATTCAATGAATGCATACTTGCTAACTTAAAGTATTAATTTCTTTTTCTTTTTTTTAATCAAACTAACCCCAAGTGTAGTGTGATTTTCTATTTTTAAGCATACATCTAAAACAATTTAGTGATGTTTTATACTTAAAATG
Source organism: Carassius carassius (assembly GCF_963082965.1). Lineage (NCBI taxonomy): Eukaryota > Metazoa > Chordata > Actinopteri > Cypriniformes > Cyprinidae > Carassius > Carassius carassius. The sequence goes on along the minus strand of NC_081769.1, from coordinate 27,902,843 downwards.
CAAGAAAAATGTGCACATGATGACACTTAAAAATGCAGAGAGATAATACAACAGTGATCTAGACAGAGAAGGAGTGTATCCATTCAAAAGAGAGAAAGTGAAAAAGAGACTTGTGCTGCCCAGCTGTTCCTGGAATCTCTTATCCAGAACAGCAGAAGTGTCCCTGTCATGGTCCTCACATCTGGAGACGGAGACAGGAGTTGACATAAGTGCTTTCACTGATATACACACTGCCATTAATAATACAGCTTGAGTCATCTTACAGCATCAGTGCTGATCTCTCATGTGTGATGATGCAGGAATGAACCTTGGAATAAATCTCCAGTTACTGTTTGTCTAAGTTTAAAGGAATAGTTCACCCAAAATTGGAAATTCTGACACAATTTTGTCACCCTCATGCAGGACCAAACCCATATGTTTTCCTTTTTTTTTGTCAAACACAGAGATGTTAGACAGAATGTTGACATTTGCTCTTTGTGCTGTTGAACTCCAGCAAAAACAAAAAAAGCAACATTAAAGTATTATAAAAGGCTTCCTTCTATGTCTTATACACTATATTCCATGCATTCTCTTAAACATCGTAATTTACTGCATGAGTACATTTCCAGTTTAATCCTCATTATCTCATCTTTTTGCCCCATTGAACATGAACCCACACAGGCAGTTCAGCCTGAACCAAAACACCGGTCAGCTGAGCATCCGAGAGGGAACACCAGCTGGATTCTACAGCCTGCAGGTGAGGGTGGCAGATAAGAGCTGGCCAGATGTCACCTCATCGGCCGAGGTCACGGTGATGGAGCTGGAGGAGGATGCGCTGAGGAATGCTGGGTCAATCAGACTGGCCAGTGAGTGAATCTCCCTTTCCAAAAAATGAATATCTTGATAATATAGAAGAGCTCATTTTTGTTTTGATTTATTAATCTATTGATTCTTAATCATAAGCTTACATTAGTGTTATATTTAACCATTGTGTGACAGGATTTCCCTGGTCAAAAATGAATTTACTTCTATTATGCTATATTTTTACAACATGTTGGATTCAGTATTTTATCAGGTTGTTTTATTTCAGTTAGTCATTATGTTTTGTATTTCTTTTTGTAACTGATTGGTCATAGGCCTAATTGATCTGACCTTATGCACATCTGTTTTTTTCTCTCAAAAACTGAGGTGTATAAGCTCAGAACAATGAAGACTACAAGCAGTCAGTGTATAAAAAACAAAACCTTTACTAATTGAAAGAAAACAATTTGATAAAAAGGTTGAATGCATTCTTCTTAAATTACTGAATATCTGATATTAGAAACCCAAAAGCATTTTTAAAAAATGCATAGCATTTGCATCCCTGTATTCCATTTAAAAAATTGGGAATTTTTATGACTTGGTATTTGGTTTGACCTTAAAAGTTTGTGCATCACATTTCAATGCAGATTTTATAAATATGTCACATGTAATGCAGGCTGATATTGATGAATGAGCATAATGCAATCCACAGCCTGAGAGTAAGTGCTCTTACTCATTTCACATTTGCATAAAAGTCTTAGCATAGAAAGGACAGCATGAAAAAAATCTTACAAAATAGGGTCAGAGAGAAAATCATATGGCTAAAAAAAACTAAAAAAATTTTTTAACAAGGAACATTTTAAGTTGTTAAAAAAATCTTATGGAACAGATGTGACCATGTTAATAAATATGCTTGGGTTTTACATTGAAATCAAGTTATGTGTGTGTATGTATGTGTGTTCGTTATGCACAGACCTGACTGCAAATGAGTTTTTCCGAGCATCAACGAATAAGGAGAGCCGATACGAGTGTCTCCGCCGTCTCTTGTCCGACCTCTTCCAGACTGATATGGAGAATGTTGACATCTTCAGCCTGGCTAGTGGCAGCCAGCCAGCTCAGCATCACCTCAGCGTGTGGTTTGCCGCCCATGGCTCGCCATACTACAAGCCCGAGAAACTCCACGGCTATGTGGCATTGCACAAAGCTAAGGTGACAAAGACAAGTGCACAAAAACTCACACTTTCACACCAGTTCAACGTCTCCTGTGTTTCTCACATTGGCACAGACATGGTGTCTATGAAGCCGTTCACATTTACATGCATCTCACACCTGTACTCAGAGACACACTTTGCAATGGGTCAATAAATATTTAATTTCCATGTAAGTTATGAGATGGTGGGCTGTCGCTTTGGGCCGGGGAGACGAGCAGGATTTCTGAAAGGAGTGAGGGAGGAATGGATAGAAAGAACATGTTGCTCCCTGTGCAGCATTCACCAGTCTATAAATCAGGTGTAGAGTGGGCGCTCTTCACAGCCCAGCGTGGTGCTAATGCTCTCACCGAGATGATGTTGATGCACTACACAGGAAGCTGCTCTGACATTTTAAGAGCCGCTGCTGAGGGATGTGATGGACTGTCCTTGAGTCCAGAACAAAAAAACACACTCAAACTAACCAAACATGTACAGAAATGATTGTGGTGAATCATTTGTGTTGCATTATTCCTCTTGTAAATTGTTTTGGATAATGATGTATTTGTATAAAAAAAATAAAATAAAGGAATACAGGACAACAGGTCAAATGGTGGAGAAAACAAAATTAAAGTAAAGTAAATGAAAATTTAAAATCAAAAGATAACATTTTCTTGAATGTATTTTGTATTTTATCTTTTCATTTTTTATTTTTTTGCTATCTAGTTGTAGTAATGTTGAGTGGCTGATTGTTTCAATATGTTGTGCAGTTTTGCATGTGTAAAAAGAAAATCATTTTGAACAAACAAATATAGTAAAAAAAGGAAAGTTGTGGAAGTGACATTAGTAAATAAGTAATTAAATTGGATTTGTTGTTCTCTTTCAGTTGGAGTCTGCTCTGGGTGTGACCATTCTACAAGTCGGGGTGGACGAGTGTGCCTATGCAGCCTGTGGTCAGACAGGTGGCTGCTCTAGCAAGGTGACATTCAGTGACACCCCTAAAACACTGAACAACGGGAATGTCTCTTTGGTGTCTGTCTCAGCCAAAGCGAGCGCTCAGTGTGGCTGCCTCGCTCGAGAAGGCGTTCACCTGCACTGCTCTTCATACTCACACAACCCTTGCCTGAACGGAGGCACCTGTGTGGATAGTGAACTAGGCTACAGGTAAAACAGACTACCGTTCTAGCACTCAAGTCTTGTTAATAATTGCTTGTTTTTCTATATAAAAGAATAAACATTGTTTATTCATATAATGCATTTTCACTATTGGGGAAGCAATGGCTGATCTATCTCTCTGTTGCAGGTGTAAATGTCCCCCTATGTTTGATGGACCAGAATGCCAGCAAACCAAGCACAGTTTCCTTGGGAATGGTTATGCTTGGTTCCCTCCCATAAGGCCTTGCTTCCAGAGCCACATCTCTCTGGAGTTCATCACAGAAGCAGGCAATGGCCTACTGTTCTACAGTGGCCCAATGGGAACACCTCAGCCTGGAGAAAAAGAGGACTTCATTGCACTGGGTATTTATTGCATAATTGTCATATTTCACCGTTGTTTTTTTGTTTTTTGTTTTTTTGGCATAGTACATAATTTTAGTAATTTTGTTCTGTGCTATTGTCATTTATTTATTTATATTTATAATATATTTATTTTTATTTCAAGTCATATTTATTTTTAGATTACTTGTATTTAAATCTCTAAATTTTAGTACTTAATTTTAGTACTTAAACTTATTTCAGCTAGTTCCTAGGGCAACATTTTTTTAAATCTAAATGTTAATCTATATTTTATTTAGTTTCAGATTTATTTAAATTGTCAAAAATTTTATATTAGTTAACAATATCATGTGCACCACATTCTGAATGATCTAAAAAAAACTATGTATACTATATGTAAACATTGCAGTCTCAATAATGGAGAAAACATCTGTCGTAGTGCCATCATAATTTAAGTTTCTTTTTTTATACTGCAAGACATTAATTTCCTCTAACAATTAATAGTGTTACTAAAATCGATTAATGGCAAAAACACAATCTAAAGTGAGCCGTTAATTATAGATGTTTGTAAATGTGTGTGGTCAGCACTGGTGTGAATGGGGTTTGGTCAGCATTGATCTTGACCCCAAGTCACTGATGAAGGTCACATATTCAGATTCTGTGCCACTTGTCCAATACTGTATTGTGCAACTGGTCGTATGATTTCAGGAAACGACCCTCCTGTGGCCTTGCATAAGCTTACATCATCAGTTTGTTACATGTTTTTATTGAACTGGGGCCAAAACCCTCCACTGCAGTGACAGCAATTTCAAACTGACCACAAATTGATCACGAATAAGCATTTTTTGCTGCTGGGGTCAAAACCAATCTTAGGGGGCATACAACAGCATTAGACTTTCATGTCACATGTGTTTGCGGTACCGGTGTCATATGCTATGCAATGATGAGTTTGAGAACTTGCTAAAGGTTAAGTGTACTAGTGGCACCATATAACCTGGAGTCAAATCTATGTGATTGTTTTGCCATTTTATCATCCTCTGGACAAAAATCTACATGATTTTGAGGTGTTATTCATGTTTGTGGCGCAAACAAGACAAGTTACACAAGTCTTCAGGCACAGAACTGCCATTTTTTCATGTTAATTCACAGTTTCCACAAAAATATTATGCAGCACAAATGTTTTCAGCATTGTTAATAAAAAATAAAAAATGAGCACCTAATCTGCAAATTCAAATTATTTGTGACGGATCGTGTGACACTGAAGACTACAGTAATGTCTATTGAGAATTCAGCTTTGCCTTTACAGTAAAAAATTACATACTAAAACATATTAATTAATAATATTTCACAAAATTACTTTTTCAAATGTATCTTTATCAAATAAATGCAGCCTTGGTGAGCATAAGAGACTTCTTTCAAAAACAGAAAACTTTACCAACCCCACATTTTTGAATGGTACAGTGTACCTCTTGGCACTCATATTAATATTCTGTGTGTCTTCTAATGAAATTCCATGATTCTGTTTCTTTCATTAGAGCTGAAAAATGGAGTTCCTGTGCTGAGTGTGAATCACGGTTCGGGGACCCTAACACTGCAGCTGCCCATGAGAGCCACTGTCACAGACCGCCGCTGGCATCACCTGGACATCATCAGCGATGGCAAGGTACGGGCGTTAATTGAAATGAAGGGCATGTGACAAGGATTAGACACTGGGCATTTGCCATTCCTGGAGGAATTTTTGTTTTGATTTTATAATGTTCTCAACCTCACCTCAATTTCATTGAAACATGAAGCTGTCAGAGAGTCCATCACATAGCTTTGAGGCTCACACTGGGTAAAGCAGATTGTGAGCTTTTATCGCCCTCTGGGAATTGGGTCTAAAATATTCTATTATGAAACGTGACCTCTAGTATACTCAGATGGTGTAATACTTTGCCTTGAATTTACATTATTGTGTGTGTGTGTGTGTGTGTGTGTGTGTGTGTGTGTGTGTGTGTGTGTGTGTGTGTGTGTGTGTGTGTGTATGTGTATGCATTTGTGTAGATGGTGCAGATGATTCTGGACCAGTGTTCTGGTGCCATGGTGAACGAATTGGAAGGCTTGGGAGCTGAGATGCTTGAGATTGATCAGTCAGTGTGCAAGGCCTCCGGAGAGACACCAGGCAGTGAAAGGTAAAATTTGCCCATCTTTATGCTAGTGTCTTTTCTTTTCCAGGACAACACATGAAAATGTTGTTAACTTATATTTCACTCAGGCATATGCAAATATTTGCTTATAAATGCTCTCTAGAACACCTCCTGCCTTTGACTAGCAATAGCAAGTAGCAAATCATTGTTTCTGGCTGTGCCGCATCTCTTTATTTCTCTTCAGGTTTTTGGATGTCTATCAGCCTCTCCAGCTGGGTGGGGTTAAAGAGACACACTCACTTCGTAGGTCACACCCCCATTACAAAGGATTTGTGGGATGCATGAGGAACCTGGTGGTGGACAGTCAGGTAAAACCAGTGTAAATATGTTTATTCTTATAGGTGCTACTTTGTTTTGAACTTTTTAACTATGTTCTATATAGTATAGCTTTCTGGAAGGAGAATTGGCGGAAGTAAAATATAACTTAACAAAGGAAGTTAAATTTGACTATTGTTAAATACTTGTATTAAGTGCTGGAAGTATGTACTTCACTGATAACTGGAAATATTGACACTTTTAAGTGTGTCCCACATCATAAATTAATTCATAACTTCTCGTCATGCAATGTTTGCATTTGACTTTAAGCGTTTATCTAAAATCATTACCTTAAAATACATTACTATTTAACATTACTTGCCTGCTTAAATTCTGTGGTAGCAATGCATTTTTTCCCAAATGAAAAAGTTGAAAATTAACTATTAGACTCCTCTTCTTTCATTGTACATGAGATTGTGGGGAAGAAAAAAACATACAAGTTTGTAATTGGGTAATTTAAGTTTGGCTTAATATTTTCAATATGCTATTTTCAATGGATTTGGTAGGCACTAATTCTATTTGAACAGATTATCTGTAAATACATACATGTTGTTTCTATTTTAAATAAAACAGCTAAAAGTTGTTAAAGGCGAGAATTGGACCTTAAAATAAAGTGTGACCCGAGAAGATTATGTTTTCTAGTTCACTGACAATGGGCCTCATTCATAAAACATAAACAAAATGAATTCTGCTGAAAATCTACTAATTAAAACCAATAAAATTATCACATACGGTCCACCGTAGCTTATGAATGCAGACATTAATTATACTCAAATTTCACGAATGAATCTGTCAGTGTTAAACATCTTTCAGACTGAATGTGTTTCAGGTTACAATCTAAATCTTTTATTTGGACGGAACAGACATTTACCTGAGCCACTTTCTGACAGAGAGTCGATACAGATCAATGATGTTCAGGATTGTGCTGACTCAGGCCTTTCTATGTGTGTGTGTCTGTGTTCTGTCAGGTGTACGACCTCAGCAGCGCAGCAGAAAGTGAGAACAGCACCCCGGGATGTGCCCTAACGGATGGTGTGTGTCTGACCGCCGGAGGACCCTCCTGTGGGGTCCATGGGAAATGTCTGGGGGAATGGGGCTCCTTCAGTTGTGACTGCCATCCTGGATATAGTGGACACAAGTGTGACAAAGCCCTTCCTGAGTGGTCGTTTGGGAAAGACAGTGTGCTGAGGTACCAGCTGAGAGGTGGAGGAAGTCCACGCAAGACCCAAGCTCACTTCCTGCTGAGAACCCGCTCCTCCATGGGCAGCCTGCTCAGTGTGGCCTCACGTGACGCCAACGAGTTCATTATCCTGGAAGTGAGTGATGCATATGAATGCAATAACATCTAATTCAATTGCATTCAAATTCAAGTGTCCAATTACATCTGAAAATGGTGTAAAGCTGTAATACTGTGCCATCTTCTTGTCTCTTTTAGATAGTAGATGGTTACCTCACTGTCCGTGCTAACCTTGGGGATGGCGCTCACTCTCTGAAGCTAAATGGTCATCGCATAAACCTTGGCCAGTGGGTCTTCGTCAGCCTTCATCGCCATGACAACATCTTCACCCTGCGACTGGAGCAGGGTGGGGGCTCACGAGAGGTCACAGGGGTCCTGGGTCAGAAGAAGGAAATAGTAGTTCACCCCTCCAGTGTGTTTCTGGGAAACAGCGCCGCTCCAAACACACAGGGAGACTTTCAAGGTGGGATTTCTCTTCCCTTTCTTCCTCACAGCTGTAATTCAAATCAGTTTCTCTGTTTGCTTTGTTGAACTCCTGATAAGAGGGAATTTGTTTTCTTTTTCTGTTTTTATTTATTCACGCTTTTGAAGATTAAAGCTTAATATTAGAACTTAATTACTCAACTCTCTGGAATGCTTGATTCTAATTGGTAAGTCTCAGCATAGCATTTTAAGGTCAAATATGTTTGTATAATTACCTCTAGTCTATATAATAGCGCAATGTATAATATTATGTTTTATGAATATTATTGTAATATACCCCAATGTTCAAGAGTGTAACATTTTTATTCTATTTTATTTTATTTTAATACTTTTATTTTGCAAGGACACAATAAATTGATTGTAAATACAATTATAATGTTACAAAAGATTTCCATTTCAAATAAATGATCTTCTTCTGAACTTTTTCTTCCCAAAATCCTGAAAAATTCTCGGTTTCCACAAAAATATTAAGAGGTACAACCTTGCTAAGCATTTAGCTTAAAAAAACTTTTTAAAAACATAAAACAGTATTGGGACATAATATGTTTTAATATATATATTTTTAAATATGTACAATACTTTAAATATCCACTTATTTATTTAGTAGGTAACTGTAATGATCAAAATTAAAGTCATTATAAAGTCCAAGAGCACGTTATATATTGAAAATAAAAGTCACTGTAACAAATACAAAATATAAAAGTTCTATAGCATTTTCACCATGTTTTTTCATACAGGCTGTATGCGGGATGTAAGACTGAACGGTCACTCTCTGCCGCTGGATGGTCAGGGAACAGAGTTCAGTACTGTGCTGGAGCGCCGAGGAGTCGTGCCCGGCTGCCACTCTGACGCCTGCAGTGCCAAACCCTGCCTGAGTCCGCTGTACTGCGTCGACCTGTGGAGGAAACACGAGTGCAGGTGAACACTCTCTCCCACACAAGAGTTTCCCACTGTCATACTGTCAAATGCTTCTTTCTTCATCTCGACGTCCGCTCTCTCACTCCAGGTGTCCAGCCAATCAGGTTGCGGTGGTGGATGAGGTCACAGCTTTTTTGCATTGCGCCCCGTCCCCCTGCGGCCCCACCACGTGTCGTAACGGTGGCACCTGCCTGGCTCACTCTACCAAGAACTACCAGTGCCACTGTCCAGAGGGCTTCAGGGGCCAGTGGTGTGAGATCGGCCAAGTCAAATCTCTCCGTCTCGCCACGCTCAGCCCGAGCTCCATCCTAGCCATCAGCATGTGTCTGCTCGTCTTTTTCGGTAGCTATCCCAATATCATGGAACACTTTTCTTGAAAAGCGTTGGAATGTCTCTGTTATCATTGTAGAACAATGATGAGACCCTCTCATTTTGTGTTAGTCCAGTGGTTTTCAACCTGTGGGCCCCTAGTGGGTCGCGATGGTTGCAGGTGGGCCGCCAATTACTATTAAAAGAAATAATAATATTGCTCATATATGTAAAAATGTCTAAGTCATAACATAATAACATCCTTTCATACATATAATTAAATAACAAAAAATAAATATTAAACTGTAACTATGCTTCAACTATTCAAGCTCGCTGATTGGTTTAAGAATAAACCCCCAATTTATCTTAGATATTTTTGCTGCATATGCTACAGAACAACAGCAGTTGTACCAAGCGGTGCCAGCCCGAGTTATTTTCTGTTCATTGCCAGTTCATTCAATAAATACAGTTAACAATCTAGCTTCTGAGTACTAAGTTATTAAACCAACAATAGCGGGGTCAGTTAATTTTTTTTGCAGTGGGCCGCATAAACATATGTGTTTGGTTGTGTGGGCCGAGAGTTGAAAAAGGTTGGGAACCACTGTGTTAGTCTATTGAGAAAACACACAGAGGTAAGACGGCCAATGTGTGTGTGTGTGTGTGTGTGTGTGTGTGTGTGTGTGTGTGTGTGTGTGTGTGTGTGTGTCAACAGGTGTGACAGGTACAACAATGACGTGACAGGCTGGCAGTGCCCCCCAGGCCTCTATGCCAGCTCTGATACACCGTCAGCCACATAACAAGCAGACAAACAAATCCTTTTTAAAGCATTACTGCATGCAGGCAGGAAGAAATTACTCATCAACTGAAGCAAAAATGAGAAACGTGCTGCCAGATGATGGGATTGGTTGGGCTTATGGCCTTCAGAGAAATTTGGCAGAAAATGATGGGTTATTTTTGGGTTGATCTGTCTTTAACTGAAAAGAGGAGTCTTAGCATCCATGAACTGGCAGGATTGCATGAGCTGGTGAAAGGTGATTCCTGCAATCAGACTTTTGCACTTGACAGTCAAAATAAAATCAAAACTGACCGTTTACTTCTTTAACTTTTTTGGGGATGATTTGCACATTGTGCATGTTATTCTCATTTGTAAGTCGCTTTGGATAAAAGTGTCTGCTAAATGACAATGTAAATGTTATTCCAAAGACAAAAAATCTTTGTAAACTTCGTAAACATCAAAATATAATATTTTTCTACATCTCTTAATCATAATCCAGGGCTTAATTATATAATTTCATAATTAACATATATTATTTGTAAATATAACAGTTTGTTAATACATAAAATATTTTGTATTGAATTACAATCTGTCTGCATTTATTTGATCAAAAATACAGTAAAAACAATAATATTGTGAAATGTTATTACAATTTAAAATATTTTCATATATTTTAAAATGTAATTTATTCCTGTGATGCAAAGCAGAATTTTCAGCATCATTACTCCTGCCTTGTCAAAATAGAAGCATTTTCATCAGTTGTCTTAAACTTCTTAGGACCACTTTGCATGTCACATTATGTAAGTAAAATGTGTTGCAAAGTATTTACTATCATTTAATATGTTAAGCATCCACACTTCCACCAACAAAAATTTGTAGAGCTGGTTTCATCATTCTTGTAAATAATCTCTCTCTCTCTCTGTCCTCTGCAGCCGTGCTCGTGGCAGTGACTGTATGGAATCAGAAGGGCAGCCGGAATAAGTTCCGCAAAAGAGGTGTTTACCACATCCCAGCGGAGCACGAGAGCTGGGAGGACATCCGGGAGAACATCCTCAACTACAACGAGGAGGGAGGAGGAGAGCAGGACCAGGTATTCCATTAACACAGGGCAGCCGGGGGAAATATTGATTTACTTTCAGTAAGGCTCAGGGTCAGGGGAATGACCTCCATCAGCAGCTACACTGCCATCCCATCATCCTCTAGGTGGCAGCTTTCAGCACTTTAGAAATTCAATCTGCACAGCATGATTTACACAAGAGCACAACTATGCTCAGAATGGAATACTAGCATGCAGTCTATGCTATATTGTTGTCACATCACATGATGTCATACATTGCATTTTTTTTAATCCAGAGACTTTTTAATTAAAGTTTTAAAATCTATAAATAGCACTTTCCCACAATTTAACATGTTGCCTATGTGTCCACTAGAACGCCTATGACATCACCGAGCTGAAGAGGCCGCTGTGTTCCAGCTTGTCCCAGTCCTCCTCCTGTACCACCGCCCCCCTAATCAAGTCGTCCCAGGGCTCTCAGGAGGAGGTCCATCCCACCGGAGCCACCCTTCCCTACCACCACATAGCCAGCTGCGGCGGTCACTGCTCCATGGACTTCAAGAGCTACGTGTCGCGCATCATCTGGGAGGCCGACAATGACAGCCTGGTGTTCCCCATGGACACTTACCACGTGTACTGCATCGAGGGAAAGGGCTCCAGCGCAGGCAGCCTCAGCTCTCTGGGATCGGCTGTTTCAGAGGAGGCCTTCACCTACGACTCCCTGCGGCGCTGGGGCTCCAAGTTCGAAGGCCTCAGCGAGCTTTATCGCCGACCGGAGCTGGCCATCCCCTACATGGACACGGTGCAAAGCCAAAGCCAGGAACAACAACAATAACCGGACGACTTAAAGCCCAGCATTTGTTTTTGTGTTAGTGTTTTATAGCCTTTATAGGGTTCCAGTTTCAACGCTACAAAAATGTGTCCTAAGAAAAGGTTTCTGTTGATTTGTTATACAGTTGGACAGCTTTAAGGGTGAGGAGCAGCTGAGGTTAGAGGACTGACTTGTTTTATTTATTGAGTGAAATATTAAATGTACTGTATTTATTTTTGCTCTGATAGGGAACAAAGCCAGCGAATCATCAGGACTTCACCATGTTGAACATAGTATGCGGTCACATCCAGCGTGTCACAACTAAGGGGTGTTTTAGTGAACACACATGTCTAATGCTGCATTTCATCCCACTTGGAAATCCAGCTTTCTTTCTGGAAATGTGCATTAGGATGCCACTTTATGTAAGATTTTCATCTTAGAAGCTTGCGCTGAACTATGATTTTGCCAAAATGTGAGTTCACAAGTCTGGGATCTGTAAGAAGTTTTTGTTGTTTAAAAAACAGTAAAACATTAATATTGTGAAGTACTATTACTTTTTAAAACAACCTTTTTATATTTTATTGTAATTAATTCCTTTAATGGCAGAGCTGAATTTCTAGGATTTTTTGATGAAAAGAAAGCTTTTGAACATCTTAATGAGACTTTACTGTCATTTTGATCAATTGAATGTGTTTTTGCTGAATAAAAGTATTACATTGAAAGAAATTATATTTAAATTTAGATAAAATAAAATGTTTAAATATTTTTTAGGATAGAAATTACTTCATTCCTTAAATTCTATAAAATCTCTAAAAAAATAACAATTAAAAAAAGTAATAAATTAAATTCTTGAAGTCATAAATTACTGGAAAGCTAATGGACATGTCATGAAAATTGCACAGAAAGATTAGTCAAAAAAGTTTGGGAAACCTGCTTGATTAATACCGTTAGCAATTAACATTCACTGCACCAATGAGACAATTTTCCTACATTTACACACTGATGAAACCTGTTCAGTTTGCAGTGACAGCCAGGTGTAAAACGTTAAATGATCTTCTCCGGATCATCATACACCAGCAGAGCCATTAGGTTCTGTATGTCATTGAGAATCAGACCACAAAACATGGTTGAAATTAAATAGATCCCACATCCGCCAGCAGCATTATTCCCAGCAGTTTACTGATCAGGGTGCAATGTTTCAGAAATCTGCACTTGACCAAAACTCTTGTTTTAATGGACCCAGCTGCACTAGTAATGGACGCCCACTTCTGAATTTTAACTCTGAAGCATAAATTTGCCAAAAGAGGGTCACAAAGACAACGAAAGTCTTCATAGGTGACTGATTTGCCAATGAATCACAAATCCACTCATGCAAAGAGAGCATACGTTACATTACTTTCGGTCAGTGGTGGTATAAATCTACATTCTGCCATGAATATTCATTGTGTTGTTCATTTTCTTTGTCTTTTTCATAAGAGGGACATAGTGTGTGATGCCAATCATTTCTGTTGCTGGTGTGCTGAAACTGTGTCTCACAACACCAGATGAATGTGTACTGAGTAGCCGAAGATGAAACTCCACTGTGTCAAAGTGTTTTAAAAGTTCAAATGTGGCCAGACACAGCGCAAATACAATCATTAAAAAACGTATGGATATTTTAAATTGCAATATACTTACAAAGGATCTGTATAGTTCTATTTTTATTGTTGTGAAAACGAATATTAGTCTGCTCAAATTTGCAAGCTGCATTTTGTAAGAACAATGAGCCATAAGATTGGGTTTTCAGTTAGGTTAGTCCTCAAATAAATGCTCAGAAAACCTATACAGAAACATAAATTGAGTTGAAGACACATGGCCATTGCTCTTTTTCTGGAAAGGTCCAAGCAATGTCACTCCATGCCTCTTGTAAACCTTCTAACAAGAGCATGAGGTCATTGTCACAATGGCTTATAGTTGACTTGAAATGTTGCTTTTAGCCAATCACAGACCTGTGCTGCTCGTTGAACCATGTAAATAATGTAAATACAGAAATACTTTTTCTAGGGCCTTAACATTTTCCTTTTTGTATATGAATTTTAATAAATGAACTGTTTTCCTTGAGCAAACGTGAGAGCGTGGTTATTGTTTCGTGTAGTTTCCTCATCCTACATTTCACGTCTTAATAGCACTGATTTTCTTTTGTGTTGTTTTACTGCCACCCAGCGGTGATTTACAGTAATCACAATCCCACCCCCAATTATTGTTATCAGTTGCCATGTGATCTCTAGTTTCCTGTTTATTTAGGTCCTTCCAAGAGGTACCAATAGGTAACATTAACATAATTTTCATTAGTTTTTCAGCCTTCTAAACTCCCTGATATGTGAACCGAGCAAAGTTTGCTCTCATTCTGTTACATGGTTTTCTGAACCAATATCTGTTTATGTTTCACTGTTAAGAGCCATAAAGTATCTTAGAAACGCATCAATCAGACTCATCTACTAAACATTTTTAGCAGCTGTGTAGGTCAGTATGAAGCCATTTAATCCGTTAAATGGGTAGAATGAATGTTTTTGGCAGCTGGTCAGTATAATTTGCTATCTTTCCCTCTCTGTGGTAATATTCCCATTTTGCCTATAAAGTATATTTGTTTCAAAAGTTTTTTTTTTTTTTTTTAGTTTTTTTTGAGCTACATAAAGCACTTTAGTGTGTGTCATGAGGTCTGATACCTTTCTATATTCCTGGTTTATCTTTGTGACCTTTCTGACACCTTACGTTCTGTTGTATTTATGTATTTATGAAATGTATTTACTTTTAGTTGTTTTTTATACATACATGTGTGTGTGTGTGTGTGTGTGTGTGTGTGCGCGTGTGTGTGTGTGTGTGTGTGTGTGTGTGTGTCTTCCTTCTTTGCTAATGTCTCCACTGCTAAAATGACATACTACCATAACAAAATTAACAATTAATCTAACTCTCGCATGCTTTGTAAACATTTTCCTCACTTCTTTGTCCTCCTCCTCTCCCTCCTGCTTCATCTCTAATAGCTGACAACTTTGCCACGTTTTTCATTAACAAAATTAAACACATCAGTGCACAATTTTCACCACCACAATCTGTCAAGCTCATATCACCAGCAAACATACACTCATTTACATCCTTTTCTTCACTCTCTGAGGCAGATGTCTCCAAACTCATCCTTTCTAATCATCCTACTACTTGTCCACTTGATCCTATTCCATCTCATCTCCTTCGAGCCATTTCTCCTGCAGTTGTACCTGCACTCACTCACATCATCAACATATCCCTCCACACTGGTGTTTTCCCCTCATCATTTAGACAGGCTTGTATAACTCCATTGCTTAAGAAACCCACCCTCAACCCATCTCTTTTAGAGAACTATAGACCAGTTTCCCTTCTTCCTTTCATTGCAAAAACACTTAAACGAGCTGTGTTCAACCAAGTCTCTGCATTTCTCACACAGAACAACTTCCTTAAAAGCAACCAATCTGGCTTCAAAAGTGGACATTCAACTGAGACTGCCTTGCTCTCAGTTGTTGAAGCCCTAAGACTGGCAAGAGCGGAATCCAAATCTTCAGTACAGAAAAGACCGAGCTGAAGGTTGAGCGATTCGACCAATCAGATGAAAACAGCGTTTCAGCTCCGCCCACCAGTGCGAATGAAATATTGAATCCATAAACCGAAATGATCAAAACGTACACGGACCAACTGTCTTGTCAATGTTCTCTCACTTGAATCCTCTCAAGTCTTGAGTCTCTTGACTTTCTGCAAGCCCTGCCTTGTTCACGCAGTGATTGACGTGTCGGGAGGGGGCAGACACGTGATCGGCTCGGAATGCATTTTCAATGTGCACAGTGAATTTTGCTACATTCATTGCGGGACATTGAATGAAAATGCAATCGTAAGTGTCTTGACTGTGAGTGTTAATGCAATTAAGAAAAATAGCATTTGAATGATAATTTTGCCACAGTTTTAGCTTGAACATGTTCTACACATCTAATCATTTCTGTAATACATTTTCATTTTAATTTTGCAACTTATAAAGCATTAAAATTAGTATTCATTTTACATATTAAAACTAGTGTATGAAATGGCAAATGAAAATTATGTAATTTCATTTTCATTTTGCACCAAACGTTGCACAAATGTATTGGAAAATGTAAATGAAAATACAGAAATGCATTGCCATTTTACACATTGCATTGTCCTTTTGCATATTACATTCCAAATTGAATATTGCTACCAATATGCTTCCATAGTTTCCCTCTCAAACGTGATTGGATTGTGCAGGCGCCACTGATTGGGACAGCCTATCAGCAATCACATTCAGCTTTCCACCAAAGACTTCATGACAGTATGTACACACACACACACATGCCCACACTCACACACACACAGAGTTGTCACACATAGATTGTGTGTGTGAGAATGGTGTTAATTCAGCTGAAAGTATTTTCTTCTGCCTTTGCCTGTATGTCAATGTGAGAGGAAGGGGCTTAATACTGTCACTCAAATGAGCTGAATTTTTTTTTTCCTTCTTTGTAAGCTGACCTAAACACAGCTGATTTTCTTTAATCATTATTATTTTCTATTCTATGCTGCATGTAGAACACGGTCAGGTTCAGAGGTGTGTCAGAACATTGCAATATTGCCTTCTTTGCTGGTTTAAGTTTATTGATTTGATTGATCAAAAAACAGAGAAACTCACATGTACATGTAATTGTTAGCTGAATTTACTTTTCTGATGTTACACATTAATGTAAGCTGAGCATTTGCTTTGATGTTCTTGAGTATGCGGGGTGTTTAACACAGTCAGGTTCAAATGTGGGAGGTTTGTCAGAGCGTTGCCATTGTGCTATTGCACAAATGCTAAATAAAGAAACATAGTAAAAAGATGAAAATGACTTGATTTTACTTTCAATTCCTTTTACATTCTCCAAGGTATTAACATTTTTCATAACTCCATGTAGGACGTTTCTGTACATAAATTTAAACACTGTGGCAGTAGTAATGCAATATTTAGAAAATGTACTCTTGTACTCTTGATACTCAAGTACTTTTAAAAACAAGTACTTCGGTACTTTTACTTAAGTAGACATCTGACTGTAGTACTTTTACTTGTACTTGAGTAAAATTTTGCAAGGGGTATCTGTAGTTTTACTCAAGTAATGAAGCAGTGTACTCTGTCCGCCTCTGTTTATTATATTATTTAAAAGCCCTTGCTACGTGTACTGTGTTTATGCTAACTGAGACTTGTCATAGCACCTATATATCATTGCTCTTTTTGTTGTTTTTGATTGCTTCCATTGTCCTCATTTGTAAGTCACTTTTGATAAAAGTGTCTGCTAAATGACTAAGTGTAAATGTAAATATATATATATCTGTCTAAAAGTTCTCCAAGCCATCATAATGCAGTGGAATGTGGGACACATCATTAAATGTAAAAGCATGTTTAGAGTGGGTTCTTTGTCTCAGAGGTTCTTGCAGGGGGTTGGGAGTTCAGGGGTAGGAAGCCCACTGAGGAGGGGACACTCGTTCCCAGAACAACAGAATAACTCCCACAACAAAAGCATTGTAAGAAGAGTCCATGTCTTCAGCTCCAGCCACATGTCTGGCAGACACCTCTTCATACAGACCAGCTGACCACTGCAAAAACAAGTATCGTCTTTGCTGGAGGATCTGTTTGTTATATGTACCAAAATTGAAAAAGACCATTACACAACTTTAATACGAGAAAAAAACTTTGAGCTCTAATAATAGCCAGTGGCTTCTGCAAAGAGCTGCTGTAAGTTTCCTGTCAAAAACGCTCCACATGCTGTATCAAAGGGTGTTTGCAGGGGCGTAGTTTATGGGGGGGATGGGGGGGAGGTAACCCCCCCAATATTCAAATCCATCAGTTACAACCCCCCCATTATTTCAACATGAAAATCACAGTAGATCAAATGAAAAATATAATATGAAAAAATAGAATTCATTTATTTTGTAAAAATAATTTTGTTCCTAATCAAATATGAGTATGTCATAATAAATCAGACAAAAAATACTCCCCCTCCATTGAACCGATTGTTAACGCCCAACCAATGAGTCGCACTTTCACCAAAACAAGCGAGTGGTGTTTGAATGGGAGAGCAAGTCAGAGCACGTCAAAAATGAAGAGAAGCGCTGCACAGCGGACTATATTTAACTGCTGGTCAGAGAGGGATGCAAAAAAAAATAAAGCATGTACTGAGAATGAGGTATGATAATATTGTGTAATAGTTAGTACACACCACATATATTTTAGCTAGCTAATCCATTGCAATGTATTTAGCTATAACTATCAGTATAACAAGTTACCAAAGCAGCTGTCTGTTTTGCTAGTATATTTTTCAATAGTGTCTGTAATTATCAACGACAAAAGTATTCACATCGGTGTTTGTTTTCTTACTAAATGAATCTGACTTTTGAACGAATTGGATGAATTAACGATTTAAGTGGCTAACTCATTAAAACAGTGAAACACTGCCGCCTACTGGCGGTTTCAATACTTAATTTCTTTCTTTTGATAATCTCTACTATGTTAGAATTTTATGAATGATGATTACACACAAATTTCATAACGTTATGAGGTGTATAATCTCTTAACATGTTTTTATAACAGATTCGAGGTAAATATAGCTGCAGGGTAGAAAAGTCAGCAGAGGGAGAGGAGGAGCAGGTGATCAGGTGAAGAAGATGCCATTCAATCAATAAAATAAAATAGGAAACAGTATAGAAAAACAGCAGTTTTGTAAAGTTAGGCTATACATTAATGCCTTTAATGTTTTAAAGATGTGTTTCCCTTTAGAAAAAAAATTAAAATGCATTAAGGTGGAATGTAAAAATCTTAAAATAAATGTCTAAATGTTGTCTCTTTCATATTTCTATATGTTGAATTTGTAATCAGTTAAAGCATGTTGCCAGATAGATAGATTAGATATTTCCTCATTCAGTTAATCTGGGTGTGAGGACAGCAACAACTTCTTGGGAGACTCAGACATAACAAGGACACCTCAACACCCTCATTAGGACAATTTGCAATTCAGATCTGTCTTAGTGCTTTTCCTTTGTCACTCCACCAAAAGGTACATTACCGCCTCCTCCATCATACTCACATGCAACAGAATGACAATGGCTTCACATTAGACCAGCAATGTTTGACATTTATGCAGATAAACATGTTAAATTATTAGTGTATTTAAACTGCAAGTTTCAAAGTATGATGACAGTAAAAAAAAAAAATTCTTATTTGAAAAAAAATGCTGTTCTTTTTAACATAATATTTAAAGTATCCTGGAGGAACAAATTCAGTTTCGACAAAAATAATAAGCGGCGACCTTTTTATAAAGGTCATTATTTTGTGTATTTGGTGTAACAGAATATGTTGACATGCTTTAATGTTACAAAAAATATATTTTTCAAATACTGTACATTATTGTAGTTCCTTTATGCCCCGCCTCTGTCAAAACGTAATTTTCTACAAAGTCCCTCCTTCCGACAACCGGAGTCTGCTCTGATTGGCCAACTGACCCAGTGTATTATGATTGGCTAAACACCGCAATCACTGTAGTAACGCTCCTTTCCATAATCGCGAGCTTCATCTTTCAAAATAAATGTGAAGAATGTCCTTAGTTTTACCATCAGTTCAAGACCGAAAGGGGAACAGTCGTGTGACAGACACCTTGATGAAGCTTGTATGTGTTTGCAGAACACAAGCCACAGACGGTTAAGAAAACTGACAGCACTGTATAACCCTCTCTCTCAAACGCGCTCGAAACTCCGAATTCGAACAATAACAAAACATACTTACAGAAGCTGATTCAGAAGCCCAGATTGTCCTAGAAAAGTCCAAATTACTTCCTCTCCTAGGTTCACGAAACGGACATCTATAAAATGCGTTGCTGTTCTGTTGGAAGTAATCTTAAAGATTCCTAAATGCATCTACTTTCGGAAGGCCAAATAAAGTGCTTTTGCCTAGAAACACATAGCATATTCCTGACATGGCTGCTTCAACACTAGCAGCAATAACCGAAACCACGCCTTCTCTTTGTGTGAAGCAAATATTTCCACATAGTGATGTAGACATGGGGGGGGGGGGGGGGGGGGGGGTATTTGAACGAGATGTTTTGGGATGGGGGCAGTCTTAACTTTGTTAAAGAATTTCTCTTTGGATTTGACTTTAGTCTTTGCAACTTTGCAGATCTTCTTGCTCCAAGTGCTTGTATCACTCCAAAGAAAAAGGAGAAATTGAAAGCATATTACAAGACTTTAAAATGACTTCTGCAGGATCGCGTGACAGTTAAGACTGGATTTGGGCTTTAACCATGACAAAAATACACAGATGACTCAATTTACTTTTAATACCTTCACATTGGAAATTACACATTACAGTCTTGAAATTATTATTTGTACACATATACATCTTCTGTACAATTCATAGTACATTTTTACACTGTTCTCAAATCAACAATGAAGCTAACATGACTGGCTCAAGTCCAGGTCAAATTATATTCAAGCTATGCTACAAACAAAAGGCATTAAATTCATAAATAGCAAGCACCTCAAATTATTAAATATGCCTTTGGCATTGAGGAACAAAATTGCAATTCAAATATTAAAACTGAAAATCTATCGATTTGAAATAAATATGCACTTTGCTTAAATTCAGTTTGGTAAATTCACTTCTGAGGGGTGAAAACAGTCAAGTCTTACAGGAGTATCTTGAGAATTAAAACAAGGGAATGATCTTCACAAGGACCTGAAGGTTTAAGAAAATAGGCCAATAAGCGATTCTGCTGGCTGTACAGGCTCATCCTGTTTAACAAGCAGTTAGCACCACTGGGTTAACATCTTAACTCCAAAATTCAGAACATACGTTTCACATCACATGCACACTCACAATAAAATTAAATTGTATTTACATAACATAAAATGGTAACATATGATCCATGAAGCAGCAGCAGCATCTTTGCAGACTTCTGAACTGGCAACATAGCCAGAAGCTCTTAAGCAGGTTCAGCTTTATGATCATTAAAGTTTCATTTCTAGCTTCAGAAAATGTATATTAATCCATTCTTCGATGGAAGGCACTTCTGAGTGCTTCATATACTGCTCTGGGAAACCAAACTCGGGTTCTCCATCAATTTCAATTAGCAGGTTTCTCAGTGCTTTTAGGAGGGGTCAGTATTCCAGCTACAGCCAATGGAGACATCCGGTCCAAGCTGTCCTGCTGCCGATCCTGTGCTTCACTCTGAAAACACACACAAAAAATAATGTAAAAACTTGTTCAATCTTAAATAAAACTGAGGAGACTATGAAAAAGAGAACTCACCAGCATGGCCAGATAGTCCACGTGGGTCTGTATGTTGTGTCGGCCTTCTGCCGCCACCTTTTTGAAGTCCTTCAGCTGTGGTCTGGGCCATTCACGTACCGCTCGTGCATATGGGTTCATCCACCGCACACAGCTTGATATGCTGTCCCATGTGAGCCCTGGTAAGGAAGAAAAAGAAAATATTTAGCACAAATCAAATCAACTGATTCAAAAACTTTAGCACAAAAAAGCTGATTTTAAGATCATATCAAGACCAATTAAGGGAAATCTCCGTATTAAATTATTGGAACACAATACATCAATATGGTCTCTAAATGTAAATATCTAAGGAGCACATACTTCATTAAATCAAAAAAAAAAAAAAAAAAGATCTGATCACACAACGAAAACCATGTTCTTCCTCAGTATTTTTGTCTTGTCTAAACATTCAAAGAAAAGCAAACTGACAAGGAGTATGAGTGATGAATGAGTTGAATGAGTTTTACAGTTAAAACAAGAACAAATTCAGTAAAATATACTAGATTCAAAGAGAAAACAAGTCCTCATAGCCCACAGGGAGGTATCCGTTATTGTTCTAGGCATAAACTCGCTTCATGTTGAAAAAAAAAAAATGCTATCTTCATTTTGAATTTCTCTTGATTTAAGGATGATTAGATATTTAAACAGGAAATCAAGTGCACATAACATTTAATGCCATGACTTCATGAATTTAAGACCTTTTAAGGCCTTAATATGTAGAAGAGCGTACCGAGACTTAGAGGTCTGCATTCCCGCGGGACCCGACCACATATTTTGCGCCGCGGGTTTAAATTTCCGACTAAAACACGGTAGCGGCTGGTAACTCTGGTGCAATTTGAACGCGAGCGGTCGGTCATTCAATATCACGTTCCCGACGTCCTTTCAGAACAGCATATCTTCGCTTTACTTAATCTTATCGATAGGTTACAGCCTTCTCTGCACTCAGGACCGTTATGCACGCGCTGCACGCATTGACCAGTTTTTTCTGCGTCATGCATTATATTTGAGGGGTCTGTGCGCACAGCATGTGCATAACGGTCCTTAGGGCAGACTGTACCGGTGGTAAATATATGGCCCTCAAAAAGAATGGCAAAGTGTGGATGCGCTGTCCTTGAAGGACGTTCAACTGTGTTGACAGCAAAATGTTACGTATTTTGACAATACGAATAAAAAGGCTTCCATTTTTGTAAATTTTTATTTATTTTTTCTCTGCAACATTTTTTTCCCTACTGTGTTGGCAGCAAAATGTAAAATTTTGTATCTTGACAAGGCGAATAAAATAATATATACAATTTTTGTGCAGACTACATATTTTTTTTTATCTCTGTGGAAATGTAAATGTCAAATTCTGGAAACGAAATCTAAATTTAGCGGGATGGTCGGGAAGAAAATTATACTAAGCAGACAGCGGGTGAACAACGAGTGTATAATATATATATATATATATATATATAGGGAACGGGTGGGTGCGGATATAACCCCAGCGGGAGCTGGCGGGAGCGGGACTTAAAAAACAGTCCCGCGCAGACCTCTACTGAGACTTATAAAAGACCTTTTTAAGAGCTGCAGAAACCCTGAAAATCCTCAAAGGATATCCATGATCAGAAAGCTCACCTGATACTTTATGGACCGTTTCAAAAGAAGTAAAGTGACAAAACGCAGCAGCAGCGAGGACTCCATACTGGTAATCCAAACAATTCATGTCCAGAATGCAAAGATCCAACAACTGCAGAGAAGATTCAAGAGTCAGGAGGGGCATCAAGATAAAAAAAACAGCTATATCCATCTTTACGTCAAAGGAGCTGAAGCCTCACCTGAGTGACCTGGATGTAGGTTTCCTGCGAGAACTGAGGAATGAGGAAATTAGCATCGTCCTTCGAAGAGTCCACTTGGGAGTAGAGCTTCAACCATGAGATGACGGTCTCAGGACAGAGCTCCCACTTCAACGCCTTCAATATCACAAGCTCTTTAGCGAGAATCTCCTCCTCGTTGCAGGCCCCGTCCGTCACGTAAGCAAACTCCTGGAGCTTTGGCGGGTAAATCTCCTGTCAAACAGAGATACATTTTATGAAAAAAGTGGCACCATGGACTTCTGATGACTTGTATTATCATTAACAAATCTTTCAGAATACCCCCCAGTTCTGCAAAACAGATTGCAGCTGATGTCAAAGTTTAAGTACCTCGATCTTTGAGGCGATGAAGAGTGACGTTATGCCGATGAGCTGCAGCTGATCTTTGCCGATGTCTTTTTGAGTGAGCATGAAGCGATCAAAGATGTCCTGAGACAAGTAAAATGTTTCCCGGTGGAGAGTATAAACTTCACTGACCTGCGTAGAAAACAATTAATATCAGATTAAACACACAAACAATCAGATGACAAGACCAAAAACACTTTATAAATGTGAATAATAAAAAAACATTTATAAATGAAAAAAAAAAAAAAAAAAACCCCGACAAACATACCTCCATGAGCCAGTCCAGCAGAATGGACCTCATTTTGGGCTGCAGGGTTGGATGCTGCTGGATGAAGCCCTTGTCATGTACATACTTCAGCTCCTTGTTTAGCATCTTTATCCACACATCATCTGAACTGGCCCAGCTGACAGGACAACAGCAAATTAGTACTGAATGATATTAAACTCAACGAAACATGTTCATAGATGAATTATGCTTGCATATTGCAACATGCTGGTGATAAAAATCTTTCAAAACTAGCATTACATAACACAGGAAGTGTTTGAAGTGGTTGCAATAAATTAAGCCAAGTTGTTTTCACTATG
Source organism: Carassius carassius (assembly GCF_963082965.1). Lineage (NCBI taxonomy): Eukaryota > Metazoa > Chordata > Actinopteri > Cypriniformes > Cyprinidae > Carassius > Carassius carassius. The sequence goes on along the minus strand of NC_081769.1, from coordinate 27,879,153 downwards.
AGTCTGGATTGAGCCCTATTCGGACGGGACTAGTTTTCTAAACTACGCTTGAGTTTCGATTCTTTTCATCTGACGTTTGCAATATTCATGTATTAATTCGAACAGGATTAACATCTCCGTAGTTATTATAGAGGTGGGAGGGTCTTTTTTGTACATCTGGGCATCACAGACATTGTGTATAGTCATTCAGATTGATTACCATTAGTATAAAATCACACAAATACCATGGTGAAGCTTAATGGCTATTAAAGCAAAACCATGTTAATGTGTGGTTACATAAGTTTAACTATTTGGAATAAACCTACGTTTAATTTTCATAAAGGTACATATGTAATTAAAACATTATGTAATTGGTAAGATTACTCTCTCGTTTCTGCACTCAGTCTTAACGGTTTACGTGATCTGGCTCGATTTTATTATTTTTTTTAATCATTTTTATTTCTTTGCCAGGAGGCAAATGTATCAAACATGCGCGCGCTAAGAGCATCTACAGTAATTCACGTTGGCCAAAACACACAATATATATTGAGGCACTCACAGACATTTGCATTTGAACAGGATCAGTTTTCTCAGAGGATCACGGAGTTTGATTAAAAAAACAAAAAAAAAAACAACAGTAGGTGATTTGCTCTGGAATTACAGAGGTTGTGTGAGAAAAAAAAACAAACAGGGCAGATTCAGATTAAAATCACTAATTACATCTGTGAAACATTTCTCTAACGACCCCCTGTAAAACTAGTCCCATCCGAATAGGGCTGTAATTTCCTCAAAGAAACGAAAAAAATAAAAAAAATAAAAAAAAAAGGTAATAATGTGGATTGCTTCATTGAGCATTATTTGTAAGGGACTTTGATTTATCAGCATTTCTTCTTTTCAAAGGATGAGACGCTGTGATCATGTGTTACCTGAGGCGTGGCAGCGGAGAGGGTTTCACAAAGAGGTTCTTGAATCTGAAGCGCTTGAAACCAGAAAGATTACTGGTCTCCTGATGAACCTCTTTCTGAGGAGTCTCGATTAACACACTGGGACTAATATCTCCTTCAAAACACCGGTTCTAGAAAAAGAAAAGTGTATGCCTTTAGATTTTAGGAATAGGACCTAGCCAACTAAATATACATTAGGCATGAATAAGAAAAGATTTAGATTACTCCGCATATGTTTCTTTTTATAAATTTTATAAGTTTAGTGTACATAATATATGGTTTACATTCAGCATTGACGTAAAGGAATATCCTTTCAGGCATCAAATAACATTTTATGCTTATTAACCTTTATCAATAAAGCAGCAGCAAAACAAAACATTACGAACACTAAACAGAATACTAGACAGACAGAATACTAAACTTTTTTTTCAGTAATCTAATTAAATAAAATGTTTTTTCGCGGGCTGCTGAATAAAGGAAATAAACGCGGGAGGTTCTTGACGTGACGTCAGGGCGCGCTGATTATCTCGGTGACATCATTACTACGCGTAACTGAATTACTTCATAATAAACAGACTGCCAGTGATAAACGAATATTTATTGCCACACAAACTTGAACTTAATATAACCAGTCTGGCTCTTCTAGCCGTTTAAAAATAATACAAATAAAGAACAAATAGATGTAATACTGATAATTATACATATCATCAGCTTACCTGAATCTCATAGTGTTGTTTCTTAGCTGCTGACGGGACTCTTCTATTGCACTGCTGAAGAAAACAAAACAAAAAAAGCAGTTATGATATTGAAATATTTGCGTATATTCTGAAGAAAAATATACACTGCAGTTTCAATAACGTAATATTCCAAATAAATCGTAATATCTCACCTCGCCTTTTCTTTTCCTCAGCGGTTTATTTTGTTCTGGTGCGTTTTCATTTCTTTCTTGTAATGTGATGCGATTACTATTAAAACACAAACGTTATAAATAATTAACTTAACGTTGCTGGGTTTTTAAAGGTTGGCCAAATCAAACATTCGACGAACAAATTCAACAAAATTAACTAATAACTCTTACCTGCGTCTTGACATTTTCTAAACAAATGGTGTGCTTTTCTCCTGTGAAACAGAAACATAACGTTACAACGTTAAGTTACACAGTTATTAGTCAGCACATTTTCAGTCTAAACTAAGAATAGTATGGTTACTACATATCTACAACGTATTTATAAAGAATAAATCGCTTAGAGAAATAACTTGCTAGCAAAAAAGTCTTAACAATAAACACTCAAGCTTCAGCCATTTGACCAGAGAGAAGTCACACACAGAACCAGAAATACCGAGCGAATTTGTATAATTCATACGAATTAAAAATAATTGCAAGTCGACAGGAACTGCGAGTAAGTTGAATGCTAAGTCTACACAAGCAGCAATATGATCATCTGATGTTTTTACTAAAACCAGAAATACATGATCCAGTTTTGTAGGTTTATGAAAGGACAGTCCGCGCCAATTTACATGAAGCGGGAGACTACAGCTGCCCCCCAAAAAACCCATCGAAGATGTATTTAAAGCGCATTAATCACTAGTTTAACAGAAAATACAGTTAAAGTAACTCTTTGGTTACCCATAACGTTACCATTTTTCACAATAGCAGTAATTTTACAATTTCAGAAAGAGTTACAAACGCACATCCACGTACATATGAGGATCTAATCTGGCGCCTAACGTTAGCAGAGCTGGCTAATTTTGAGCAACATCCCCCTCCGAGGTCGACATTACATTCAACTTTTGCCTATGAGATACTTCTAAACACATTCATTGCGCTTTCTGCCTGAATAATCTACCTAAAACAGCTGCTTTAAGGGGTCTTCAACTTTAGTCGTAATTTACATGACCAAGTTAAAAGGAACAAACTTCCGTTTTAAAGCAAAGGCAACTTAAAACAACAGCACTGTGTCTGCTAAAACATGTTTACGACACGATTTCAACGAAGTGAAATTTAAATAAAAAAAGATTATAGGTGAAAGAAGACTAAAGTAAGTGTCCTTACCGCAGTGCTCAGTGCAAATGAATGAATGGATGGCGCCAAGCGTTATATACCAGCGGTTCGCGGCTACTGCGCATGCGTCCCTTTCAGCCTTTAAAAACAACCCGAAAAATATATATAGCATTGTGTTTGGGGGCTAAAAATGACCGGAAAGTCTCATATGTGATGGTTTGAAAAACATCTGTATGGATTAAGAAACGATTATATTGACTGTTTGCGACAAACCTACAGAAATGTCTGTGGTTTGTAGACTTGCTTTTAGCCGCGTCGACCTTTGGTTTAAATATGTAAAAAACGCGCTTTCCTGCTTTCCCGGTTAAACGAATCCGGGGCTCGAGGACCTAATGCATCATATGCGAATAGTTCTGTGTGTTAAAAGTCGCCTTTATATTAAATAATTAAGGAGTTTTTGACTTTGAGGAGACGCTTCCTAGTTTGACAGCTTCTAGTGGGCGGGGATTCGAATCGGTCTGACCAATCCGGTTATTCTGCGAGAAACAACGTGCTCTTGTAAACAAACCCATGAGAGGATTCTTATTCTGACAGGCGTATTAAAAAAAAGATACTTAACATTAATCTTATCATAATATTATTTGCATTTCACAAGCATAGATGTCCATTTATCAACCAAAACACGTGTTTGTTGTTGTTGTTGTTGTTCTTAAATAAATTATCTTGATTCTGTAATTATCACGTACAATTTTTTGTGCCGAGGCGTTTGTATGTCTTCTAGCCACTGGTTACATTGTTATATTGATCTGAGCATAAAAACAAAAATGACATGAATAGGCTAACCTACATTTTACCGCTTTTGCACCCGGCAAGATAAACACTAACGTTAAATAACACACAAGGGAAATACAGTTCTATCGATACAAGATCAGTGTGACAGCTCTACTTAAACACGTAAACAAACTAAATTTTGTTTTTACCTTTGAAAAACTACAAAACTTTTTGGAAAAGCAGCGCGAATTCTTCAAACCGTAATCCCGCTCACTCTTTTGTTTTGTGCATGTTAAAATACGTCACATCCGGGATGAGTGGAAATATTGCTACGAGGAATATAGAAATAAATAACTTCTTAACGTACTACGTCTTCCAAATGCAGACAACCTCAACATTATATTTTCCATTAACTTTTTCAAACCAAAGTTATGAAAATTCTGAGGAACTCCAGTACAAAAGCAACAAATGCCACATTCAGAAATTAACTTTCTTATTAAGAATGTATTAAAATGCATTTTAACTTGTGAGGAAATAACATTACGTTTCCCTGGTCATATAAAACAGTATCAAGTACTAATTAAATTATATCAAAATCAAGTCAAAAGCAAATATGGTTTATTCTGATTTATATATATATTAGATCTGATTTTAGCCAGTAATCAAAGCCATCATATTGGCTGCACATTCAGCATTGTTGAGAGACTATAAGACTATACATGCTACAGGTCACTAGGCACAAGAGGATTAGGAATCAATATAAAAAAATATTTATATATCAAATGTTCCATATGCTGACATTTTTACTCTAGCATTTTAAATATATTGGGCATTTTTGACCCTATCAGTAACCTTTAAAAGCACCAATGCATTAAGGAGAAGAATGAGGAGGGCATGATTAAAATGGTACAGTTAGAAATCTTCTTTATTAAGGTTAATACCCACACTGTGTAACGTCAGGGTGAAGGAGTGGCAGGAAGCAAGTGCGAGATTAATGAGATTTAATGAAGACAATGAGACAATACAAAACTGAGACACAAACAACGCTGGGAGGAATGCACGGTCCAAGATGGTGGTGAGGAATGACGAATCCGGAAGGCGGAGGTGGGTTGGCAGCAGGAGAGGGTGACACAGGAACTGCGGGGAAGTGAGCCGAAGGTAAGTGGTGTTGCTTGGTGGTGGGTTGCGTAGAGTGGACGGGGTTCCGGGGAGACACGGACATCCAATAGAGAAACACACAAGAAAGCAAGGCATAGGTTACAAACATGAAACAACACTCTCACGAACACAAGCTGTTGCTGATGACAATTAACGGAGATGCCCACAAACTAATCAGTGCTGACGCGTAACACACAGACTTCACCCATGAAGTGCAAAACCCAGAGATCACGGTTTACCAACCGTGACAGTACCACCCACCCCCCCCCCCTCTAAGAACGCCTCCTGGAGTTCCCAGAAGGGCCTGCCTGCTGATTGTAAACATCAATAAGGGAGTGATCCAGTATGTCCCTAGCAGGTACCCAACTCCTCTCCTCCAGACCGTAACCTTCGCACTCCACCAAGTACTGGAATCCTCGTCTCCTCCGTCTCGATTAACCAAATAGAATACGATTCTCCAGAATACGATTAACCAAATAGGTCGGTTCCCCATCTACGAGACGTGGCGGCGGGGGAACCGGGGTAGGTGGATTAATACGTGAATAAAACACGGGTTTAATTTTGGACACATGGAAGGCGGGATGTATCCTCCTGTACTCTGGAGGTAGTTTGAGGCGGACTGTCACCGGACTAATGATCTTGGTGACAGTAAACGGGCCAATGAATTTGGGAGCTAATTTGTTAGAAACGGAACAGAGAGGAATATTGTTAGTAGAAAGCCACACTTTTTGACCCATGACGTAAACGGGAGGCTTTGACCAGTGATGATCGGCCTTGGCCTTAGTAGGCTCCCTCATCCGGAGCAGAGTCTTGCGGGCTCTGGTCCAGGTGTGGTGGCACCTCTGGACAAATGTGTGAGCGGAGGGGACCGCGACTTCAGATTCCAGACTAGGAAAAGCTGGTGGCTGGTAACCTATGCTGCACTGAAACGGAGAGAGGCCCGTGGCTGACACTGGTAACTAATTGTGAGCGTACTCCACCATAGAGAGTTGTTGGCTCCAGGAAGAAGGATTCTTGGAGACCAAACATCGCAACGTTCTCTCTAAATCTTGGTTGGCTCGCTCAGACTGCCCGTAACTCTGGGGATGATAACCCGAAGACAGACTAACCGTCGCTCCTAGCAATTTGCAAAATTCCTTCCAAAATTTGGATATGAATTGGGATCCCCTGTCAGAAACCACGTCTACCGGGAGGCCATGTAACCGAAAGACGTGATCTAGGACAGTGACCGCTGTCTCCTTGGCTGTAGGTGATTTGGGCAAGGGAATGAAATGTGCCGCCTTCGAGATCCAGTCCACAACGGTCAAAACGACCGTCATGCCATTAGAGGGCGGGAGGGCGGTAACAAAATCTAGTGCGACAGCTGAAGAAGCCCATCAGGAGGCCGCTAAGACGACTTACCACTGGCGCAAACTGACCAAGCCAAAACAAAACCGTGGACGTCACGAGCCATAAGTGGCCACCAGAATCGTTGTTTAACTAACCCCTTGGTTCGGCTTATCCCCGGATGACAAGCAACGTTAGAGCAGTGACCCCACTGAATAACTTCGGACCGTAACTCCTCCGGCACAAATAAATGATTCGGTGGGCAACCGGGCGGAGGCGTTACCCCTTCTAAGGCCGTCTTGACCTTCGATTCGACTGCTGAGACGACTATTTTCTCAGGTAAAATACACTCGGGAGTCACCGGGCGGGCGGAGGGATCAAAAAGACGTGACAAAGAATCGGGTTTGACATTTTTGGAACCCAGGTGGAACCCAGGTGGTAAAATCAAAACGACCGTAAAAAAAGTGCCCACCGAGCCTGCCTGGAATATAGTCTATTGGCAGTTCTAATGTACTCTAAAATCTTGTGATCGGTCCAAACAATTAAAGGTACCCCTGACCCTTCCAACCAGAGACGCCACTCCTATAAAGCTAAATTGACAGCCAACAATTCTCTGTTACCAATGTCATAATTGCGTTCAGCAGGAGATAAACAATGAGAGAAAAACGCGCAGGGATGCATCTTATCGTCCGAGGCAGCCCGTTGGGAAAGAACTGCTCCTACCCCCACCTCTGATGCGTCGACCTCCACCACGAACTGCCATGTGGGATCAGGGGCTACAAGGATGGGAGCCGAAACGAAGCGGCTCTTGAGGTTGGTAAATGCAGTTTCGGCTGCATCCGACCACCTGAACGGAGTACTGGGGGAGGTCAAGGCCGTCAGAGGTGAGACTAGTTGGCTGAAATTACGAATGAAATGTTGATAAAAATTGGCGAACCCCAGAAACCGCTGTAGGGCCTTACGGGAGATGGCCAATCCATCACAGCCTTAACCTTGTCAGGATCCATACGTATTCCCTCAGACGAGACGATATACCCTAGGAAGGGGACAGACTGTGCATGAAATACGCATTTCTCCGCCTTGACAAAAAGCCCATTCTCGAGTAACCTCTGGAGCACTCGTCTGACGTGTTGAACATGTTCCTGGAGAGATGAAGAAAAAAATCAGTATGTCATCCAGGTAAACATATATAAACTGATCTACCATGTCTCTCAACATGTCATTAACGAGTGCTTGGTAAACCCCTGGCGAGTTGGAGAGCCCGAACGGCATCACCAAATATTCAAAGTGCCCTGTAGGGGTGTTAAAGCCGGTTTTCCATTCATCCCCCTTCCTGATGCGGACCACATGATAAGCGTTACGTAAATCCAACTTTGTGAATACGGATGCTCCCTGTAACCTCTCGAAAGCTGAAGACATCAACGGTAACGGATAGGTGTTCTTTATTGTGATGTTGTTCAGCTCTCTGTAGTCAATACAAGGTCACAGAGAACCATCCTTCTTACCCCCACAGAGAATCCCGCCCCCGCTGGAGAAGAGGAAGGGCGGATGAACCTCGATGCCAAGGAATCAGAAATGTATTTCTCCATCTCCCTCTCCGGAATAGAAAGAGATTAAAGCTTGCCTTTAGGCGGAGACTTACCTTGCACTAAATCTATAGCACAGTCGTAGGGACACAGTCGTAGTTTGATTAACCAGGGCTGACCTAAAACAATGGGAGCTACAGGGGAGTCCATGAGGTAAAAGAATATGGTTTCACTGTGGTTGCCTGAGGTGAGCAGAGTTATGGGTTCAGTGTAGTGGGTGACGTGTGGCAGTTCCTGGCCATTGAGTGCGGTGACATGGATGGGATGAGACACAGGAAGGACTGGAAGGTTCAAGTGACGTGCAAGGAGAGAGTCAATGAAATTACCTTCGGCCCCAGAGTCCAGAAGGGCGTGACAGTCGTGAGTGTGGTTCTCCCACCGCAGTTTCACCGGAAGGAGAGTCGATGATGTGGTAGAGGACTTCCCGGCGGAGATCCCACCCGATAGTAGCCTCAAACTTACTACTGGGCTGGCTCTTTTTACCGAGCAGGAATGGATGGAATGCTCCGAGCCACCGCAATACAAGCATAGTCCTTGGGAGCTCCGCCGCTCTCTCTCCCTCTGGGAAAGCCGAGCTCTACCCACCTACATGGGTTTGTGATCGTCGATGGGACCGAGCATGTTCTCTCGACTCGAGCGGCCCCTTTCTGGAGAGACGTAATGGCGTGTAGGACTGGCTTGTCTACCCAGGCGGTTAATCTGAGCGTCCACCCGGAGTGCCAGGTCGATTAGGCCGTTGAGCATTGGGGGCAGCTCGAGGAGGTCGACACGGTCGGCCAGCCCATGCAGGAATCGATCCCACTGCGCCGCCTCGTTCCACTGGCACGCGGCCGCCAGGGTGCGGAACTGAATGGAATAGTCCGCCACCGATGATTCTCCTTGTTTGAGGTCCGAGAGCTGGTGAGCGGCCTCCCTTCCGGCCGCGGCTCGATCGAACACCCGTTTCATCTCTTCGGAGAGGGCGTGGAACGAGGCGCAACACGGATGTCTCCCACACCGCCGTCCCCCATAAGGCGGCCCTGCCAGAGAGTAGGGTATGAGCAAACTTAACCTTGGAGTGCTCTGTCGCGAATGTGCGGGGCTGCAATGCAAAATGCATGGAACATTTGTTAAGGAAAGTCTTGCAAAAGTTTGGCTCACCAGAGTAACTCTCTGGCACCGGAAGTCGCGGCTCTGGCCGGAAGTGGTCCTGGGAGGTCTCCCGGGGGACGGGCGGCGCGATGAGTGCAGTGGGAGAGGTGAGTTGATGAATCCGCTGGGTGAGCTCGGACACCTGTGTCACCAGCGCTTGGATAGCGCGTCCGGTGTTCACGATGCTCTCCTGCTGCTGATCCATGCGGTTGACACTGTGGTGAATGAATTCAGACAGTGAAGTGGTGCTCGCTGCTTCCATGTTTGGTGAGACCGTTCTGTAATGTCTGGGTGAAGGAGTGGCAGGAAGCAAGTTCGAGATTAATGAGATGTAATGAAGACAATACAAAACTGAGACACAAATAACGCTGGGAGGAATGGACAGTACAAGATGGTGGTGAGGAATGACAAATCCGGAAGGCGGAGGTGAGTTGGCAGCAGGAGAGGGTGACACAGGAACTGCGGGGAAGCGAGCCGTAGGTAAGTGGTGTTGCTTGGTGGTGGGTTGCGTAGAGTGGACGGGGTTCCGGGGAGACACCCAACGCAGAAACACACAAGAAAGCAAGACATAGGTTACAAACATGAAACAACGCTCTCACAAACACAAGACGCTAGACAAGCCAATATATAGGGATGAGTAATGAGTGACAGCTGTTGCTGATGACAATTAACGGAGACGCCCACAAAATCAGTGCTGACGCGTAACACACAGACTTCACCCACAAAGTGCAAAACCCAGAGATCATGGTTTACCAACCATGACACACTGGTATAATGAATAACAGGCTTGCAGTAATCATGGCTCGGGATTCTTTAGAGATTGGCTGGGTTGAGTTACAGGTTGGGATGGGTTCTTGAAACGCTCAACTTTTCATTATAATTTGGTGTGGTGATTAAGTTACAGTATAACTTACACATGATGCCTGAACATGCAAACACCTACCTAGTCTTTAAGACGTATGTCATTATATTTTAACATTTCTGTTTACTAAAATAAAAGGCAGAAACCTTCATTTTGTATTAAAATGTTTATTGAGAAGGGAGTATACATAATGACAAACAGTTGGTTTCAAAACATTTGAAATTAATCTATTTGCAAATTATGCTACTCATATAAAACAGTCTGTGTATGACATTTATTCAAAACACATCAGTTCAAGAAAAAGATAAATAAACAATGCTAAATAATGCTAAAACCCTACACTTTTGGCAAAGTGCTGTATTATTCCAGTAAACTAAAAAAAAAAAAAAAAATTCAACCAAAGCATAGTCTAAAACTTAGCAATGCCATAAAGAATTTTCTTCACACATTAAACATAGAAAACATTTGCTACATTTTGTGTAAAAGTTGACAGAGCAAGTGGCTCACAGAGACAAGGTAATCCTCTGTGCATAGTAAAATTACATTTGTTTGTGTCCCTTTGGACAAATTTCAAGTTCTTTACGGATGCATTGTCATACTGTTCACCTGGAAGGCACATGATCCCCAAATGCAATTCAAGGCTAAATGAAATCCCTGTTATGAATACCCAATACCAGGCATCTACTAAAACAGTGAAAGAGGGCCTCTCCACTATTACTCAAGGAATATGAAGAGAACCTTACGTCCCTTCCATTCCCTTCGTCCACAGAGAAAAATGTCAGAAAATACAATATACTGCTCAACACAGACTGCAGCAAGCGAAAGAAGAAAAGCTGTAGGTGTTTTCCTTGAGTTGCTCATGCATGTAATATGCATGTAATATGCATTCAACTGAATGTCAAGAGTAACTGAATTCAGTTTCATTCATTAAGGGGAGACATTTACCTTGGCAGTGTCACCGGAAATTTACAACACCAGGTCACACGAGATGAAGGAATAAAGAGTAACAAACATAACCTACGTAGAATTTTAAGTTCGTTGCTACTTTAAATATTTTGTTTAGCAAATACAATGTGTAACTAATCAAATAAAACATGAAAAAGGCATATAACACAAGAAGTCACTACATTGAACAAAAAAAATGCTAACAGTTTCACACCATTGTCAAAGGCTTTAACAGTCAGTTAAGAGAAAGAGTTTGTTTTCACAGTCCTTGGAGGAGCAAGCTTTCATTCAAAGTGTGAGACACGCATTATGTTAAAGATTTACATCAATCACAAATATTTCCACAAGGTAACATACACAAGTTAGAGGTTCTCCAATATGTACACAGACAATTAATTGTCTGCAAGTAATCTGCATTTTTAGCAAAGAGCAAAGGTGAACAGTGATGACCCTGAGACATGTACTGCAGATATAGAGCAAACATGAAAATTAGCATTACAACACTTGATGTCTTTTTTGTTTGTTTTTAACCTGTTGGAAAATTACCACTACACATTCATACATCAAATCAGTCACTACAAATAGGAAAAACTGCTTACATACACATCTATGCAGATAACATACACTCTTATCAACTTCATACTGATATGTAATATATTCGATATTTTTTTCTTTTGAAAATATTTTGGAAGTTTTTTTTAAATATATTTTACATGTTTTTAAATCTACTGTGGAAACAAGGCTTTTAGTGATAATAAACCCAGTATATTTACAATTTTTTTAAAAGAGGAAAAAAATAAAAATAAAGAGGAAGAAAGCACTGATCTACAGAATCACAGGCAGGTTCCTTCCTAACCAGAAAAGTGCTGCTGATGATTTCATCACTGATGTGACTGAACTTAGTATGGCTTAAAAAAAATTAAATAAAATGCAAAGACAAGTTAAAGGCACTGAAAGTGCCAAGCTGCCTACACATGCTCCAACAGAGCACTACAACATCGTGCTCACTATAACAAGACACTTGGTTATTCAACCTTCATCACATATAACATAAGACAGAACCAGATGGAGCTTATAAAGGAAACAAGATGCAGACACATTCAGGTCAAGCGGAACCTGCCGTGAAGTAAAGTGACCTATGGCATTGATTCTAAAGGACTCCGTTCCTTCTGGCGAAAACTAATTCTCCCAGTGTGGAAGGGGTGTCATGCAGGGGAGGACGGGGGAGTGCAGTGGGGACGGTCTCAGTAGTTGTACTGCCTCTGGCCCGGCTGGTGAACGTAGCCTCCAGTGGCTTTGGCCTGTCTGGCTCCACCATCACGCAGCAGGTTGAGGCGGCGGAGGGCGTTGCGGGATAGCTGCTGGCGCTCCATGTTTTCACGGATGCGCTGGGCCAAGCAGCCGTTCTTGGTCTGCTCCAGAAACCCAGCGTGAGCAGCAACCAGAGCAGCTGTGTAGCACCCAGAAGGGTGACTGGGCCGGCGCTGAACCTCAGATCTGCAAAGCCAAACAGGATCTGTCAGATTCAACTATTTCAGATTGTTATATAAACAATTTAACACGTCCTTCTGACATTTTTTATTCTGATGGGTCAGACGCAACATTTCGAGTTCTGGTGGTTTCTAGGAAGATTTTTTTTTTTGTAGATTGTAATGCATTATAACACAAACGGTTTCAATTTACATCAATACTTCATGTCCACATAATCATTTATTTGGTGAATAAGTTGTCTGATTGTACATGACCCCTAATTTTTTTGTCTTGTTTCAATAAAGTCTTCAGTTATTTGTGACCATTTATTTACTTATATGGCAAGTAGCCATTAATAAGCAAAATAATGTACAGCCAGAGCGTAAACCCCTTCAGAGTGACACACTTTCAAAAAAAGGGGCACAACGCTGTCACTGGGGTGGTACCCTAAGGTACAAAGCTAAAAGGTACACCTTTGTACCTTAATTTTCCCTAAATGAGACACGTTATTACAGTTTTGTACCTTTTTCTGACTGTACAGTGGAATAATCTCCTGACAGGTTTTATTCTGTGACAACAACCAGTTGGATGTACATTAACACTCACAAGCAAAGTTCTCAATCTGGCCTTTACCTTAAAATCGATGGCTCACGGGTGCTGTCCTTGGCAGGTCGTTGACGAGGGCTGTGAACAGCGTACACAGACATGCTGGGATGCTCGATCAGAAGGTTCTCCAGAGGACTGGTCTCCAGCAGGACCGGAGCTCTGCCTCCAGCCATGAAACACGGCGGAGGGGTGATGAACCAGCTCTCTTCCAGCCCACATGTCGCCTCTAGACTCAAGAAGTTGCCGTCCTCTGCATCAGTGTCTGCCACCGAATCCAGAGAGGAGCAGGAGGAGCAGCGCACGGGAGAGTCCAGGGGAGCGACATCGTCAGAGCACACCTCCACCAGATCATCTCCACATGCACCGGAGCAGGCTTTTGCTACAGGAGCAGAGAGAATGTTATTACAGTAAAAAAAAAAACGGCTTCTATAGTAATCAGTTCATTAGATTTGAACAAAATACTGTCTGTAACATTTAAACATCAGTGTTCAACTTATTTTGCATAATTCACACTTTTTATAACACCCCAAATTCAGCATGAAATGAAAATTGTGATAATTTTTTCCCCATATTGTGATGTTTATTGGGGTGAAAAAGCTTCTTGAGCGAGAAAAAATGATGACGAGGGTACATGAAAAAAAGAAAAAAAAAGGAAGAATGATGTACCCAGATAAATGTTTTACTATAATGTATTACTCACTCTGGAAGACAATGCAATGAGGGGGAAAAGACCCATTGACACTGAAATAGTACTAGGCCTATATTTAATTCCAAATCATATGTAGAGTGTAGAATATCACACGAAGTAACTTGGAATGCTGAGAAACCATAATTCATCACTGTTTAACACTGAAAACATCTGAGCACTTTTGAGATATCTGCATATATAATTTAAGTATCACCAGTTCTATCGAAAACAACTCCTATGTTTAGACAGAAACCGAGAGAGTAAATATTTTGCACACACTCCACTTCTGTTTGTACTCTTCGTGGCTCCTGGCAGGTAACCAGAAATGGTGTAAACAGCTGGCTTTTGTGAGGCGCTACACATTTAGTGGCCTCTAGAGGGCAGTGTAATCGAACTTGATCTGAATAACACTGCAGATACTTGACAGCCTTCACATGGAGTTTATGTGACAAATTTGAAATTACAGTGATAACACCTTATATTTACACTTAATGTAACACGACGAACTAGTGATTGGAGGGTCCCACACCCATAACATGGTGTTATAGAACACACAGAACTTCCCTTTCACAGAGCCACACCTTGTTTATCTGTAGCCTTGCAGCGTCCTGCCAGATGACATCAAACATATTCTCAACTCCGCTGCTTAAGAAAGCTTTTAACCCTCTTACGGCACTATTCAATGTCCCTGAGTAGCCAGTTATCCTTTAGTCCTCTGACCATGACTTCCGTCAAGCTATATGGTTATGAAACAAGAGAAATGTTTTTAATCTCCATTCCCTTCGTCTACCTCAGCCTTCAGGCAACGACTGATGCTTGTAATCGTTCCGTGTTCAAGGACGACACACTTTATGTTCATAAAAGGTAACTTAATCTGTTCTATTTTTATCGTAGACCCCATCATAGACACTTTTGTCTGACAGGCTAAAAGCGTTGTTGCCCATAAACATGTCTGTCCTAAAACAGGGAACTGGACCATCTAGATTGCCTTGCACCTGAAATATTCACACACATACACAATATGAGAAGGCCTGTATTTGGGCAGGCAGCTTATGAGAGGCATCATGTTAATGAGGGCATTGCGTCTGTGCCAGGGGTTACAGAATCTGTAATATGGCTCCTGCAGACCAAGTCATCAGTATCAACCGAGGTGATCTAGGGTTGTCTACTGGGAGAAATTAAGTGGAATTCTGTTTTTTAATGCATGTAAATTGATGCAGTTTGCAACCCCTTTTATGTACATCATTAGATAAATTTGAGACTAAAATTGGATATTCTATGTATGGTAAAAGTTGGCTTTATAACTGGAAATTGATCTGATCCATTTCATGCAGACTTCAACATTATGATGTCATTGCCTAAGTAACATCAGCAGAAAAAGAAAGTTGATTCAGAGAAAGAGCAAGCACATTTTAATTAGATTCTGAAGACACTTGTAAAGGACAATTAGAACAGCATGCACCAATGTTCACAAACACTCTAGTTCTTTTGATGCAAACATCCTGTTCATTTCTGCATTTAGGGAGAAACTCTTACACAAGATCCATATTTCAGTTCACAAATCAGAAACAGGAAATGCAAGAAAGATCTCTCACCTAGATAATCTACCAGAATCCACTCATCATCTTCCTCCTTCTCGTTGAAGTCTGGATCCACAGGACATTCACTGTCCTCTTCCAGGGAGTCTCCAAACAAGATGCTGGTGAACCTCTGGAACATGATATTGTGCGAGGCTGGATAGTCCTGTTGGGAGTGGGTGAGGACCGGGCTCTATGGTCATCAGCTGCGGGAGCTGCTCACTGAGATCTTAGTAAAGACGCTGAAGTGCATTTGTTACTCCTTCTCAGCCGAGGAACACCTGATGAAGATCAGCCATAGCTCTTGTTGATTGTGCAAAAACAGGCCCTGGAGGACAAGCAAGAAGATAACCGTGTTGTTAACGAAAATGTACACAAAAACTGACCACCCTTCAAGTACAGAACATTTCCTGGTTCTGTCATGTTCTGTTGCGATTAGCCATAAATTACAGGTCATAAAATACAGACAGATATTCCTGAGAACAGACCAGCCAAAACAAAGCAATCTAAAGTGTCTCTGCTGTCACAGATACTCTTCACACGAAGCTGATGCCTATGAAATCTGATCTTTGTACAGACTACAGATACACCCAGCCTCATTCAGGACTATGACTCATGAGGGTACCCTTATCCGTTGTTTTGCTTCCAGCAAAAAAGAGAGTCAGCTGTGAAGTGAGGGACTACAAGCTGTTCTTCACCCCACTACATCATTAAAACAAGACAACCAATTCATACTCCCTTCCACCTGCTCATATAGTCATGGCAGCACTCTTTGTTTGTGTGTTTAGGGGGAGGGGGGCTATTATAGGGTCACATACATATAATAAGCACCCTTCTGAAGCCCAAAATGAGGATTATAGACTGACAAGCAGAGATAAGCAGGGCAGGGATGGCTTTTGTATCAGCAGCCCAGAGGAAAACTGTATTGCTGAGAGGTCAATCTTTTATAGCGAAGAAGATATAAATTAAACACACCAAGAACTCCATTATGTGTCTACTTGGTTTTTCATTAGATATGAGATCTTCACTAAATACACATTTCTCAAAGGAAATCATTGAAGAGTACCATTTAATCTATCTGTTGCGGTACAAAACAAAAAAGCTCTAAAAATAAATCATTAAAGATGTTAACAAAATTTAAATTGAACAAAAAACGTCTATGTATTTCATGTAGTAATAATAAAAAAAAAATGCAAAGTGCAAATTAAGCTGTACTTGATGCTCATGCACATGACAATTAAAAACAATAAATAAATACAACTAAAGCAGAATATATTGGAACTGCATTTCCTTTTGAATAATCATCTTAAACCAAACCAGGTTGGGATCCTACCCTGACCAAAATTGTATTCCACTGATTTAGCTGGCTGAAAACTGGCCACCAATGAAAACCAGCAAACCATCTTAGACTACTGGTTTAAGCAGATATTTTAAGATGCTATGTTTATTATTATTATTTATTTATTTATTTTTTGCAGGCCCAAAACTGACCACTGACTGCACACATTTCAATGTCTATTCACTGATATTGTTCAAATTGCTGGTCCAAAATAGATAAAAATGGGAACAACATTTATTGTGGAAGCACAGAACAAAACAAGGTACCTTACACTCAAGGTAATACAGTTAACTATCTTAGACTGTTAAAATAAAATTAATAACGCACCCATGCATTAAGAAAGCATGCACTGTCTCGCTTACTACAATCTGAATAACTGTACAGGTGCAAACATACATGAAAGCTGTATTTGCTTGTCATATATGATGGTTTGTTGACCCGCAGACAGAGCCTGGCCGGGGAAGGATGAGCGTAACCCTACACCGAGCGACTGGGCGGACCGTAAAATCCGTACATGCTCACATTGCAGAAACAAACAATGAACATATCAAATCGCCTGCAGGCTTTGACAGGTTCTGATATGCAGAATGTCTAATATAAGCAAATAGAGTTTTTCTTCCATTTTTAACACTGAGCCTACATGTTCGATGAAAATTTCGCTTTTTGTCCTATAACCTATATTGAGTAAATTTTGATAATACATTCATAGTATTCCTTAAGTCCATACGTTTCTATAACGTATTAATGCAGAATATCCGTCAATCCACAACAGAGGTTTTAACTCACCTGCGGCAAAAAGTGATGTAAACAGGAAGAGGGTTGACTTCCAAAACAAAAACAGATCGCTTCAAGTGCTTGAGGTAGATTGTTTGCCGTGCGATATATAAAAATATATAAATACAATTCTTCCCGGAAGAAATTTAAAGTTTCTAGACCCTTCAGTTCGGAGTTTTGCAGTCGGTTCTTTTTTTCGTTTCTTCTCCGAGGTCTCAACTGCTCCCTTTGTTATTGTTGTGGAAAATTAACAGCTGATCGGTCGTTACGTAGCTGAGGACAGCCTATGGGCGGGGCTTATCAGAACCCCCTCAGCCAATGAAATGTCGCTCCTGACTATGACTGACTGTCACCAACGCACGTGACCTCATCCCGGGAAAGGCAAGACCGGGCAGAGCACTCCATGTTAAGGAGTGTCACTCGTTTAATGAGTTGTACTAAGTTTCTGAAAATATTATTCAAAAATATAATGGTTTAATAAGCCTTACATATTGCATCTTAACTTTTTAACCATTATTGACAGAGCAGGATCAGGTCAGTGATAAACTAATCAATTGGGACAATACACTCACATTACATAACTGAAATGACTGGAATTTTTTCATGAAGTTTATCTTCAACCAGACAGTGCTAAAAACATCCTGATGGCTCTAAAAACTTTTAACTATGTTAATGTGTACCTTAGTTTTCATCCAACTAAACAAACTTAAAAGAAAACAGCATAAGATTATGTACTGTCAGCTGGTCACCATGAACCATGACATATCATCCTAAAAATGCATTTATTTTCCTTAAATAAAAAAATAAACATAAAATATAGAATTGATTATTGGAAAAGAACATGATTACACAGCTTTAAAATTGGCCTATCTGACCACAGAACGCATTACTGACCAATCAGAATCAAGTGCATCTAATAATGATTAAAATACTTGAGCAAAACTGTCATTTTGGGGTAAATTGTAAATAGTATCTTCTTTTTAGCTCTTTATTGAGTGAAATGTCTAGAACAAAACATTTAAATCCTCCCTATTGTAGATGTAGGTCACCAGTTTTTTGGGAACAAAGCACTCCACCCCCCTCAACCCAGCTCAGATGGATGTATTCAAGAAGGCTGTTTTGCTGAGAGGCCTGTTAAGATTCAGCTATGGCCCATTTTCTGCCCCCGCTAAGACACTATAGTTTGAACAAAAGGACTTGCCTTGGTGAGATCAAATAAAGCAAGCCAAACATGTTATTGCATCATCCATATATTTAGATATTAGTCTATATAGATAATATATAAAATATGATCATTATTAATAGCTAGTGATATTAAAATAAATTTTAGGCATAATGTTTAGAAATATGCATTTTACAATAAAGAAACAACAAATGAGAGTATGTCAATGCTAAAGGATTTGAAGTATACTTAGTATGAATGTATTTTAAACAAATTATGAGGTTTTTTAAGTACTGTATATACTGCATAATTGAGGATAGAAATTTCAGTACTGCTCAGAATAGCATTTGTACCCTTTGTTCCCTCTTCCCTCGAAATGAAACAGATGGCATTTTCATCAGTATGAAAAAAAAAGTAACTTTCTTTCCTGGTTCGGAATTATGTCTCTGACACGTTTTCTAGTTTACTATCTAATCAGGCCGCTTCTTTTTCACAACCTTTTCAGACCACAACACTTGTCCTGTTTATGTACATGAGGGAAATTTTCCTGTTGGATAAATATGTTATAACCCTTCATTTTCCCCCTGTTGGATGACATGAGAGTGAATCAGCATTTCTTCTGTTTCTGGATATTTCCTTTATTTACTCTCCAAAACAAGGCCGCACCTGCTCACTCTGGGTTAAACCAAAGATAAGCCACAACCCACCCTGACCTCGATAGGCCTTGTCTGAAGTGCTGTCAGAACATCCAGTCATTTAACTAACTGATTAAAATGTCAGTCAAGAGTTTGACTATTTAGAAAAGTAACTTTTTGGATGAAGTAAGAGTTTATTGCATGCTATTTATTATTTGAGCATTTTTTAAATAAAATACATTATTGTATTATAAATTATTTAAAAAAGCTAAAAAAAATCTGAACAAAACAGATGCCTAATTCCACCCTAACTAGGTTTAAGATTTGTAATCTGTTGTCTGAACTGATTTTTATCAAACCCTGCCATAACAGAACATATTGTCCTTTTTGATTTCACAGCATTCCTGATATAAACAACATATTATCCACCATCCACCGTTCAGAGGTCCACACTCTGATGTAATTCTGTTAATGTTTAGGGCATGTACCAAATCTGTTGTGCAATAAACCATAGTCAAGTTATTTAATTTGACGTTAAATGAGCAAATGAAAACAAGGCTGTGAGGGATAGTAACGCAATATAATAGTTTCTGTGGTGGTCTTTATACAGTTCCACACATATATTATCAGTGGTAACTTTTGTGAGTCATTCTTTGATGTAATTAATACAAGTGTCCATGGATGATGAAACTTATATGTCATTGAATCTTTGTGGCATTTCCAGAGCCTCTTTTTCTGACACAGCTTGATGTCACGTCTGCTGCTTTTAATTGTCGAGCTCAATACAGCAGGATTGATTCTGATTGGTTGGCAATGTTTTATCGTTCATCAGGGGAAAAAAACGTTCTGAAAGTGATTCCAACTATATCGTTTCTCTGTGCCTTTATCGTTATAGTTGTGGTGTGGACTATGCTATTCTTTAATATAGAGAACGATTTTTAGAACTATATCTTTATAGTTATCGTGCTTGGTGTGAACGGGCCTTTAGGGTGGAGGGAGATTGGGAGTAGGGATGATGATGCAAAGAAGCTTAGTGTGACATCTGGATAGAGGATTGCATCATGTAAAGAGGATAGACATGCAGGTGGAGGCACGAGCGTGTGTGTCAGTGAGCTGTCAGTCAGAACCTGTATGTCTTGTGGTTGTTTGAGATTTCATTAATAATGAGGCTTGTAAAGAAACTGCAGTTAAAATGTCATAGGAATCTTGTGCCTCTAGAAATATTCCTCTGCATACCAAACACCCTAAAGCATGTATATAAAAAAAGTGTCAGCATCAAGTTAAGGCCTGAAACAATGACTGAAAAGCCCTGAACAATTTTTTATATGTCAAATGGAGAAAGATATACTTTGTCATTGAATATAATGTATTATATCACACTAACATGCCTTAAGGTGTACAGTATTCCACTTTTACTGTTGTTAAGATCGTGTCATTTTTTAGAGCTGGAGAGGAATACAATATAAAGCTTTTTAGACGAGAGATGATCCCATCCTTAACCATGTCAGATGCTAAATATGTCAAACAGATGAGTTTGGTGTAATGTAGTGGGGAAAAAAAGGGAAAATTCCACACAATCATGAAAAACAATGACAAAGCACATGCACAAATGGCTTTTATTAGTTGTTTTGTTGGTTGTTAAAGTGACCTGATTTGGGACCCATGGACTCGATGCTATTTAACAACTTTTGAAAAGACAGTCTCACATTTGCATTATGTTAAGAATAATGTTCCAAAGATAATGCAAGGAGTTTAATAGAATAGCAAGTGACAAACAATGCTACTGACATGGCATTTAAATACTACTGACAAAGCAGCATAAAATTAAATGAAACATGAAGAAGCACAAATATGTTCCTTAACACAATTTTCTTTTGAACACACCCAGGAGAAACAGGCTTTTAACTTCTCTGGAAGAACACACCTTTCATTTGCAGTCTGTGCAATGACAACCAATTGTGTCCTTTAGTGACCTGACACATTCTATCTCAAAACAGATAAATCAGCAGTGTATTTGTTTAGCAACCTGACATGTATGAAGCAGTCACTCTTTATATAACCTCATATAACCTATAAAGTCAAATTTTAGTAACTAATTCAGTGTATAGAAAATATACATTAGGAATGTGAATGTATTTTTGGAAGGTGCTCAGTGGAAAACCAGCCATTTTCTGCACGAACATATGCAATATAAAAAATAATTGCCATTTCGTATAGAAAAATCTCATAGTTCATATTTTGTAATCATTTTATTTCATACATTCATTGAAATTCGAAAGGCTATCCACCAATGATCCTGCATGAACCCAAGACCATAAACAAGGGGTAAAAGTAATTAACAGGTCAAGCACATAGGTTAGGCTGTAACTAACCTCAATGTCAAGCCAACTTGAGAGCAACCAGACGATCGGAATTAGAGCGATCTAACATAACTTTAAATCAAATACTTACTCGCACAAGGAATTGTGCAAACAAACTAGATGTACCATTATTTATTATGCATGTTCTTTTGATATCAATTACTAGTGTTTAACAAAAGGACATGCAACATAAAATCACTCAGAAGTAAGCAACCTCAGACACTCTGATCAGCATAATCACCAAACAGTGGACAAACAAGTACCTTTTTTAACATGTGCGGCATCTGCCTTGATTAGATTGAAATAAAATAAAAAAATGCATCAAAAACCTGGATTAAAGTCTTTTTAACTGTCAAGGTGATCAGCATGGAGGTCGCTGACAGTGAAGAAGATATGCAAAGCATGCAGTGAGCTAGGTGGAAGTTAATAAACGGTCAAATGTTCCACACCGCTGACAAACACCTTTCACTATTATATATGAAATTATATTTCTGTAATTCTGTAACTAAAGACATCACTTTGTGGGCGATGTACAAGCTATATTTCACCTCAAAATACCAACTAGAAAAAAATATATATTTTGCAGAATAACATTATTTTTTAATTACAAGTAAGCAAATTTCCCCCAAAATTCTCATTATCGTAATGTATCTTGGTGTTTTGCTTTCACTGTATTTAAATTAGCATATATTAAAGAAAGTACAAGCACTACCAAAATGTATAAATAATTACATTTTTAAGGGGAAAAATATGATTCTTTATTCGGCTGATTTGGGAATTTAATATGATCTGGAACGTTTTGACAGGTTTAATGAAATTCATCCGTTCACATGTCTCTTTGTTTGCCAATGAAACTTTGAAACTCTTAAAACAAGACAAGCCTAGATCTATTTGAATGCTAAACAGGAAACAGAGGAACTACACACTCGAGTAAATGTTCCTTTTCCATAATATTCATGTCATGCGTCAGAGCGAATACAGAACCTGAACAAAATACTTTACTCAAACCTCTTCCCAAAGCCTGGATTCACTGCTTTAGAACGGAGAAGGAAGAAAAAAAAAAGAAAAAGAAAAAAGTGCATCTTTGAGCCAAGCATAAAATAAATGTCCTTCTCTTGCTTTTCTAGTGAGTGTGAGAAAACAATCCAGGCCTTGATATTTTTTTTTTTCATATCATGTTTCGATGCCTGGTTCTAAGTGCCTAAGACAACACACAAAACTGGCAGGAGTTGGCAAGGCATTTAAAGAAACAAAAGGGCTGAGGGCTAGAAATCAAAATAAACTGAATGACCTCTAGAGCCACAGGACGAAGAAAAATCATTCAATAAAACGGTTTCAAAATAGCAGTTTGGCAAGTTCCTGCAGGAAGGATTTCTCAAAAGGAGTCCATAGTTCAAAACACGTCTGTTGCTATGGCAACAGGTGGGACAAATGGGCCATTCTGTCAATAAAAAGGCTTTGTGGTGATATTGCTTCTCTTCTCATCAAGACCAAAATAAAAGTCTTCACTGAGGTCAGTGAAATAGTATTTTAAATTATGAAGGATGTCACTTGAGGAACTGGTTCTTACATTACTAGCAGCGAATATGAAAGTGTACAAAAAACCCAATCAAACCAAAAAATTAGCAAAATGCAGTCAAACTGCACAATCAGGGCATTTGGCATGTGTTGAACTGGCATCTACATGTGAACGCACTGAGCCGTGCAGACAGCTGTTTGGATGCTAACACCCATCCCATTGTCCATCATCGCCAATTTGGGCGCCCTAATCCAAAGACGAAGAGGCGCTTCCAAAAGCTCATCGATTCACAGCAGGAAAAAAACAACAAACCCTGTCCTCGTCCTCAGACTAATGAGGGCTTGTTCTGGGTAGCTAGCTCGCTTGCTCTCTGCTGGATGGCACACTTGCATAACCCTGCACAAATGCATACATTTAGAAACCTGGTTATGAGGAGTCTTGCGAGTCAGAGTCTTCTTGCTGAAAAAGAACTTTCCCAGACTTCAACCCCTGTCCTCTGCTTCGCTCCATGGACCCGTTGATCTCTCCAAGCGGCAAGTAGGAGTAGTCTGCCTTCTGCCTGTGCGCTTTGCATTTTCTGCACGTCTGGATAAGATTCCCGGCGAGGCTGGCCAGCAGCAACGTTGCCAGGATAGCGCAGACAACCAACCAGTTTTGTCTGCACACATAAACAAAACACTCTCAGGGCAAGGAGTTGCACTTTGACCTCTGACTCCACTGCTGCTGCCCACAGCCTCCACAAAGCACTTGACTGCAACCAAGGCCACACTGTACAATCCCTTATTTGCATGTGAAAGGCCAAGCTGACTTAAATTCATCTGTGCCACTCCGCTGCTACAGAGTTGTTTAACAGTACAGTCGGGGGGAACTTGGTTCAGATTTGTCAGAAAGCCCGTTCTGTTAAACAAGGGCCTGGAATTTGTCAGAGTGAATTTCCATGGCAATAATCAAGTTACTCAAACACGCAGATAGAGAATGGTATAAATGACAAGTTGTTTGAGTCTCATGTTGTGGAAACTGTGGCTTTAAGGCATAGGAAAAACATGTCCTATAATTGTATCCAACATTTAGTTTTTAAAACAGCAACATTTCCCTATGTAAATTAACCAGAGATGTTCACTAGAACACAAATGCACCACTGTGATTTTATCAAAACCACCTGTCCTCAGTCCACAATTCAATAAATTTCACATAGATTAACATATCTATATTAAGGTAATGGTATATATTTTTTGTAATATAAAATATATATTATTTAGTATTATATATAGTAACAACATTATATATTACTAAATATATTATTTTGATAAATATTTAAGTCTTATCAAATACTGAGCTATAGTCTTAAATTATATTTTCCATTTCATATCATATCATATCAGCTCTTTCAGAAATTATTTTGGATTTTTAGACATCTTCTCATTTAGACTAGGACTGATTATCAACAAGAAACAAAACAGCTTCTGGATTTAATATACAATTGCTATGTAAAATTAGTTATATATTAATTCTATTTTTTTTTATTATAATTGCATGCTACACCTATAAATATTCATAAAAATATTTTGCTCATGAAAGTACACATGGTTTTTGTATCTGACAGTATTGACTCAAAGTAAGTAATTAAGGTTGACAAAATGTTATGTTTTGTCTTATTGCTCATGAAGTGGTGAGAGGACACGTTGGCTGCTGTTATGGTGTGTGTGTGTGTGTGTGTGTGTTTGGGGGGATTTGGAGCTCTTACTCAGATAAATATGGTTTTTGAGCATGAGCCTTCTCTTGTCTCCACTCCCTCCACATCTGGGTAGCCAGGCAGTAACCAGCTGAAAGATTGTGGGGAAAAAAAACAACAACGTTTTTGAATCAAATCCCTTGTTAGGACAATAACCCTCCATTACAGGCATATTTCTCCTCTCCCCCCTTTCCTAACTTCAGATGTAATTGTGGGAAACAGAAGCGCAAGTGCAACTAATTTTTTCTGTGTGTGTTGGTAAATCAGTGTCTATTACGGTCAATGAAATTATTTTTTATTTTGATAAACATCCAAATGTGGCTGTAAAGTAAAGCTGCAGTCACACTGGTGATAATTCAGAGAAAAAAATTAGCAGAAAAGAAAAATGTCCATCGTCTATGGCCAAGAGTGTAGTGATGTTTGGTGATGTAGCACAGCTCACACGGAAGTCAGTTTCAAAACAAGCAGCTTTATGTTGGTCAACCCCCAAATTTAAGTGACCAACTTGAATAGGTTTCAAAATCTGTGAAGGGAAATCTTTCGCACACACATTAAAACCTGTTTTTATACGGTCTATTATTAAAACACATGGATTCCTACTGGAATGACTGGATTTTGCCTATTAAAATTTGCAGAAAGAGGCAAATGTGACCGCAACTTAATTCATAATGGGCACTGATTTTTAATATATAATATTATTTAAGATGCATAAAGAAAATATTAAGATTTATCAAATATCCTTTTTCTTTTAAAGTTCAATTATAATATCAGTCAAGCTTTTTGCACAACAACGATCTAAATGTAGCTTTTATGACCATTTGCAACATATTCGCTGAACCTTAAAATTAAACAGGTTTTCTGCACCAATTACTGTCTAATACAGGTCTAATACAGCCATGCACTGCCCTATTATTCACTTACAGATTTTGGAAAGCCTATGTTAGATTGTGCAAGACTGCAAAGATCAGAGACCTTGTTGAAAATAAAGACTACTTTTTGCAGTTCCAAATTCCGAAATTTGGATTTACATTTGGAGTTCAGTACAGTATAGAACACAACATTTTTTATATGAAACATCAAGGAAAGATTCGACTGGATATCAAATCTTTCACATAGAGCAAACAATGGAGAAGGCGGTCACCTAAAAGACAGAGAAAGATAAGCAGAAAGCTGTTCACGTGCACAGCAGATGGGATCGTAATGAGCCCGTGGTGTCAACGAATGGCCTGTTCCTGAACTCCAGTGAACAGGGGTTTGGGGTTTATTATTTCTCTGCAGGGAAGTCTGAGAATGCAGCTTCTTCTCACGTTAAAAATGACAGAGGTCAGAGAGTTGGGCTAGAATGAGCTGACAAGGTTTTTCTGGTCTTGACACAAATAGCTTCTCTATGGCACTGGTCATCAGTAACACAAGGGGCTGCTGGGTAGACTGCAAGGTCTCTTTTCTCAACACTCCCACAGCAAACAACCGGCAGCTTTGTTATCACAGATTGTTTGAGGATGTGTGTGAGCAAGTTTAAGTGGAGAGGTTGCAATCATTTGAGAGTGAATGAGCAAAGAGAGAGAGAGTAATCATCAGATACTTTGGCTAGATAAACTTTTGGATAAATTAATTGGAAATAACTGCTTATTAAATAAAGAAAAACCCTGAATGATTAGAATCTAAAATAAACTTAACAAAATGTGACTGTGTGTGTATATGTTTCTATATACATGTTCCAACATACAAATATAACCTGAAAAACTCAAGCCTATTGTGAATTATATTATGTTATAAAAATGACATATCAAAATTGGCAATATATTTCTTTCAGGTTAAAATTTTTCAGATTGTAGGAACAATTGGTTTTATGGAATTTGCATACCATAATTAAGCTTATTTTATATATATATAAAATAAATATAATGTTTTAAAATAAATAATTGTCCTAAATGGATCGGTTAAATAAAAAATACTAAATAAAAAAATACAAAAATTCCAACGAAATCAGCCCAAAGTTAAGTGGAAAAAGGATGGTGAGAAATTGAGATCCATTAACGGTCCTATATTGTACACTTTTCTGGAGTTTTATTTTAGATTTTGATGTCCTTAAGAATATATATTTGCGGTATAATTACCAAAAATCATCTCATATTTTTACAGCTCCTTTCTCAGGAGGTCTGCTAAGAACAGGTCGATTTTAGACTGTCTAATTAATATTCATGAGCCTGTCTTCTGATTGGCATGTTGTTTCCTGAGTGACACAGCGCTAGCTGGAGGCAGCCCACTCGAACCAGCACAGATTCAGCTAAGGAGCTTAACATATTATCTTGTTGTGATGTTGGGAGCCAGAATTGATGTAATACAGCCTCAAATTAGAAATTTGATCGGATATCTGCTGCCACTGCCAGACAAACAAACATGACATGCTATGGTTAAAAGCGATAAAACGAGCGGACAGGACAGAAACGTTCATCAAAAATGCTCATGTTTGCAGTGCACAGTTACTCAAAAGGTTCAATAAAGTATTGTCTTGTTGTTATGGACAACAAATTTCTTGCCATATGTTTTTTTGCATCTCACGATGTCGTATATGACAAAATGTCTGTGCATGTGTATAAAACAACAAACTGACGATTAGCTGTAAAAAATAGTTGCCTGTTGAAATTTAAATGTATATACATTTTCAACATGACGTGCTAGATAGACACGATGAGTCTGTCTTAACTATACACGTTGTGATGTGATCCACCTCATAGTAACAATCCTGTCAGATCGTCCATCCCTTGAGTGAGAGTGTAACGTTACGGTCGGCCAATCAGGTTTTGCTGTTAAAGTGAACTTTTTCGACATGTTTCAGTGCTGTTGTTGCTCAGTGCTCAGCAATGGCACGGACACAATGTTGTCTGGGGGTTTGACAAAAGGAGGGTGGGACGGTGGGCGGTGCTTGGGGTGGTGACTGAAGGAGGCGAATGTGTAGTTCTGATGTCAACTTTTTACAAAAGTCACAATGGTTCACGTAAAATCACAGCTACTTTAAGCAGGCTGTGTGCATTTTACTGTGGACTGAATGTTTAGAAATTTATATGGTAGTTAAATAGCCCCTAGACCTCAGTTATCGTGAAAAAAGCCAGGAAAGTTCAACTTTGACAATATGGGACCTTTAAGGCTAGTATTTCAGGTAATTTGCATGCCATGTTCTACAGTAGATAATTGTGGACAGACACTAGCATACGCACACTTATAGAAGAACAATGAGGAATGCTGATGGCCGAAGCTATAAGCAGACAGAGTTATGTGCAGAGAAAGTGTGAACATTAAACGGATCTATAGAGACGTCACACGGGGTATGTGTTGTTTACATGTCGTGTGAGTGCTAATAGGGGCTGTACGGCACCTCTGTGCAGGCTGATGTTTCTCTCTCCTTGGTATGTGGTGTTGCAGCTTCCTGTGACCGCGTCACATGGGCACGTGTCATGGCATTGGCACGTCTGCTTGCAGTTCAGCCCGTAGAATCCAAGAGGGCATTCTGGGACGACAAAGAGAGCAGAGACACAGTTAAGATAATCCATTCTAAAACAGCATAAAGCGTGCATAATTCTAGAAGGCATTGCAAGAAAGAAAGGTTGGTCAAAAATATGTTTTAAGTTCCGGAAACATCACTTAATATTTGTGTGTGTGTGTGTGAAGTATTTTTTGAGCTTATTTGAGTATGTTTTAAGTTTTGTGCTAAAGTCAAACTGTTGGACTAAATGAAGAGCATTAGGTAAGTATTTGCTGAGATTAAGTTCCTGCCAATAAACAGTGTTTCAAAACATTGCAGCAAAAGCAATAAAATTTACATTTCACTGACACTTTCATCCAAAATATATAATTTATATATTATCTGTGTTTTATTTGTCTCCATGTATTGGAAGCTTGTGACACTCTAAAACAAATTCCTTTTATGTGCAAATATACTTGGCAATAAAGCTCTTTCTGACGTATGTTTTATGACATAAGTTTAGGCAACTCTTAAACATATATCTGGAAACATAATCGCCCATGTTAAAATATCAAATGTGTATCTGTTAATATACCGAAAACATTTGAGATTAGACTGCATACCTTTCTCACAGAAATCCCCATGGAAACCAGCAGGACAGGTGCACTGTCCGTGAACAGAATCACATGAGCCTCCGTGTGCGCATGCACATGTTTGATTGCAGTCATCGCCATAGAAACCTGCTGCACATACTGTGAGGATACAGACAGATGTTATTCATTGTAGAAGTATAAGCATTTTGGTTTAAAATATCCAATCACTGCTGACTTTAATAAATTCATATATAAGAGTAAATTACTAAATGTAAATGTAATGAACTCCCAAGTAAAGAGTCACTCAGATCTTTATTTGATAGTTTGACCTTTAGAATCTGCATGACAGCCAAGCTGATTTTGCCGTTACCTTGGCTACAGTTTGAACCCATCCATCCAGCATCGCACACACATCCATCTGTTCAGAGAGAGGGATAAGAAAGGCAAAACAGAGAGAGAATTAGAGAGAATTATGTAGTTAACGGGTTATAAAAAAAAAAAAAAAAAACTGAAATACTACCTTAAATACAAGATCATTTTCTCTGTTAAAAACATTAATTAACTACAAACAATATGTATGTTTTCAGCATTAAATTTAATCTAGTTTAAAGGATGTAGTTTAAGCTACATGCCTTATACAAATCAATGTCAAATGTCGGTAACACTTTATTTGACACTAGCCTTTATGTATCAATCATTAGAAAGTTATTCATTATATATTTACTTAACTGTAACCAAAGTTAAAATGCATTATAATATTTGCAGATTCCTTGTTACATCTAATATAGATCAATTTATGTGGCTACTTAGTCATGCATTTAGATAAGCAGACAATGAATATGTTATGATGAATAATTCTTAATGCGTTATATTTTCTCAAGTTGTAACAATGAATAGAGGTGTTGAACTGTGGTTAGAATTATTAATGAGATCATATAATGCATAACAGGGTGCATTACAAGGCTCAATCAATGTATTAAAAAAAGCTTCAAGTAAAGTGTGACCATAATGTCCTTTTGTGATATAAAGGAGTGTATGAGAGAGAGCAACCCACTCTCATTGCAGATTCCATGCTCTCCACATTCAGTCTGGCATGTGAGATTGGCACATCCTGGGCTGCTCCAGCCCTGCTGGCAGACGCACCGGCCCTCCACGCAGTGCCCATGTCCGCTGCAGTCCTCCGGCTGGCACAGCCCCTCATGAACACACAACACAGTGGAAACCTCCCGTGGGCAGTGCCACTCCGAAGTTTTGCTGCAATTACGTGAAAATGTTGTAATAAGATCTCAGCATGCAGTTGTTTGCAAATGTGTCGTTTTGCATTTACACACCAGTTGTCTGAAGGGTAATTGGCCAGGGATCCGTTGAGGATATAAGTGGCCGAGCCGCCTCCATCCAGATTGATGGCGTTAATGACATTCTGTTCCTTCAAAAACTTTGCCACTTGCCAGAGGTTCATACTGCAAAGATAGCGGTTTAGTAAACATGTGTAAAAATAAACTGAACTAAACTGTACCTGAACTTCTGGTATGCACTAGCATGCATTTGGATTTTAGATGGCCCAGTGTGGTTTAAATAAAGGTTTTAAAACTAAGCTGAAACCCAAGTATTCTTATTATTGCAATAAGAAATGCTGAAAACAGCAGTGCTTATTAATATTTTTGTGGAATCCATTATAAAAATTTTTTTTTCAGGATTCATTAATGAATAAAATGTTCATAAGAACAGCATTCATTTGTAACCTTATACAATTCTTTACTGTCAATCAATTTAACATATCTTCACTTAAAATAAAGTAAATGTTCGGACCCCAATCCTTAGAATTTTATTGTATATTATGATGTTTTATTACAAGTGGAATCAAAGAAACCAAAAAACTTGATTATGATTATACCCTCCCTGAATGAAAAAAAAACAAAACATTCTGCTTTTGCATTGTCTTCTTGAGCAAGGTTCATTTTGGATTACTTAGTGTTGTAGCATGCACAGACAGACAGAAGGGGAGGAATCAAAGTTTACAGTGTTAAACAGCTGAGATCGGCTCCGGTTCAAAGTCTATTCTCACCCTCTTACACCCGTTTGACCATCGACGTGGAAGAGGATGAGTTTGCCCTCTGCATCGTGACCCACTGCCGTACGGGCAGATATCACGTTCACAAAGTACTGGAAGTTCCCTGCAATATGAAAGATTAAGGACCTATTGAATGTTATATTATAATCTTGGAGCATAGATGTATTCAAAAACAACAGGACAAGTCCCTGAACTGCTGTTGAAAATACAGTTTTTTATGATATGAGGTGTATAAAACGTTAGGGAGCCAGATAAACAAGCTTTAGGGAGCCAGAATCTTGTCTAATCTTACCGGTCTCCTGTGTTTTGTCACATTCTGCATGGATGCTCTCAGTGATGTAGATCTCACCATTTCTCAGCAGCCACACCACCCCACTGATCAACTGCACGAAAGGGTTTACCTGATCCAGGATGTCATCCTCAGACAGGTAGCTAAGAAAATGCACAAGAAAGAGCAAGTGAGACAGATATAGCCTAAATAATAGTTACAAATCTAGGCTGGTAACTGAAAGGCTGTAAGTTCAGAGTCAAAGCACATAACGGGGTTGCTTTTAAATATGTTTTGGGCACAATTTTCTTTTCTGTGTTGATGCATCTCCTTTTGAAATAAGGTGGGGTGGGATATTTTTTTGTAAATAACCAGAAGCCATTTAAAAGTCTCTTGTTCATACTCACCTAAGCTGCATTTATTTAATCAAAAAAAAAAGTATTGTTTACTTAAAATAAGTGTTTTCTATTTAAATATTTTGAAAGCATAATTTATTCTTGTGGTGGCAAATTTTTTGCAGCAATTACTCAGTATTAACCGGTCACATGGTCCTTTAGAAATCATCAGAAATCATTTCCTGATTGCTGAAAACAGTTGTGCATAAGGGTTTCATTAATGTATTGTTAAATGTAAAAATATATTTTGATTTATAAAAAATAAAAAAAAATAAAAAATAAAACACACACACACACCTTACTGACCCAAGCTTTTGATCGGTTGTGTCCACTACACTAGACAGACTGCACTATGGACTAAAGCAATGAAAGGCACTTTCAAAACAAATACATTCTAGCAACTTCCTTTACAGAAGAAGCTGACTGTTTGGAAAGGTAACAAAGTATAAATATTATCACAACCAAAGGCACACTAACTATGATTTGCTACTTACTACTGCTAGCCAGACACTATTTTAGTGTTAGACAAAGAGCATTTACTTTGCTACTGCCAACTAAAAGCCACAAAATTTTCTTTAACACCAGGCTGGTCCAAAAGGTTTTCCCTATAATACCCATATTGTATATCACACTGTATAAAAGTGTGAACTAAATGAAAAACTTAATTAATTATCAAAAAGCAAACATTTGATTTGATAACGATTACTGTGTCAGCAAAGCAACACATTAATAATCTCTTACTAAACTGGCTTACCATGTGCACTATTTTATTCTCTATTGACTATAGGCTGCTTTGAATTCCTTAAAGCTCATCAAGGTGAATGTCAACATATGCAATATGAACACCTTTTCTAACGTCAGAATATTCCGGTTAAAGGCCCTTAACGTCATAATGAATGACTGAACATACACTCTGGGTACATAGTGTTCCAAAGTACTGCCTATTATTAAGCACACTGGTGCATTGTGCAATATTGCCATGTTTTTGTAAAGTTTCTATTTTAGGAAACAGATGTTCTAGGGGCCCTGTGTTCCCACGAACACTTCCTCCAAATTCTGCACCCGTATTTAGGCTGAGGTTTGTTACAGCACCCTGCAGTGCAGGAAACCACTTTGTGCTTAAAGATGTATGCTAACTTATAATGTAGCAGTGCACTCAAGTACACTCTACTAAATATCTTCTTTTGCGTTCCAATAAGTATCATATGGCTTCAAAAAAGATATTCAGAGAATTTAAATTTTAGGATGACCGATCTCTTTAAGGCTGTGATACAGATATAAAAGCACAGCTTAATTGTAGACAGGTCAAAAGTACACCAGCACCCAACCAGGAAAAGCCTATTGTTTCTTCAGTCTCCACACAAAAACAAACCATGTGGTATTGCAAAACATCACTCATGCCAGAAGAAAGACTGTAGAGGATGAGACCTTTGGCTGTGTCCTTACCCAAACACTAGCGTCCCATCCTTTCGGATGCCAAACTGAGCATTTTGAATTCCTCCACTGTTCCTCACCAGTTTCCCATCACTTATGACATTCCCCAAACACTGTCCGTTTGCAGTGTCAAAGAAGCCTCCATTCTGGGCGACGAGGCACTTTCTAGATTTGGCAGTGAGCTCCACCAGTTCTCTGTGACTCCACCTGCACCCTCCAGGGCCTTTTGGTTCCAGAACGGACACGGATCTCAATGGGTCATGAACCTCTGTGATGTGGCCGCTCGCCCATCTGTGAACACCAGAGTCATCGGTGATGTCGGAGATGAATATATTTGACTTGAACACTGGAGAGTTAGAGTGTTTGCTTGCTGCCCAGGTTTCGTGGGTTACATTTCCATGAGCGACGGGCTGACAGTCCCTCACATGGCGGTGGGAATGAGATGGGCCGTGGGATTTGGAGTAGGGTAACAAGAGATCGTCATCCGAAGAATGTCTGTGGAAAATGAACATGCTTACATCAGAGAAATAAAGAGCAAATTGTGTTTGTTAAGCTAGTTAGGTTAATTTGGAGCATGTGTAACTGATTCTGAGAAAATGAATCCCTCTTCTAGATCTCAGCATGTGGATGTGGCTCATTGTTCTGTTGAGTAAGCACATTTTTATGTGTTCATGTTTCTTTCATAGACACCTGTTGTTTTGCAAAACCCAAGACAACATTATCTGAGAAAAAAGGAAGTTGAGGAGCAGCAGATGTTTGATTGCGCAATCCTTATGCAAGTGTAGGTTCAGCATGTGATTGGTGGGATCCTCTTACACTAATGTAAATTCAATATGCAAATTAACTGTAGATTCAGTTGGGAGTGCGGTACTGTACTGCAAGTGTGTGTACACAAGAGCTAATGAAAACTCCAGTTAAGACAATAATGCAAATTTATCTCAAAGTTTCTATATTAGAAGAATTTAGAAAAAAAAAATAGACAGCAGGGGACGCTGTTGTTGAAGTCTTATTTTGGTAACTTTAAAATAATGTTAACTGACAAAATAGTAGTAACATACACACATATACATATATATATACACACACACACACACACACACACACACACATATATACATATACATTATATATATATATATATATATACAACTTGTGCACAAATAAAATTAAAGCGACTCCTGAACCACTAGTGTCATCAAGATTTTTTTTATTTATTTATATCTGTTTATAAACCCTAGGTCTGTCAAAGAGACAGGTAATATATAATGTTCAATAATACAGTTTATGAATGGCACTCTAAAATTGACACCATCTTTAAGAGAAGCAGCAACCATATATTTTTCTTCCACGTGCAATAATTAGGCAACTAACGAGGAATTAAACTGAAACCTAATTATAAAGTCTTTTAGAATAAAAAGCCAATTGCAAGAGATTTTCAAAATAAGTCAAAACTGCTGAACTCGAGGAAAACAGGCCACAAAATTGTCATTCTAAAAATCTCCATCCCAGCCAGGGGTTTGCAGACATTCAACTTCAAGAGTTTTGATCATCAACATACACGTCCTTACCGGAGGTCTTTGCATTGAGACAAACATACTCCTAGATATATAAGAACGAAATTCACATACGATGTTGCCATAAGACATGCGTATTATACAATCAAACAAAATGCAATAGAATAAAGTTACTGTCCCGTTTATATCCGTCTTCTTCGATGAGAGGACTTTCACATGTGCTGGTCATGTGATGCGATTCACGTGATCAACAGATTTTATCTGTCATTCATTTTTTCGCTCGCTGTAAGCGCAAACAACTGTCCAAAAATATTGAATGAATGTAAACTGCATCTAAATGAAGAATTATTAAATTTTAAATGCCACGAATGTAGTATGGTTCACTCCGAAACGAAGATTCGATTTGCTTTTGAGCGGAACGTACTATCAGAAGTGCTTGCTTACGGGGGAGTTGTGATATGACGCACACGCAAGAGGAGATAACGTACTGCTCAAGGATACCCAGATACATGAAGTTTGCAATGGCATCCAGTATAAACATAAAAAATGGACTTTTAACCACCAAAAATTCTCTCAACATAAAGATTCCCTATCCCACATTTATACAGAGGCCAACAGAGATCAATTGCTCAAGAGCATTAACAACAGGACAGCACAATGAACAGTACTGTATTGATGTTGTAAGGTAAGTTATTAAAGTTAAGTAAGTTGTTAAAGTAGATTTACTTTTTGTAGTTTCATCATGTATCCCAGAATACCTTTATTTTTTTCTGTCTTTATGTCAAATTGAATAAGAATATGGCGTGACGCTTTTTAAATAATAATGTAAAATGCATTACATTTTTTTTGTGATTAAAGTTCATGGTTAAAATGGATGTCAGTTTTTAAAACCAATGCTAGACGTGTCTAGTTAATGTCTCTGTCCAGAGATTGAAAAAGAGAAAACTTTTCATAAAAAATCTGAAATGCATTATGTATAAAAAATGTATGTATACATGTTCTGGGACTTGGCAAATATGCTTTAGGCTAGATAATCTCTTTTTTTATCATTTGAGAAGTCTTTACTTGTCACTGACCCTTATAAAGTGGTTTATATGTAATAATTGTCATGCCTACAAAAATGTCAGTCTCTATTTAGGCCTAGTTAGTTTTGTAAATGTAGGTTATTGACACTAGAGTAAATAACACTGGACTGTCATCAACAGGAAGAGGGACTATGAGGGATTTTTGTGTTCATTGCTATTTCCTGAGGCTGTTCGTCGATCTGCACTGGCACTGAGGGCGTTCAATGTAGAACTGGCACAGGCAGGTATTCCAGATAATGAGTGCAGCAATGCACAAACTCATTTAGGCAGTTTGGTTTAAGCTAATTTACTTTTTGTACAGATATAAGAATCATAGTTTGAAAACCAACTCGTGAGACATAAAAGTGCCTGAAAAACTCATATATATTTGCTTCTTCTTTTTTTAGATCAAGGACTCTGTTTCTCAGAAAACCATTGGTTTAATGCGAATGCAGTTCTGGAAGAGCGCTGTAGAGGATATTTACAGAGATGACCATTCAGCCCAGCCCATCAGTGCAGAACTGTGGAGGGTGGGTCTTCTTTCTATAAAAGAAAATTTGTCATAATTTACATTAAAACTATCATTCAAAAGTTTGGAGTCATTAAGTTTTTTTCCCCCAAGACTTTAAAGGGTTAGTTCACCCGAAAATCTAAATTATGTCATTAATAACTCACCCTCATGTCGTTCCAAACCAGTGAGACCTCCGTTTATCTTTAAGATATTTTAGATTTAGTCCGAGAGCTCTCAGTCCCTCCATTGAAGCTGTGTGTACGGTCTACTGTCCATGTCCAGAAAGGTAAGAAAAACATCATCAAAGTAGTCCATGTGACATCAGAGGGTCAGTTAGAATTTTTTGAAGCATCGAAAATACATTTTGATCCAAAAATAGCAAAAACTACGACTTTATTCAGCATTGTCTTCTCTTCCGTGTCTGTTGTGAGAGAGTTCAAAACACTGCAGTTTAGTGATATCCGGTTCACAAATGAATCATTCGATGTAACCGGATCTTCTTGAACCAGTTCACCAAATCGGACTGAATCGTTTGAAACGGTTCGCGTCTCCAATACGCATTAATCCACAAATTACTTAAGCTGTTAACTTTTTTAATGTGGTGGCATCGGTTTTCGGATCACCAGTAGTTCTTTATGACAGTTCGATTCAATAAACCGGTTGAAGAAAACGGTTCACCGGTTCTTTTGCGCTCAACGTAATGGCGTCATTGGTGATGATTGCCCTTGATTCAAGCCTTCGGTTTACCTGGGCTCATAACATTAGCACAGAATCAGTTCAGAATCATTCACCAAAAGAATCAGTTCAGTTCAGACGCTCTGTGTGTCAGTCTGCTCCACGCTGAATCACACATGCGCAGTATCATCAGCTCCTCGGTTCTCGAATCGGACGCGTCTGACAGAAACGGTTCTTGACTCGTGAACGAGTCAGTCTATTGTTTGTTATCTGGCTCGGCTCTGTGTTCATCTTCAGTTCTCTCTTCACAGCAGTTCAGTCAGTGTACTGTTTGAGTACATGAATTACTCCGGGATATTGGTTTGTTTTAACTCAGAGGGAGTGTCAGCCACATTAAAAAAGTTAACAGCTTAAGTCATTTGTGGATTAATGCGTATTGGAGACGCGAATTGGTTTAAATGATTCTGTTCGATTTGGTGAACTGCTTCAAGAAGATCCGGTTACATCGAATGAATCGATCGCAAACCGGATATCACTAAACTGCAGTGTTTTGAAATCTCACAACAGGCACGGAAGAGAAGACAATGCTGAATAAAATCGTAGTTTTTGCTATTTTTGGACCAAAATGTATTTTTGATGCTTCAAAAAATTCTAACTGACCCTCTGATGTCACATGGACTACTTTGATGATGTTTTTCTTACCTTTCTGGACATGGACAGTATACCGTAAACAAAGTTTCAATGGAGGGACTGAGAGCTCTTGGACTACCATATTTTCCGCACTATAAGGCGCACTTAAAAGCCTTTAATTTTTTCAAAAAACAGCAGTGCGCCTTATAATCCGGAGCGCCTTATATATGGATCAAGGGCAAGGCGAATACTAGCGAAAAGTTATAATCTTAACCTTTAACTCCATACCGAAGTCCCAGATAGCCAGACAATGAAAAATAAATATAAAAAATATATATAAAAATTATTTGTGTTTGGGATGCTGTGAGCACGGAGACTGTAGTGTATACCGTAAGTTTGAAAGCGTTTATCTTAAATTATTAATATGAATAAACAGTGCTCATAAACGGCTGCTGAGGTCGTATTCTCAAGTGAAGCGAGTTGAGGCTTGGACCCGGAAACAGCGCTTCTTACGTCATCACTTAACAACCGAATACAACCCGAATTCCGGAAAAGTTGGGACGTTTTTTAAATTTTAATAAAATGAAAACTAAAGGAATTTCAAATCACATGAGCCAATATTTTATTCACAATAGAACATAGATAACATAGCAAATGTTTAAACTGAGAAAGTTTACAATTTTATCCACTTAATTAGCTCATTTAAAATTTAATGCCTGCTACAGATCTCAAAAAAGTTGGCACGGGGGCAACAAATGGCTAAAAAAGCAAGCAGTTTTGAAAAGATTCAGCTGGGAGAACATCTAGTGATTAATTAAGTTAATTGATATCAGGTCTGTAACATGATTAGCTATAAAAGCTTTGTCTTAGAGAAGCAGAGTCTCTCAGAAGTAAAGATGGGCAGAGGCTCTCCAATCTGTGAAAGACTGCGTAAAACAATTGTGGAAAACTTTAAAAACAATGTTCCTCAACGTCAAATTGCAAAGGCTTTGCAAATCTCATCATCTACAGTGCATAACATCATCAAAAGATTCAGAGAAACTGGAGAAATCTCTGTGCGTAAGGGACAAGCCCGGAGACCTTTATTGGATGCCCATGGTCTTTGGCTCTCAGACGACACTGCATCACTCATCGGCATGATTGTGTCAATGACATTACTAAATGGGCCCAGGAATACTTTCAGAAACCACTGTCGGTAAACACAATCGGCCGTGCCATCAGCAGATGCCAACTAAAGCTCTATCATGCAAAAAGGAAGCCATATGTGAACATGGTCCAGAAGCACCGTCGTGTCCTGTGGGCCAAGGCTCATTTAAAATGGACTATTTCAAAGTGGAATAGTGTTTTATGGTCAGACGAGTCCAAATTTGACATTCTTGTTGGAAATCACGGACGCCGTGTCCTCCGGGCTAAAGAGGAGGGAGACCTTCCAGCATGTTATCAGCGTTCAGTTCAAAAGCCAGCATCTCTGATGGTATGGGGGTGCATAAGTGCATATGGTATGGGCAGCTTGCATGTTTTGGAAGGCTCTGTGAATGCTGAAAGGTATATAAAGGTTTTAGAGCAACATATGCTTCCCTCCAAACAACGTCTATTTCAGGGAAGGCCTTGTTTATTTCAGCAGGACAATGCAAAACCACATACTGCAGCTATAACAACAGCATGGCTTCGTCGTAGAAGAGTCCGGGTGCTAACCTGGCCTGCCTGCAGTCCAGATCTTTCACCTATAGAGAACATTTGGCGCATCATTAAACGAAAAATACGTCAAAGACGACCACGAACTCTTCAGCAGCTGGAAATCTATATAAGGCAAGAATGGGACCAAATTCCAACAGCAAAACTCCAGCAACTCATAGCCTCAATGCCCAGATGTCTTCAAACTGTTTTGAAAAGAGAAGGAGATGCTACACCATGGTAAACATGCCCCGTCCCAACTATTTTGAGACCTGTAGCAGAAATCAAAATTGAAATGAGCTCATTTTGTGCATAAAATTGTAAACTTTCTCAGTTTAAACATTTGCTATGTTATCTATGTTCTATTGTGAATAAAATATTGTCTCATGTGATTTGAAAGTCTTTTTAGTTTTCATTTTATTAAAATTTAAAAAACGTCCCAACTTTTCCGGAATTCGGGTTGTATATAAAAACAGTTCTAAAATAGGCCATTCATTGAAGGTGCGCCTTATTATCCGGTGCGCATTATAGTGTGGAAAATATGGTAAATCTAAATATCTTAAACTGTGTTCCGAAGATAAACGGAGGTCTCACGGGTTTGGAACGACATGAGGGTAAGTTATTAATGACACAATTTAGATTTTTGGGTGAACTAACCCTTTTATGCATTAAATGGCTCAAAATAGACAGTTAAGACATTTCTATTGTAACAAAAGATTTTTAATAACGCTTCAAATTAATGCAGTTTTTTAAACTCTCTTTTTATCAAAGATTTGAGGAAAAAAGCTATATTTGTATTACTGTATCTTATGTCAAGTAAATGGAGTATTGGTGAACACAAGAGACTTCTTTCAAAAACATTGGGATAAAAACTAAACTTGGCAATCCCCAATCTTGGCAACAATAGTAATGCCCTTTGAACTTGTATGACTTTCTTTTTTTCTGTCTAATTGAAAAATGTATCTATACAATGTCCAATGCTGTTTGGATCAAAGTCTTCTTCAAAACATTGGGCACTGATATACTATAACTGTTCTGTGTTCTCAGGCAGTGAGGAAACACACATTAACAAGGAGGTGGATGTTAAGAATTATATCTGAAAGAGTAAGTACTTAGATGTGTCCTAATATATGAGTCAAGAACATACTGGAAAGTTCTCTTTAAATAACTTTGACAGCTGTCCGAGAGACATGCGTTGCTAAGACATTAATCTGTCTTTCAGTGAATCGGCATATTATGCACATTCTACTGTCCTCTGGCAATTGTATTAAAAACATTATGTTTTGAAAAGGAGAAAGATCTAGAGGACAAAGCATACAGGAACCTTCAGGAGCTGGAGGACTATGGCGAAAACACACAATCCTCTCTTCTTTACCTGCTTCTGGAGACACTTGGTGAGCAGACGCAAATCTCCAATTTAAAGAAATAGTTCTTTCAAAAATAAAAATTCTATCATTTACACATCTTCACATTATGGATTTACTTTCCTCGGTGAAACACTGTTATCACCCTGATAATTGAATTCATTGCTTAAATTTTAAATTTTAAGGAACTATTAAAATGTTATTATAGATTAGTTTTATCATTTGTTGATTTGCACTGTGGGTTTTCTAGTATATTTCCAATGTACACTACCATTCGAAGTTTAAAGGTAAGAATTTTGATGTTTTTGAATTTTCTATTTTAATATATTTTAAAATGCTATTTATTTATTGATTGATTTTTTTCCATCGTAATGGCAAAACTGAAGCAGACAGTCTTCAGTGTCACATGAGATTATTCTAATATGCTGATTAACAGCTCAAGAAACATTATTATTATCAATGTTTAAAAATATATATATATTTTTTTTTTGGAAATGTGGTAAATTATTTTAGGATTCTTTAACGAATGGACAGTTCAGAAGAACAGCATGAATTTGATTAAGAAATCTTTTGAAAAATTATATTAATATTATGTCTTTACTTGACTTAACTTTTCATCAATTTATTATTTTTTTCTTTTCTTTTTTTGACCCCAAACTTTTAAACTGTTGTGTAGTTTACATTACCCCATCCTTCAAAAAGTCATAATCAGAAATTAGTCCACTGGTAATATGCTGCAGAAACTAAACTAAGGAATCCCTCAGACTAAGGAATTTTTGACTTCTGAGATGTTATTGTTTTAAAGGTGGGATATTAGATTTTTCATGATATGACTCGAAATATAATTTGAGAATGCGTTTTTTGATTAGCAAGACTATTTTACGCAAATCTGTTTTAAATTGGTCTCAAAGTTGTATGCATTGTGGATCTTTTTTTAACGTAGGAGTGAAAAATGTCCATGCAGACCATGCCGCAAGCCACATTGGAAAAGCCCAGGGCATCCTGACCTGCCTTCGGGCAACTCCCTACAACAGCAGCAGACGCAAGGTCTACCTGCCCATGGACATCTGCATGCTGGTGGGTAAATCTGCTATCACCCTGTCATCTCTGTTCCTGTCTGTAACTCCATGCTTTTCTAACATCAGAGGCACTAGTTAAGGACTAGAGACAATCCATGTGCCAGTCAGTATATATGTGGGTAAAGCTGTCCACTCCAGTGCCCTCTCATCTGCTAAGCCCAAACCCATTGGCTTTGTTTCAGCCATCTGTCGCCATTTCAGCATGAACAAGCCATTAGAACTGGGATTTAGAAGATCTTGCCCTTAATGTAACTAAAGAAAAGAATATCATCGTCGTTTATCCCCAACTAATCTCAGCTAGAGCCAGTGTACAGTATTAAAATCAAATTATGTTATGTAGATTGCTTGCCCTGTGATTGCACATTCACCAAAAGGTGGCACTGTTGTTTCACCATAAACAACGTAGGTATGTTTGGTTTCTGAGGTTAATAAATGCTCACTAAAACATAATGCGTTTTGAATAAATACTTCTTTATTTGTAGGTTTTTAAAGTTTTTGCTTCTTCATAGGTAATTATATGATTGTAGCATGTTATGGAAGTTCCTTAATAATTGTCTTTACTTATTGTTTTGAAACTTCCTTTCTTGAGGCAATAATGTACTTATAAGCTTTTAAACCTGTAATTGATGTCTTTAATATTGCATTGGATTATGTTGAATTAAAAGAGACAGCAAAACTTTGAAGGTTTATCTAAATTGCAGTTGTTTAGACAATATTTGCTCTGGGAATTGTAAACAATATTAATGTGCAACCTGTCAAGATTAACCAAAAATGTTTGTAAAAAAAATGCAAGGTGTATTTGTGGGTGCTTCTTTGTTAGGTAGACTGTAAATACAAGCCTCTGGGTGTATGCAAGCCATTTTTGTCAGTTTAAGGGCCCTGTTTGACGTGAAACCCCTGTTCAAGAATCAGAACAGATCAATGATAGCCTCCCGCCAGTTAAACTGCCTGGTTATTCATGATGTTGATTGTCTTGCCAATGCTTTATTCTGCCATACAGCTTTTGTTTGAGGAACAATTGGCTTTTAAATCAAAGCTTCTGCAGTATGTGTTTATTGATCACTTGCTATCATGGATTTATTCGTGTTTGTTCATGTGATCACAGTTGAGGCAGTACAATCACAGGGGACACTTGAGTGATGAAAGTATGTCACACTTGTTTGTTTATGTCTTCGTTTGAATCTGTAGTTTCACACATATAACTAAGTACAATTTCAGTAAACATTTATTCTGAAGAAGTCTTGGGATGCAGAGTCGTAAACGGTTCACCTAATGTTCTGCATACAGATTGTCATGTTTTCATCCAGCATACTAATTTCTTCTGCTGTTGAAGTATTTTTGTTGAATGCTGGAAAATCTATAAAGATGAATCTCATGAAAACTCAAGAAATGGCTGGGTCGTATTTCACCCCGAAACCCCAAAGAACATTATGTATATGTATATGTATATGTATGTATGTATGTATGTATATATAAATATACATACATACATACATACATACATACATATATATATATATATATACACAGAGTGGTGTCATTTTTTTTTTTTTTACATTTTCGGAGTAAAATACAGGTGTATTGTTGTGATGGTGCCTGAAATATGGAGGGATGAAGAAAAGATTGTGGTATCATCAAG
This sequence comes from Carassius carassius, assembly GCF_963082965.1. Classification (NCBI taxonomy): domain Eukaryota; kingdom Metazoa; phylum Chordata; class Actinopteri; order Cypriniformes; family Cyprinidae; genus Carassius; species Carassius carassius. Next base: position 27,836,213 of record NC_081769.1, on the reverse strand, counting down.
CTCATTTTTCTATCTGTCAAGAGATGGTTACCGATAATGCATTTTCGCTGTTTCTCACCCAGCATGGAGCATCTCAAGAGGACTTCATCCGTGGCAGCAGGGACCAAAACGTCAGGGATGTCATTTATGACATCGCCAGCCAAGCCCATGTCCATCTCCAGCACGTATGCAAAGCTCTTTACTTTAATATCTGTTGGTCGATGGGAGATGTTGACTGTGTGTTTGTTCCCTAGTAATTTTCAATTTGCATACTAACTTCATTAGATTTCTCAAGCGAAATCACCCCTCCTCCACCAGCAGCTCTGATGACCCTTGATTGTTGCCCTCTCCTCATTAATGAATGTATTAAAAGTCCAGTGTAACCACAGGGAATATCTCGAGGAAATGCTAATCAGAGAATTCGTCAGATATTGCTCACCCTGCTTTGCATATCTGGTCAGATGGTATGAATCAAGGTTAGCGCCACATGACCTTGGTGAGGACCACTTTTAATTCACCAACAAGGGCCAAACTGAAATTTTATACTTTTAATCTAACTTTTGATGAAACTGTGTGGGTTAAAATTTGGTGTGAGTCATAAAAACATGTCAGAGTCACATTTCACCTCCTCAGAATACCATATTTTAGATTTTTGTGATAGTTAAGCATGTTGGCCAATAATACTGAAATGCATTCAGATGTTTTGCAAAGTGTTTTTTTGCGATTCCTATAATTCTCTGTGATGATTCTCGTTACTATACTACAGTAAAAAAAATCAGTATTAATAAAATGAAAACAGTTAGAAAGTAATGTAAAATACTATATTTTATACAATTCAGTAATTCTTACAAAATAATAGAACATTTATCCAGATTCAGACCAGAAAATGTACAGCACATACTACCATTGGGAGTGGTAATGGAACTGTCATGAAATAAGTGCTGCATTTTCAATTAAAAATTTGACTTAAAACTTTTTTATATGTTGGTGGTGAAATATGAAGTGGTGAAATATGATCTGGACATGTCCAGGTTTGTTTGACCTAATTCTATTCACTTAGTAAGGCTTGTGTAATGTACGGTACTATACAGCTCAGCTGTGAGAATCTTGTTTTTGATATCTTGACGCATTACTGCACTGTCTTCCAGGCTAGATCATTCAGCGAGAACGTTCCACATGCGGCCATGCCCGCCTTCCTGCAAACGGTGAGTAATTTCATCTCTTTCAGCTCCTCTCCCCTCCCTACGCCTCACTAATGTGATGTGACACAGAGAAGCTCATGGCTTATCCTCATTCTGCCTCCAAAAGTGGCGGAGCCCCATTGAGCCTCATGACTCCTGCCCCCTAGAGGCACCACTTCCAGCTCAAGGTCTGATTACACATCTTAAGCCTTTTTTACTCTTTTACAGTCATTTCTCTTCAAGGGAGCCCGCCTCTGAGGAGCAGAGGGAATAACTCTTAGTGTATTACGACGAGGCAAAGCATTGGGAGGCAGGCTGTAATTTTCAGGCCAATTTCAGCCTGTTTGCAGACTCTTCAGTGTTTCAATTGCTTCGGCCAATGAAATGCTTTCTGTGAACTAAATGGCCTGTAAAGCATTTTTATATCACTTTATATTACTGTAATGTTCTGCTCTTACTTTCCATTTCCACATCCCTGTGTTTAACTGTCAGTCGCATTCTTTAAAGCCATCGTTTCCCTGCAGGCCATTTAGTGACACATTGCGCTCCACTTGCTTTGGCTGGTGTTATTCATAACTGTGTTCTCATGAAAGGACTTTACTGTAAGGTTTGGCATTTGAGGGTAGTATTTTTGTATTTAGGTTCATTTACAGTCGCAGGAAAAAGTATGTGAACACTTAGGTATTCTTCTTTTGAATTGTGAACTTAAAAATATTTTTATTGAGCTGGTAGGTTAAGTCAGTAGCCTAGGGATTCACATGTGGTTTTTTAAAGAAATTGAATGCTTTTATTCAGCATTTTAGCAAGGAATGATAAAATGATAAAAAAAAAGAAGAAAAAAAGGTTTCCTTATGACCTTTCCTGGAAAAATATTATTTCAACAAAAATACTAAACTTTTTGCAACATTAATAATAACAAGACATATTTCTTGATAACCAAATAATCATATTAGTATGATTTTTGAAGGATCATGTGAAATTGAAGACTGGAGTAATGGCTGCTGAATATTCAGCTTGTCATCACAGAAATGAATAACATTTGACTAATATTTCACTACTGTTTTACTGTATTACAGTTTTAGTTCGCATAAGAGACTCAAAAACATTTAAAAGTCTTACTGACCCCAAATTGTTTAACAGTTATGTTCAATGAAGACAAGAAAATAAAACAAATTGTGTATATATTATGACTTTTTCCTGCAGCTGAATCTCAACTCCACAATATCAAGATGATTTAAATAATTTTTTGTTGTTAGATTTTAAAAACGCATTGCTGTGTTGTGTCACCGTGTGTTACTTCCAAAATGATCAGCTGTATAATTTTTGCCTTTGGTTCTTTTTCTTTATACTTTTACGTTCTTTCAAAAATGTATTATGGTCCAGGCTTGTACAAAAGAAATGAAATGAATAGTTTCTGATCTTCTTTGTGTTCGGTCCCTCAGGTTGTTTTGGAGGACTACCTGCAGAGAGTGAGGAAAGCAGACTTTGATGTGTTTCACCCCAGCCTACAAAAGAGGAATCCAATGCTGCCCCTTCAGCTCTATATACGATCATGGAGGAAGATCTATTAATTTGTTTGATTAAATCGTCATCTGATTGTTGACAGATGAGTAAAACAAACCAAGCAGTTGTAATAAATTATCTAGCTTCTATATGTTCAGAATGTTATAGTATTCCTGTCTTTTTCATGTCTGAAAGTAAAGTGTTTGATTACTCAATTTTCAAGCTTCACAGAAAATAACCACAATTAAAACAGTACATTAAATTCAATTAAAATGTGTCTGAACTCAATTAATATCTCTAAACATATTTTGAGAGATAGTACAAACTATGTCAAACTGTTCTGGATTTGTTAGTGTTGGTGGCATGAATCAAAGCAAATATTTTCCCAACTTGGTCTGTGGAACACGTTTGTAATAAATTCAATTATTTAAGACATTTGTAAACAAATTGGCAACAATTTTACATATTTATAGGTGAGGAATGTGTCACATGCCCTTTCTGATAGGTAAGGTCAACCAATTCTTTTTCATGCTGCAAATGTGATGCAAGGTGGCATATTTTAGTGGCACAATCATGAGTTTATATAGTAATAAAAAATACAGCCCTCCCACTGCCACAAAAACTCTTATCTGATCGACAAGAAAACAACTCCAGGCTGTTTGTGACTGCTCTTGAACTGCAGAGAATATTTTGCTGGGAGCAAGATCCTCTGTGTTGCTTTGCTTAACTCATTCAGGCGCTTTGATAGAGGACTGAAGGCAATACAGTGGCATGCGAAAGTTTGGGAACCCCTTGCAGAATCTGTGAAAATTTTAATAATTTTAACAAAATAAGAGAGATCATACAAAATGCATGCTATTTTTTATTTAGTACTGTCCTTAGTAGGGTATTTTACATAACAGTCGTGAATCATTCCAGGTATCCACAGACAGTATTAAGAACCAAGGGTTTCCAAAGTCTTTATTTAAAAAATTTCAGCAAGTTTTTTTTTTTTTGTCTTGTCGACTATATGTAAACATTGTTTATGTAAAATATCTTACTTAGGACGGTACTAAATAAAAAAATAACATGCATTTTGTATGATCTCTCTTATTTAGTTAAAATTAATGACAGATTCTGCAAGGGGTTATCAAACTTTTTCATGCCACTGTATATATGTATTTGTAAGCGTTTATTATTATTATTTTTTTTTTTCAGTAATATGTGTATTTATAGCTAAATATGTACTTGCTGACTAGCTGAAGTAGCTTGTCCAGGCTGAAAGACCAGCTTGGACTGGTTTAGGATGCTTTTTTTTTTTAAAAAAAGGATCATTTAAGTTGTTTTAAACAGGCGGGAAGGAAGTCGACCGGAAGTTGAAGTCGGCCGCGTGCCGCCATCTTGTAGCAGAACTTCACTTGCGTTAGCATTCCATTGACTCCCATTCATTTTGGCGTCACTTTGACAGCGAATAACTTTACATCTGAGGCGTTTAAAGACTCCATTTGTCCATTATTTATTTCTAAAGATACACGACAATGTATAAAGGGCTCCATTACCTTCTATGTTACATTATGGCCCCGTAGAAACAGTCTTTGTAAAAATAGGCTAACGATTGCGTCATAACCACTCGACTCTCTGTCGCACAGTAGAGAAATTACCGTACAGACAGGAGGAGAAGCTCGCAGGCAATCAGGGAGACGTCAAGAGAGAAGCCCATAGATACAAGCCCTGGCGTTACATTTTAAAATACTATACAAAATAATTAATCAGAATACTTACTCCTGCTCACTCACGCCAAAGAACTCCCCGCTCAAGCTCGCCGTCTCTGCAAGATTAACGATGGCAGTTTGCACGCACAGCTACTAGAAGATTTACATCTGTCAGACAGGTTGCTGACGTCATCAAGCTTAGTTTGAGTCTGCGCGTCAGAAACGGAAGTGCTAAAAATCGCTAAAAATGGGCTTCACTTGTCTCAATTGAGTTCCAATGGGGTCGCTGTGTCCATTTCTTTTACTGTCTATGGTTTTAAACAAGTTTGCATTTCCAGTTGAGTTTAGTTTCAGAAATAACACGTGACGACTATTAAAATTCTCTCATTAATTAAACAAAATGAACAGAAACGCTTTTCAGTTGCACTTTTATAAACATAATTAGACGATATGCATAGATAATATGCATTATAGCGTTCATCTGGTAAAATGTATAAATGGTTAGTGAGCTCCTATAAGGTTCAAATGATTTGGTTTTAAAGCACATACTTTTAAGACAATGAATCTTCACATATTGTAAAACACACACACAAAATGTATCTGGAGCTCATTAGTCTACTTCTCATAGAGAATAAGCACATTTAAAGCTCATTTCTATTCCCAAATCTTATCTAGTCAGTTGGGGGTCAGTGATTAAGTTCTGGCCCTTTGAATGGAGGTGCTGAAATGAAAGGATACAAATTACAAGTAATTATCACAGAAAAACTGGCAAATAATTGCCTCCTTCACTGAGATATGTCAAGGTCATACCAAATCTTTTTTTTATTTTATTTTTTATTATTATTAAAAGTGAGCCGAGACTTTCTGATCCTGACATGTACTTTTAAGGGCTGGAGTTCTACACTTCTTTATGTTATCTCATCCAATGCTTTATAGCATTGTGTACTGTTTCCACGTTTAGATGTTTAGCATCATATTTGTATGGAAGCCTGTTTTCACTACACAATAAAAAAATATAAATTTGCAATTCTGAGAAATTTTTCGAGATATAAACTATATAAATAGATATGTAAACTTACAATTGTAGGAAAAAAATGTCATATACTGCTTTTATTTTTTGATTCTGCGCCAGAAACAATTTAAAAAACAAAAAAAATGTAAACCCAGAATTCTGAGGGGAAAAAAGTCAGAATTGTGAGGTGAGGTGAAAAAAAAGTCTGAATTCTTATGTTATATTTTGCAATTCTGATACTATGAACTCTGATATATAAGTTCAGCATTAGGAGAGAAAAAAATTCACAATTTTTATTATTTTTGTTTTTTTGATTCTGTGGCATAAATGGTCTTCCATATTTCCTTCTAAGAGTGAATTAGGAGAGGATGGAGAGGTTGTTTTCAGAAAGTTAGAACAGGTTTATCTTTCATTTGTTTAAGTTGTTCTTTCTGGCCGGTGGAGATGTGATGCATTTTGAAAACAGTTTCTAATTGCTGCACTGCACCTCTAAAATGGAACTGACAGCTTCTGTTGGCCCATCACGATCCTCGTATTCACATTCGAATCTTGAGATCAACTGCCTCGGTTGCCAAGGTGAAATGCTTTTCATTTCTTGACCCGAAGCAAATACCATGTCTAATTTTTTTTTAAGTGACAACTACAATCCATCAAATTAAGAAGATAACTTGCAACAAACTAAACACCTGTCATTACAAAACATGTCCAAATTATTAAATACCCATCCATACCTGTTTACAGCTGATTGCCAGTTTGATCTCTGTTCAACTGTTTGTGATCTCAGTGTTTCATTGAGACCAATATAATTGGATGAAATTCCATTTATCCCTTTGAAATACTGGCTACAAGTGAACACCACACTCTTTGAATGAATGGAAACACATTTCTTTGTCCTCTGATTTACTTCATTGTTGGTCTTTCAGAACAAGAGTGCATGGAGTTAGAGTCTTTCTGCTCTGAAAAACCACACAAACATGAAAAGAACAAATTATAATTAGCATCTAAGCTCTCGTTGGCCATTTAAATACTATAGAATTATATAGCAGTGGACAAAGATTTGAGTAGGAATAGCACCAGATCTTATAGATAAAACCTCTCATCTATCATTTCTAGGGACACTTAAGACAGCGAATCTTAGGACAGATAGTGAGAGTTATCTGAAAGGCCTAAAGTGTTTTCCCACAGGTTTTCTTCTGCACATTTTGAAAAAAATCCCAATGTATTGGAAGTCAGTGTGAGGATGAGTAAACCATTTCAGAATTGTATTTTATATATGGCTGAATGGTCTCTTTAAAAGAGTAAAGGAGCAGTTTATTAAGAAATTAAAGAAATGGAAAAAAAATGTAATCAGCAAAAGGTGAATCTTTTAAAAGTCTTGCCACTCTTTTCCACATAATGAAGGTGAATAAGAAATTACAAAAGGAGAAAAAAAAGCACCATAAAAGGTTGTTCAAATGGATCGAAGTCTTCTGAAGTCATATGTGTGAGGAAATTAAGGACAACAGAAGAATAATGTAAATACATTTTGAATTTTGGATTAACTATTTCTTTAAGAAATTAATTCTAAGCCTGTAAGAAGTTTAAATGCACTCAAAATATCTCCTTCCCATACTTGTAACTACATTTTTGGTCATTTTTAATGCTTTAAGTAATTATGCAGCACATGAACTCTTTGATACTATCTACATTATTATCAGTCTGAATCAGTGCTGAATATCATCACTTTAGGTCTTTTATTCTTTCAGACACAATTATCATGTTAGATCACTGGCATATGAAGTCATTGAATGCATTTCATCCTTTGCATCTCTGCCATGTATAATGAGGGGTATTGTGTCTCTGATCAACTGTTCTGCAATTTCTCATTTTCGCATGGATTCCACCAAAGTGATATATTTAGGGTCATTTTCTTTAAGCACAGACAGAACTGTAAAAACGGCATAATGATTGCCAAATAGAACAGTTATGGAATCTGAAGTGGAGTAAAAAAACTGCCTAAAATGCTGCTGGATTTATTCATTGCTCATTTTATAGTACACAATACATGTATAACTTTTTCTCTCAATGTTTTCTAAGGTCTTAATTTAAAAACTTTAATGAATGTAACCACCACAAATGAAACCAATACATCAAATGTGACTTTCACATGTTCCATGCAAGCAAACAGCCACCAGCAAAGGCAAATTAGAGTAATGCGACCTTCCTCCTAGTATGTTGCAGTTTTATGGAGGCAATTCCGGGTCATATTTGTTATGGATGCCAGACACACATCCTTCATTATGACCTCATAAATGTCAGATTAAATTGTCTTGTTTTGCAGGGCATAAACGGACAAACAAGAACTCTGGATTAATGAAAACCACTTTCCCCAAACACTTCTAGAAATGTAGCATTTCATCAACTCTATTAGGATAAAATATGGGATGACTAAGATGAAATATAGTGCTAAAATACCAGCACAAAATTCAATTACATTTATGGCACAGAATAGTGTATTTTAGATATTCTATGATCTCAGTGAGGTGAACATACATACACATATGTCCTGTCCTCCTGCACATACACGTGACTGGTGCACTCTCCAGAAGGTTACAACGTGTAGAGAAAAAAAGAAAAAGAAAATGAAACACATTGTTTACCAGAGGTCCTATGAGTAAGCAGCTGCCATATTTTGTTGTGATAAATAACAATCTTGCTATTGCTCCACTGAAATGACATTTAAATAAATAAAAAAATCTAAAGCCAAGCCATCTGCCCTCCTCCCAAGGTCTTATGGGAATTGGACAGCCCCTGGGTTCAGAACTGGACCCTCCAGGCTTGTCACATCTATGAGGGGACGAATGATTGGAGATTCACCAGACAGTAATCTCCAAAACAAGATTAAAGACAGTTTAGCAAAATTCTGATTTAAGATTAACATGGCTAACATTTGCCTACTCTGCTGGATCTTCAGATGCATCATGTAGTTGCATCACATCTGTGTGAGAGTATTTGCAAGAAGAGGGATAAGAGGTTTTGACGGGTAAGTTGTCCATTTGAGCTGTTAAGGCATGTGTAAAGCACAGAGATTGAGCTGTTGATGACAGATTTTACATTTTTGGGGTGGACTATTCCTGTAATCAGTATAGTCTATTTAATTATTAGAGGATAAGTTGCTTATCAAATTTAAAAGATAAACATTTTAAATGCACTGTCATTGTCAGATGTACTTTAAAAAAACAATAATAATAATAAAATAAAAGAAATTTTACATGACAGGAATTTATAGTATATTTATAGTAATAATTCAATACAGAACAGACTTTTAATGAAGAATACTTTATTGTATATAGTACAAAACTGTGCAAAAGAATAATGGTCTAAATAAATAATAAGCATCAACCATGGTGTTTTTGGTATAATGTCTTGGCCCTTGACAAGAGTTACAAATTACGCATTTGATATGAATACACTGATGAGAAAATGCATTTGTCTTTTATGACACAGCATTCTAACAGGGCTAGGTTTTTATTATAAAAATTACATAAGCCAATAAACAATGAACCCTATAATGATGTATACTTTAACCCTTTTATGTCTTTACATTAATCCTTATAAGTGTCAGTTATTGACCAGTGTATATACACACATTTTATTTAAGCCACAATGTCTCAAAATATCAGTTCTCCACAATGAAAAAAAGATGGCAAATTAAAATTCTAGAGGAGCATCCATGTAATATGTATGATGACCCCACCACTTTTTTTTCGTGGGACTGTCATCCATGTTTATGGATATATTCAAATACAAGATGAAATCGTGTGACATAATGCAATCAGTCATGCAAAGTTTAGAATGAATCAAAAGAGGGGACCTGAGAATAGTGACATATGCCAGGTGGTTATGAAGGCCTTAAATTCCACTGGCATAGGCATCTTGTGGCCTAACGGTTGGAAATCTAGGCTAGGATGATAATCAGAACATTTGATTACAAGGAATGGCCCATGTCCTCAATGTGTCTAGAAGAAAGCCAGTAAGCCTCAAGTTGATCCAGGGGGACTAGAAAAGCTGGCAGGTTAAGCTGGCAGCTGTGTTTCTAGCTGGTCTGGTAGACCCGGGAGCAGCAACAAACCAGCTATAAGTCATTTTAACCAGCTTGGTCCATCTAATGCCCAGCTAGAAACCAGATACTATCTTAAGGGGTCTGTAATAAATATAATAAGCGCCACCTGAATCGGGCTCCTGCTCAGTTATATCATTAATTAGGTTTGCTTGACTATTTCCTCATTGTCTTTCCCGCCATTTACAGTGTTTTCGTGCTCAGTCTTTTTAGGCGCAGTGTTCAATAGAGCGGATATGAGCAGTTGATACGCGCGACTTCTAAACTTCTGGTCTCTCGCGCCGTATATAATAACATTACAGCAGCTGTTTGAGGTCAAAATCCAAAAGGCAAAAAACGCAAAATTGCACCATTCATTTCCCAGCACATTTCCAACTACAAACACGGCGATGGGAGTGAAAGAAGCGGTGAAAGCCAACGTCAGAGTGCCTATTGTTTTGGCAGCCTTGATGTCGGAGAAGGTTGGTTTCGTTGAGCTTTGACTCTCGTTCTCTGCGAGATGTTTTCTTCTTTTTGAATGCTGGCGGATCGTGGTGAGGGATATGATATTGATGACAATAGTACCTCCGAGCAGAGTAAAGTCAAAGGCAGGGAAGAGTAAGAGAATGTTCCAAGCTTGGGAAGGGAAGTCTGCGCTTCCAAGCGCGTAATTGCACATGCGACTGCAAGGATTGTACTCCAGCGCGATTTCATCGCTGAAAACCAATGGAGATATTGCCAGGAAAAAACTGCCCATCCAGGAAAAGACTATTAGTATGCTTGTTCTTTTTTTAGTTATGACTGATTCCTTGTGTAGTGGCCTCAAAACGGCAATGCTCCTTTCAATAGTCAAGAGGAAAATTGTTGTAATGGAAACTAAAGTGCAACCCGCAAACACAGGTCCGATGAAATTGCACGGGTGGAGAGGTGTGGCTTGGGAATTACGCGCTGTCCACTCTGGCATTGAATTGTAGATCATGAGAGATACTTCTGCGTAAACGGAGACGGGCACCACAAAAATTCCCACAGCTAGGTCTGCCACGGCCAGTGAGGCTTTTAAATAACCCTGTGGAGTGTGGAAGTGTTTCGTTCCAACGACCACTGCTAATGTCAGGAGGTTCCCGAAGAGTATAGCAAGTATCAGTGATATCATGAAGACCACCATGAGTATCTTACTTGTCGTGGTACAGCAACACACACTGCAGTTTGCGATCTCCTCTGGCATCCTTGTTCAGCTGCGCGTAAAATTCCTGTCAGTAGCACAGTGGTATTTCTCCTTCTGGCTCGGAGGCAAGGCACAGCAACCTGCTCATGGTGGTCTTTCCAAATTGAGAAATTCACTCCTGCCAAGAATGATATAATGATGAAAATGAATATGTGAGTATTGGTCACACTTTTTCAGGAAAGGGATATTTCACGAAAATGGTGCCATAATATTTGTACCCAAAGATATCAGCCACGCAATACTGACACCAAACACAATAATTGGTATTAATTGGCATTTTGGGCACATCGAGAGAAAAAAAAAACTGTATTAGGATTAATATACATTGTGATTGAAATTGTACAAGCTATATTGTATTTTTTCAGTCTAGATGTTGTTTTTAATTTTTTTTTAAATCTTTTCTCATTTTAGTGTACATTTTATTAGAACGAACTTTAGTAGCCTAAGTTATGGATTAGGTACATCAACCCTATTGTAACTAGCCATTATTAAAACAACACAATTCCATAAAATAAATATTTTAAGCATGTTAACTTTTCATGGATAAAGCTATCACACATATGTTTATGCATTTTATTAAAAATGTACCCGTGAGAATGTTTAAAATCTTGAATAACTTTAAAACCACGTTTTCAAAACGGAAAAGACTCATTCAACGAAATGACACTCACAAAATAACACTGGGAAATGTCAGAAAACACCTCAATATTAGAACAAAAAGGCTAAAGGAAAACCATTTGAGTTACCAATTAGGCTACTACGTGTGGATAGCTCATAGCATCTAATTGTAATGCGGTACAACTGATGTGGACGTACCTTAAAATGAAAATCCATATCTCCAACTTCTCGGTTCCTTCCAGCACATCTGAAAAAATATTATCTACGAGTCCGGGATAGTCTGCCAAGATTCTTTATATATATAGTATATGTATACAGTTTATAAGCAAACCCCTTGACAAACTTTGCACCAGTTATGCATTTGGAGGAATGGGGAAATGTCCGTGTCTGACTGCTCTTTATTACGCGTGTGCACGAACAGCCTTGAGCGCGAGGAGTGATGCCAGTCTTACGTGCGCTGCTGCAGTCACTGGATTCCCCAGTGGCTTTTGTTTACTTTTCCCTCAATTACTACACAGGCATAATCATTAGAGATTATCAATCACGAGTAGTAATCAACCAGTGGCTCCGTTATAAGAGCACCGCATCATGCTTAAAAAGCAATTGTGTGTATCATTGATATGCAACATTCAACGAACAAAGTCAGAGCTAAAATACCTGATAAAAGAAAAATTTTGCAGTTGCCTGAATCCTTTGTGTGTGTGCACACACAGGCACCTGGGGGCAGCAGAGAGTTATACTGTTTACACATTTGTCTCACAATTGCTAACTAGAAAGTAGAATAAAATATAAACTAGCATAATGCATTAAGCATATTTATATGTATTATATTTATATGTGTTAAAACATAATTAATATATTATTAATGTTAATAATTAATGTTAATATACTGATATTAATTGATATGATTATATGAATTAATAATATAAAGTTAAACGTATAGCTATCTATTCGGATCGAACCAGAAATAACCTGCATGCTGATTAGCAACAATGAAAAAAAAAAAAAAAAAGAATTAATCAAAACAAAGAGCTGTGTGGTCCTCAAAAGCTAGGCTACTCCATTACATCCAATCTGCGGTCAACGTTGTAATTAGAAAAAAACATTTACAGTTTTAGTTTTAGTGTGGTGCATGGATATCATGTTCAGATGACAAGGCTATTCTCTGCAGAAACAAGAAATACAATTTGTGACCCAAATATACATGTGCTGAATCATCAATGGCCACTTCCTTCACACAACAGGAAAACAGTTTTAGGATTCTTTGGTAAACGAAAACAGTGAAATGCATGCTGGTACTTTTAGTATTTACTGGAGTACCTACCTGAAGTGCCAGACGATACAATATTTGATGAAGGGCTGGAGTTCTACACTTCTTTATGTTATCTCATCCAATGCTTTATAGCATTGTGTACTGTTTCCACGTTTAGATGTTTAGCATCATATTTGTATGGAAGCCTGTTTTCACTACACAATAAAAAAATATAAATTTGCAATTCTGAGAAATTTTTCGAGATATAAACTATATAAATAGATATGTAAACTTACAATTGTAGGAAAAAAATGTCATATACTGCTTTTATTTTTTGATTCTGCGCCAGAAACAATTTAAAAAACAAAAAAAATGTAAACCCAGAATTCTGAGGGGAAAAAAGTCAGAATTGTGAGGTGAGGTGAAAAAAAAGTCTGAATTCTTATGTTATATTTTGCAATTCTGATACTATGAACTCTGATATATAAGTTCAGCATTAGGAGAGAAAAAAATTCACAATTTTTATTATTTTTGTTTTTTTGATTCTGTGGCATAAATGGTCTTCCATATTTCCTTCTAAGAGTGAATTAGGAGAGGATGGAGAGGTTGTTTTCAGAAAGTTAGAACAGGTTTATCTTTCATTTGTTTAAGTTGTTCTTTCTGGCCGGTGGAGATGTGATGCATTTTGAAAACAGTTTCTAATTGCTGCACTGCACCTCTAAAATGGAACTGACAGCTTCTGTTGGCCCATCACGATCCTCGTATTCACATTCGAATCTTGAGATCAACTGCCTCGGTTGCCAAGGTGAAATGCTTTTCATTTCTTGACCCGAAGCAAATACCATGTCTAATTTTTTTTTAAGTGACAACTACAATCCATCAAATTAAGAAGATAACTTGCAACAAACTAAACACCTGTCATTACAAAACATGTCCAAATTATTAAATACCCATCCATACCTGTTTACAGCTGATTGCCAGTTTGATCTCTGTTCAACTGTTTGTGATCTCAGTGTTTCATTGAGACCAATATAATTGGATGAAATTCCATTTATCCCTTTGAAATACTGGCTACAAGTGAACACCACACTCTTTGAATGAATGGAAACACATTTCTTTGTCCTCTGATTTACTTCATTGTTGGTCTTTCAGAACAAGAGTGCATGGAGTTAGAGTCTTTCTGCTCTGAAAAACCACACAAACATGAAAAGAACAAATTATAATTAGCATCTAAGCTCTCGTTGGCCATTTAAATACTATAGAATTATATAGCAGTGGACAAAGATTTGAGTAGGAATAGCACCAGATCTTATAGATAAAACCTCTCATCTATCATTTCTAGGGACACTTAAGACAGCGAATCTTAGGACAGATAGTGAGAGTTATCTGAAAGGCCTAAAGTGTTTTCCCACAGGTTTTCTTCTGCACATTTTGAAAAAAATCCCAATGTATTGGAAGTCAGTGTGAGGATGAGTAAACCATTTCAGAATTGTATTTTATATATGGCTGAATGGTCTCTTTAAAAGAGTAAAGGAGCAGTTTATTAAGAAATTAAAGAAATGGAAAAAAAATGTAATCAGCAAAAGGTGAATCTTTTAAAAGTCTTGCCACTCTTTTCCACATAATGAAGGTGAATAAGAAATTACAAAAGGAGAAAAAAAAGCACCATAAAAGGTTGTTCAAATGGATCGAAGTCTTCTGAAGTCATATGTGTGAGGAAATTAAGGACAACAGAAGAATAATGTAAATACATTTTGAATTTTGGATTAACTATTTCTTTAAGAAATTAATTCTAAGCCTGTAAGAAGTTTAAATGCACTCAAAATATCTCCTTCCCATACTTGTAACTACATTTTTGGTCATTTTTAATGCTTTAAGTAATTATGCAGCACATGAACTCTTTGATACTATCTACATTATTATCAGTCTGAATCAGTGCTGAATATCATCACTTTAGGTCTTTTATTCTTTCAGACACAATTATCATGTTAGATCACTGGCATATGAAGTCATTGAATGCATTTCATCCTTTGCATCTCTGCCATGTATAATGAGGGGTATTGTGTCTCTGATCAACTGTTCTGCAATTTCTCATTTTCGCATGGATTCCACCAAAGTGATATATTTAGGGTCATTTTCTTTAAGCACAGACAGAACTGTAAAAACGGCATAATGATTGCCAAATAGAACAGTTATGGAATCTGAAGTGGAGTAAAAAAACTGCCTAAAATGCTGCTGGATTTATTCATTGCTCATTTTATAGTACACAATACATGTATAACTTTTTCTCTCAATGTTTTCTAAGGTCTTAATTTAAAAACTTTAATGAATGTAACCACCACAAATGAAACCAATACATCAAATGTGACTTTCACATGTTCCATGCAAGCAAACAGCCACCAGCAAAGGCAAATTAGAGTAATGCGACCTTCCTCCTAGTATGTTGCAGTTTTATGGAGGCAATTCCGGGTCATATTTGTTATGGATGCCAGACACACATCCTTCATTATGACCTCATAAATGTCAGATTAAATTGTCTTGTTTTGCAGGGCATAAACGGACAAACAAGAACTCTGGATTAATGAAAACCACTTTCCCCAAACACTTCTAGAAATGTAGCATTTCATCAACTCTATTAGGATAAAATATGGGATGACTAAGATGAAATATAGTGCTAAAATACCAGCACAAAATTCAATTACATTTATGGCACAGAATAGTGTATTTTAGATATTCTATGATCTCAGTGAGGTGAACATACATACACATATGTCCTGTCCTCCTGCACATACACGTGACTGGTGCACTCTCCAGAAGGTTACAACGTGTAGAGAAAAAAAGAAAAAGAAAATGAAACACATTGTTTACCAGAGGTCCTATGAGTAAGCAGCTGCCATATTTTGTTGTGATAAATAACAATCTTGCTATTGCTCCACTGAAATGACATTTAAATAAATAAAAAAATCTAAAGCCAAGCCATCTGCCCTCCTCCCAAGGTCTTATGGGAATTGGACAGCCCCTGGGTTCAGAACTGGACCCTCCAGGCTTGTCACATCTATGAGGGGACGAATGATTGGAGATTCACCAGACAGTAATCTCCAAAACAAGATTAAAGACAGTTTAGCAAAATTCTGATTTAAGATTAACATGGCTAACATTTGCCTACTCTGCTGGATCTTCAGATGCATCATGTAGTTGCATCACATCTGTGTGAGAGTATTTGCAAGAAGAGGGATAAGAGGTTTTGACGGGTAAGTTGTCCATTTGAGCTGTTAAGGCATGTGTAAAGCACAGAGATTGAGCTGTTGATGACAGATTTTACATTTTTGGGGTGGACTATTCCTGTAATCAGTATAGTCTATTTAATTATTAGAGGATAAGTTGCTTATCAAATTTAAAAGATAAACATTTTAAATGCACTGTCATTGTCAGATGTACTTTAAAAAAACAATAATAATAATAAAATAAAAGAAATTTTACATGACAGGAATTTATAGTATATTTATAGTAATAATTCAATACAGAACAGACTTTTAATGAAGAATACTTTATTGTATATAGTACAAAACTGTGCAAAAGAATAATGGTCTAAATAAATAATAAGCATCAACCATGGTGTTTTTGGTATAATGTCTTGGCCCTTGACAAGAGTTACAAATTACGCATTTGATATGAATACACTGATGAGAAAATGCATTTGTCTTTTATGACACAGCATTCTAACAGGGCTAGGTTTTTATTATAAAAATTACATAAGCCAATAAACAATGAACCCTATAATGATGTATACTTTAACCCTTTTATGTCTTTACATTAATCCTTATAAGTGTCAGTTATTGACCAGTGTATATACACACATTTTATTTAAGCCACAATGTCTCAAAATATCAGTTCTCCACAATGAAAAAAAGATGGCAAATTAAAATTCTAGAGGAGCATCCATGTAATATGTATGATGACCCCACCACTTTTTTTTCGTGGGACTGTCATCCATGTTTATGGATATATTCAAATACAAGATGAAATCGTGTGACATAATGCAATCAGTCATGCAAAGTTTAGAATGAATCAAAAGAGGGGACCTGAGAATAGTGACATATGCCAGGTGGTTATGAAGGCCTTAAATTCCACTGGCATAGGCATCTTGTGGCCTAACGGTTGGAAATCTAGGCTAGGATGATAATCAGAACATTTGATTACAAGGAATGGCCCATGTCCTCAATGTGTCTAGAAGAAAGCCAGTAAGCCTCAAGTTGATCCAGGGGGACTAGAAAAGCTGGCAGGTTAAGCTGGCAGCTGTGTTTCTAGCTGGTCTGGTAGACCCGGGAGCAGCAACAAACCAGCTATAAGTCATTTTAACCAGCTTGGTCCATCTAATGCCCAGCTAGAAACCAGATACTATCTTAAGGGGTCTGTAATAAATATAATAAGCGCCACCTGAATCGGGCTCCTGCTCAGTTATATCATTAATTAGGTTTGCTTGACTATTTCCTCATTGTCTTTCCCGCCATTTACAGTGTTTTCGTGCTCAGTCTTTTTAGGCGCAGTGTTCAATAGAGCGGATATGAGCAGTTGATACGCGCGACTTCTAAACTTCTGGTCTCTCGCGCCGTATATAATAACATTACAGCAGCTGTTTGAGGTCAAAATCCAAAAGGCAAAAAACGCAAAATTGCACCATTCATTTCCCAGCACATTTCCAACTACAAACACGGCGATGGGAGTGAAAGAAGCGGTGAAAGCCAACGTCAGAGTGCCTATTGTTTTGGCAGCCTTGATGTCGGAGAAGGTTGGTTTCGTTGAGCTTTGACTCTCGTTCTCTGCGAGATGTTTTCTTCTTTTTGAATGCTGGCGGATCGTGGTGAGGGATATGATATTGATGACAATAGTACCTCCGAGCAGAGTAAAGTCAAAGGCAGGGAAGAGTAAGAGAATGTTCCAAGCTTGGGAAGGGAAGTCTGCGCTTCCAAGCGCGTAATTGCACATGCGACTGCAAGGATTGTACTCCAGCGCGATTTCATCGCTGAAAACCAATGGAGATATTGCCAGGAAAAAACTGCCCATCCAGGAAAAGACTATTAGTATGCTTGTTCTTTTTTTAGTTATGACTGATTCCTTGTGTAGTGGCCTCAAAACGGCAATGCTCCTTTCAATAGTCAAGAGGAAAATTGTTGTAATGGAAACTAAAGTGCAACCCGCAAACACAGGTCCGATGAAATTGCACGGGTGGAGAGGTGTGGCTTGGGAATTACGCGCTGTCCACTCTGGCATTGAATTGTAGATCATGAGAGATACTTCTGCGTAAACGGAGACGGGCACCACAAAAATTCCCACAGCTAGGTCTGCCACGGCCAGTGAGGCTTTTAAATAACCCTGTGGAGTGTGGAAGTGTTTCGTTCCAACGACCACTGCTAATGTCAGGAGGTTCCCGAAGAGTATAGCAAGTATCAGTGATATCATGAAGACCACCATGAGTATCTTACTTGTCGTGGTACAGCAACACACACTGCAGTTTGCGATCTCCTCTGGCATCCTTGTTCAGCTGCGCGTAAAATTCCTGTCAGTAGCACAGTGGTATTTCTCCTTCTGGCTCGGAGGCAAGGCACAGCAACCTGCTCATGGTGGTCTTTCCAAATTGAGAAATTCACTCCTGCCAAGAATGATATAATGATGAAAATGAATATGTGAGTATTGGTCACACTTTTTCAGGAAAGGGATATTTCACGAAAATGGTGCCATAATATTTGTACCCAAAGATATCAGCCACGCAATACTGACACCAAACACAATAATTGGTATTAATTGGCATTTTGGGCACATCGAGAGAAAAAAAAAACTGTATTAGGATTAATATACATTGTGATTGAAATTGTACAAGCTATATTGTATTTTTTCAGTCTAGATGTTGTTTTTAATTTTTTTTTAAATCTTTTCTCATTTTAGTGTACATTTTATTAGAACGAACTTTAGTAGCCTAAGTTATGGATTAGGTACATCAACCCTATTGTAACTAGCCATTATTAAAACAACACAATTCCATAAAATAAATATTTTAAGCATGTTAACTTTTCATGGATAAAGCTATCACACATATGTTTATGCATTTTATTAAAAATGTACCCGTGAGAATGTTTAAAATCTTGAATAACTTTAAAACCACGTTTTCAAAACGGAAAAGACTCATTCAACGAAATGACACTCACAAAATAACACTGGGAAATGTCAGAAAACACCTCAATATTAGAACAAAAAGGCTAAAGGAAAACCATTTGAGTTACCAATTAGGCTACTACGTGTGGATAGCTCATAGCATCTAATTGTAATGCGGTACAACTGATGTGGACGTACCTTAAAATGAAAATCCATATCTCCAACTTCTCGGTTCCTTCCAGCACATCTGAAAAAATATTATCTACGAGTCCGGGATAGTCTGCCAAGATTCTTTATATATATAGTATATGTATACAGTTTATAAGCAAACCCCTTGACAAACTTTGCACCAGTTATGCATTTGGAGGAATGGGGAAATGTCCGTGTCTGACTGCTCTTTATTACGCGTGTGCACGAACAGCCTTGAGCGCGAGGAGTGATGCCAGTCTTACGTGCGCTGCTGCAGTCACTGGATTCCCCAGTGGCTTTTGTTTACTTTTCCCTCAATTACTACACAGGCATAATCATTAGAGATTATCAATCACGAGTAGTAATCAACCAGTGGCTCCGTTATAAGAGCACCGCATCATGCTTAAAAAGCAATTGTGTGTATCATTGATATGCAACATTCAACGAACAAAGTCAGAGCTAAAATACCTGATAAAAGAAAAATTTTGCAGTTGCCTGAATCCTTTGTGTGTGTGCACACACAGGCACCTGGGGGCAGCAGAGAGTTATACTGTTTACACATTTGTCTCACAATTGCTAACTAGAAAGTAGAATAAAATATAAACTAGCATAATGCATTAAGCATATTTATATGTATTATATTTATATGTGTTAAAACATAATTAATATATTATTAATGTTAATAATTAATGTTAATATACTGATATTAATTGATATGATTATATGAATTAATAATATAAAGTTAAACGTATAGCTATCTATTCGGATCGAACCAGAAATAACCTGCATGCTGATTAGCAACAATGAAAAAAAAAAAAAAAAAGAATTAATCAAAACAAAGAGCTGTGTGGTCCTCAAAAGCTAGGCTACTCCATTACATCCAATCTGCGGTCAACGTTGTAATTAGAAAAAAACATTTACAGTTTTAGTTTTAGTGTGGTGCATGGATATCATGTTCAGATGACAAGGCTATTCTCTGCAGAAACAAGAAATACAATTTGTGACCCAAATATACATGTGCTGAATCATCAATGGCCACTTCCTTCACACAACAGGAAAACAGTTTTAGGATTCTTTGGTAAACGAAAACAGTGAAATGCATGCTGGTACTTTTAGTATTTACTGGAGTACCTACCTGAAGTGCCAGACGATACAATATTTGATACAACATTTATGTTTTTCATCTTTTTGGAAAAAAAAAAGCAATATGGCAACAGCTAGATAAGAGGCTCATATTTACGGATGGGGTCTTTATATGTCAGTGGGTTTCAGTAAAATTATGCTGATAGGCCGAAGGTGAAAGGTTACTTCTTCCTCAAATTTGGTAATGTGATATTCATAACGTATCCTCTACAAAGGTAGTCAAAGACAATAGAATATTTGAATACAGAATTACCCACTTGTTGTGTCATGCATAGTCATCATAGCTATGTGTCAACTTAACCGAGATAGACAAATGTCATTTGTGTTGGCTGCAAACCTTAATCATTGACCAGTAAAACGAAAGATTATGTCTTAAAACTACACTAACCCTTTAACTACTCAATCGAGTTATTAAACCTGCTGATTACCTCACACACTAACTATCATGACTCATTTTTAAGGCAATTATAAAGGCGATTATAAACGTGAGTTCTTTCCAAGGAACATGCAAGTGCATGTTCCCAACGAGAAGGAAAAGCGAAAGGCACTACATGAACGCTAGTCTACGGTAAATACAAGGATCAGTGTTTATCCAGATTAGTCCCTGCCCCTTCTCCCACACCACCCCGACCCAGAGTCACGCTAGTGACGCTTACATTCCCTGCTCCTGCCCTCAGCCATATTGAAAGTGCAGTTTCCGAGTTTGGCTGCCCGGGAAAGTGGCAAAAGAACTTCCATCTGACGCTTTTTGAATTTTGGAATTTAAGTATTTTGCCCGTTGGAAAACTTACCAGAGATTGTGGCTTCGCGTCTACAGCCGTCGATCGGTAAGTGCGCGCGTGTCTGTCTAAATTTACCAAGCGCTGGTTTCCATTCGCGCCTGTCAGAGCAAGTCTGCGTTGTAATTGTTTAACTACTGCGTGTGTACCGTGGTTCGCTTTATTATTTTGCTACATTAGTGTAAGTGAAATGTGTTTCAGTCAGGTAAGTTTGAAAGCTGTAGGAAGAAGTCAAGGAACTATTCGTGCGCTATGGGACAGTCCGAGCGCCTTGTTAGCTTGTAGCATGCTAACGTGAGGAAAAAGTTTAGTCAACGATGAAATGTAAAACTAACTTCACAACAATAACATCATATGTAGTTTGCTATTTAGATATGTTCATCTAATTCATAACTCATGTTAGCCAGCCAGTACTAAGTTCTTGTGCAAACTCTGTGAAAGTAGCTTCTCTTTTAGTTGTTTTAGTTGTCAGTGTCAAAACAAGAAACCCAAAAACGTTTAAGTTGGAGCGAAGTTATATGACAAAGTAACGTTACCTTAAATCAGTCTGGTTGAAATATTTGCGTGTTTGACGACAAAACATCAGAACTTTTATTATTACTATCTGCCTGTGTGACAGCCAGTCCTAGGTGACTCATCGAAACTAACGTTACATAGTGCAAACCACCAAACTCTGCTCCTTGCTACACAGCGTGGTTTGTCATATAGTGATGGGAAAATCGAGGAGTAGCAGATTCTCTTCTCTCAAATCGCTTGTCAACGAGAATATTTGCAATTGCTTTAGATTTAAGGTTACATCAGTTCACTAGTTACAAGTTGCGGTGGTTAACTTGGCGGAAAAACTTGATCGACATGCCATGGGTAATATTAATATTTTACACAGCATGCAACTGTGCACGATCAGGATGAAATGAAATTAACACATGAATCCAAACATATTTTAGCAGTAGAGGCATTATGAAACTTTTATTTAGTTGCTGTTAAACCATGAATTAAGGAAGCAGTCTTAGTCTGATACTTTTGCTTCTCCTACAAAATTTATAAAGATATATATATATATATATATGTTTTTTTATGATCTCACACTGAGCATTAATTTTAGAATGATTTAAGATGAGGTCCTCAGAAATGTTTCATATATTCTATCGTCACAGTTTCACTTCTGCATTCATATGGCTGTTTGATTCACACCTGCACTTTTAAAAAGGGCTCTGCAGTTGGGTGTTTTTATTTGTGAAGATAGATGCTGTCATATATTCATGGATGTATTTTAATGTACTTTTCTTGTAACTTTGGCTTTGTCTGTTCCTTCCTTTTGTGACTGTGTGACTTTGTGCAAAGTTCTTGAAAGTAGAGACTGATATCTCTCTCTCGCTCGCTCTCTTCAGTATCTCTCTATGTATACATTCATGCATGCGTTTATGTATGGTCAGCACTAGTAAAAAAAAAAAAAATTCAACTTTGAGTGTTTGACACTTGATATGCAGAAGGAGAACCTATTCTAAAATGTAAATTCCTGCATTTCAGTGCATAAATAATAATTGGACTGCATAAATAAAAAAAAAAATTGTGTTATGAATGTTTTAAAGGTGACATCATGAAAATCTGACTTTTCCAGGTTTTAAGTGCTATAATCAGGTCCCGGGTCAATCTACCAACCAAGGAAATGTGAAAAAGATTAAAGGGGTCATATGATGTGATTTCTTAACGGGCTCTTTCTTAGTGCATAAAGAAGATCTGTAAAGTTGCAAAAACTAAAGTCTCAAATCCAAAGAGAGATATTCTTTACAAAAGTTAAGACTCCTTAAGCCCTCCTAAAATGTCTCGTTTAAGTAAAAAATTGAGGCGTTTCAGAATGGCAGGGCTTAGAGGAGAAACAATAATGTACAGTATGTGGAAAATAATGTTTTTTTTAACCTTAAACTGCATCAACACATTTCTTTACACCAAATACACCAAATCATCTTTTTTTTAGCAACATCATATGACCCCTTTAGCCCAGTAACTTTGTTTTGGTAAGCCTTTTTCTGCAAGTGTCTGAGAAAACGAGTACGTCTGATTTCGCTCCCTTGGTGACGTGGCAAATGATTTCATTATAATATTAATCTGTAAGCTTTCACCCATGGTACCATCATTTTGATTTCGCAAGTGACAGTGGTGTACCAGTTCTAATGCCATGGTGAAAGGTTGAGCCAAACATACTAAGTGTTCTGTCTTTGGCTGCACAGACGAGAACAGAACACTACATTCCCAGCCTCAGAGGAGACAACATAGCAGTGGATTTATTGATTTATTTACTGTATATTGCTGCTTCCACACAGATCTAAAATCTTCACAGACATAACCGACTGTTTTTGTAACTCCTGAGTTTTTAACGTAAACTTGTGTGAATAAGAACTGCTGTGACGGTGCTTTCTGTCCATGTGCTTCAGATGTGTGCCCTCAGAAAATCCTGTATCAGAAGCATGGTTTCGATAAACATGATAATCAGATGTTTTTAGCAGGTCCAAGCTGTAATGATGCAGCTCTAATCTGCAAAAGTGGCAGGGAGCAGCAGCTTTTTTGCATTTAAAGAGACAGGCACGAAAAACAGCGTGTTTCTGCTTCCACTAAAAATAGCCATTTTCAAAATGATGTATTAAATGATCTGTGGAGAACTGTGAGCTGAAACTTCACAGACGCATTCTGGGGACACCAGAGACTTATGCCCCTTTTTACATTATGTAATATAATATGTTACCTTTAATTATTTTAAATGTGTTATTGTTAATTATGATTGTTATTCATATGCTTAAAATTAATAGTTTAATATGAATATTAACTTTTTCACGTGTTAACACTTGTTATTTCCTATTGAATAAAGGGGTGTTGTTGGATGTTGTTCTCTAGAGAGACATTTATTGGTAGTCCACCTGACACTGAAGAACCAAAAACAAATGTGTAGAAATGTGTGAATATCAGTATTAAAAAACAAACAAACAAAAACTCAACCTGTCTCAGAGCATTTGCTGAACATGTGTATGTTTTCAGAATGAAGGAAACAGATGTTGTCATGGTGCATTCCTTCATTTAGCTGTATGTCTTACTTTTAGTGCTACTGTCCAACCAGGATTTTCAGACGTGAAAAGTAAATTAGTGATCCAAAAAAAAGCATCTTTACCAACTTTGCTTAATACTTCCACTTCTTTACCTGATACTCACATTGAATACAATTGGTCTCATTTCCCTAATAAAGTAAAAATTGTCTTTTTTCAGAAAAGATATATTATTATTGGACAAGTCACAGGGATGGAAATTAGCACCCGCCACCAGCCAAATGCGGGTGATTTTGTGTTGTGTGGCGGGTAAACTCACTTCACCTACCGGCCACCGTGGCGGGTAAATGAAAATAGCACAATATCATCCGAAGCAGCTCCGTGGAGAAAGGCGGTGTAAACTGGGCTCGAAACTGCGGCGTCGTTCCCAGTACAGTGTTCGCAGCTGAAGTTAGTGCCGCTGGCAGAGTGATATATTTGTTGGTTATTTACAGTACGTTTTATAGCACGCGCTCATGATATATCGCGCACAAGTTTCTGCATACTGTCACATCCCTGTCAAACCCTGGTAAGTTCATTTTCCTCCAGCATTCTACAACAATTTAGACAACGCACTTGTATAATGTACCGTAAATAGTGTTAAGGAGCACAAATCGCCGTCGCTTTCTCTTACACTCACATAGAGAAAGAGAGAGAGAGAGAGAGGGGAATGACGTGCTACATATAAACAATATTATTTGTTGTATTTTCCTGTCAAAATAACGGTGTTCCTATGGAAGTCTTCAGCTTTTAAGAACAGCCAGGTTTTCCGGTAGTGTGTGGTGTTAATGTGCGAACGGCAATCTCATTGGCTGGCGCTCGCCTATTATCGTCCCTGTTTTGAATTCAGCAAATCAGTTCAAGCGAACACACAAAACCTGATTAATATTCATAAATACTAATAATAATACTCATAAATTAATCCTTAGTAATCCTTAGTGTTTTATAGTTTTTATTAGTAGGAATCATATTATTATTAATATCTTATCAGGAGTTTTGTACGCACAGCGTTTGAAGCCCAATTCATGCGTCCCACAAATTGAGATTGCGTCAGACATAATCAATGCTTGCTCAAAAAAAGTTGGTCGCTCTATATCTTCGAGTCCCAGGCAGCCAAACGAACATTACTTGACAGTTCAGCACGCTACTGTTGCCACACCCACCCCTCAGTTGAACTGCTGACTAGGTTGTTGTCAACTTTTTCGTTGTTGTCATGACAGCGCACGCACGTGCAAGGCAGTGTCCCACATTGTCCCTTAGAAACATACCCCTTGTCCCCCCTTGGGCTTATTAGCAGGTGGTCACCCTAGTAATTAATGACATCATTTTTATTTTGGGGTGAACTAACCCTTTAAGGACAATTTTTATAGAGAGCATTGTCAAATTGAGCATTGCCTATATTCAAAGCTCTACTCATCACAAAGTCCAATACACCATTGGAAGCCGAATCAATTCTGCATCACATTTTTCACATTTTCTTTTATGTCTGTGAATTGCCAGCACAGTACCTTTTAATATCTAAAAGGCTAAAGTAATGCAGTCGTCTTTGTTTTTCATGTTATTTTCATATATAAGAATTTTTGGTTGCACAAATTTAAAAATTTTTGTACCTGAACTGCACATTTAATATATTGGTTCAGTGACTGATAATTAATAATTGGCTTTTGCCCCCCACTTTATTGTGAGCATCAACTATTTATCAGCCAGTGAAGAATTTGGAATCAAATGGTGACTTTCAGGTCACAATTAAATTGAATCGTGAGGTGCCTAAATATTCCCACCCCTTGCCATGCTATCAAAACAACCTTAGACAGAAAGTTTCTGTTTAATCCATAGAACAGATCCAGCTGTGATTATTAGGGAATTGGCTTATGTCTGCAACCTAACCAAGTACCTGGAAATTCAATTTCTGAACACAGCATATTGAGATGTATTTTGAACGCACTCCAGTAAACCTTGTGTAAGCCGCACAAAGGTTGTGAACTTTACCCTTCAGTAGTCTTAACATGTTGTTTGGCCAACGATAATCTGTGGCTTATTACGATGCAAGTTGTTTGAGTTATAACACTAAGCAGCACATACTGTATGTTCTGTAGGTTTAAAACAAAATATTTCATTCAGATTAACAGACAGGCACACAGATGTTTTTGTGAATTTAAGGCAAAGTCACTGATTTCATGTATAGGCCATGCTGGATGATGTTCTGACAGAATGAGAATTAGTTTTTAACCTATACTGCAGAAGGCAAAATTCTTTTAAATGCACATTTACTAATAGCTGTAAACCGCAAGACCTTAAATTTTGATCTTAACTGATCTGTTACCTGCGGGTTATTTATGCATACTGATATGACAGGATGTATGGTTAGATTTTGTGTGTGAATGTCACAAAATCTAATTTTGTGGGCTGAAATGCTTGAGAAGTTTAAAAAGGGTTTACTTTGAAGATCTTGTTTATGTCTTGAGTTGATGGAGAAACCAAAAGATCTGAATGTAGTTAAGGTTTAACGGTTAAAAATATCCTTTGGTGTTGCTGAGAATACTTTAGCTGTACTTCCTTAATCTTGACTTACCGGAAGGAACTGTGCTGTCATCAGTTGACTGTGTTTAATTTGCCCAGAATGGTTTATTGGCTTCATTAAGGTCAGATATTTACTGTACAAAGCTGCTGATAACAGTTACTTTTGACAGGTTTGTTGAGTTAACTTGCTCTGGGACAAATCCAGAAGTGCAGTCATGCAAGTTTACAAGTCATCACCTACTTCTCTTTTACAGTGCTGTAACTATTTGATCACAAAAATGTAAACTTCAGTAGGGGTCAGCATATCTTACCCTTTCACTTAAAGGATATTGAATAGCTTCATAGGACGGCACGATTAATTAAAAGAAAAATGGGGCTGTGATATGGCTCAGTGAGATTGGTAAACCGAAAAGACTGCATTTTAATGAAACATTTTCTGCTTGTTTTTTTAGAGAGAAGTGTGGCACTGTGTTTTTAAACGTGAGCTGCTTTTACTCCGAGTGCCTCGATTCACAATAAATGCTTCTCACAAACTCCATCTTTGCAGCCGAGTGCATTTGACAATCACAGATTCTGGCCATTGAGAATTTACTGTTTAATGTGTAATGTCATGAAATTTTAGAAAGTTTTGGATGATTAAATAGAGGACTGAAATTCTTAAAAGGTCTTCACATCAACCCGCCAAAATAAAAAGTTTAACTTGAAGAAATTGACAGATATATATTATTGTTGTACAGGGATATCACACAATTTTTCATCTATGATTTAATTTAAACAGTAGAGTAAAACTTTGTTATGCAGCAAACAATAATAAATGTTAGAATTGTAATTTTACAAATGTGCTAATATAAAATAAGATTTTTTTTCTAAAAAAACACTTGTGAAATGTTACAATAGTAGACTAGTATTTCTCAATTTCTTATATTTTTATTTAGTAATGATGATAAACATAATAAAAATAATCGTAGATTTAACAAAATGGTAGGCTGAATTGTGCAGACCTACAAGCAAAGCAAACCTGTAGTTAGTGTTGTCAAAAGACCCGGTACTTCGGTACCAAGTCGGTACTAAAAATATTTAAATGTGACGGTACCAGGTTTCTTTAAGTACCGGTAGTACCGAGGTCCCATTCAAACCCGGTTCAGCGCTATGATTTCCGCGAAGCAGAAAACGAGGACGGAATCTCAAAATCCAGTCATGAAAATGAAACTTACATTTTAATATGGACAGTCATGGAATTTGTCAAAGTTAGCATAAATTAATCAAATCAAATCTCCATATGGACCAGTATCTGTAAATGTTAAGCCGCAAAAGTTGTTTGAAATATGAATCCGTGATCTGCGAGTCTCTGTGTGAATTAATGAATGACAGAGACGTGCGGGTTTGTTTACTACATAGACCGAAGCGCATGACGCTTGCATTAATTTCAGCATCTGAGCTTCAGGGTTCTCTCTCCATCAAGCGATCTGAACTTTTCAGTTCATCTCAGTGGACGCGCACCTGTATCTGATGCTCTGTAAACTCTTTGTGAAGGCGCACGACTCACCGTCGCTTTACTGATAGCGCTGTTTCTCACACATGCAAAGAGAGAGAGAGCGAGAGTCTTACCACACTGAATCGACATGCTATATGTAAACTATTCTTTGTTGTCTTCTCCTGTCAAAATAATGGAGTTCATTTAGAATTATTCATATTCATTTTCGAACAAGCAGAAGACATACCGGTTTCTCCAGTAGTGGGCGGAGCTAATGCGCAAATGCCAATTTCATTGGCGGTCGCTGATCTCTTACCGTCCCTGTTTTGATTTCAGCAAATCATTTTGACCGAACGCAGACAACGTGATTAATATTCATGAACCCAGCAGCTCATCAATTCATAGTGCATTGTATATACATTAGTATGATAGTAGAATTAGTAGTAGTATTATCTTTTAATAATAATTAATATGATCTATTACTATTTTTTTACAGAAACCCTCAATGACCAAAAATATCTTAAGCATCACCACCAGTCTTAAGTTCAGTTAAAATGACAAATATGCATTCATTAGGCCTAAAAGTTAATTTTTACATAAAGGCATTGTGCTAGAAATATTACTATTATTTAGTAAAATGTATGTGATACTGCTACTACTGTTGAAAACATTTATAAAACTTTATTTTTTAAAGAAATAAATCACAATATTTCTTCCATGTTTTAATTTTAATAGCAAATCCCCTTTATTTACCAAAAATAAAAT
This sequence comes from Carassius carassius, assembly GCF_963082965.1. Taxonomy (NCBI): domain Eukaryota; kingdom Metazoa; phylum Chordata; class Actinopteri; order Cypriniformes; family Cyprinidae; genus Carassius; species Carassius carassius. The sequence continues at coordinate 27,807,580 of NC_081769.1, read as the reverse complement.
GTTTAAATTTCATAAATTAAAAGACAAATTAAATTTGGGTGAAGCTTGTTTACTGTTTTTTCATAATTATATAACTTGTAGAAAAAACTTTAAACATTGTAAATAAGTATAAAGAATGGCATTGGTTTTATTTTAAGTGCTAAAAAGTTTTTTTTTTTTAATTAGCATATTTTTGTTTTGCTTTGGTACCGAAATTGGTACCGAGAACCGTGGATTTTCACTGGTATCGGTACCGAATACAGAAATTTTGGTACCGTGACAACACTACCTGTAGTATTTTAAATTGCTATTTTTATCAGAGAAATCAGTTAGATTTTTTTCCTTAAAGTGTCAGCGCTAGCTTCAGTCCTCTTTGGAATGTATTCGTACAAGTCCTGAGTGTTTCTTTCTTTCTTTCTTTCTTTCTTTCTTTGAGGAAAGACAGTGTTTACCATCAGTATCCCAGAACTTACACAGGTTGAAGTATAGAGATGTATGAATTAGGGCTGTGTAGCGTATCAAACCCAAACCAGACAAATTAAAGAGTCGATCAGGACCATAGTTGAAACATGAGCCTAATTCCTCAGAAAGGCAACAGGATGTTGTAAATCAATTCCTAGTGCCACAAGTCAGAAGCAAGATAACCAACTAACTCTTTCACAGAACAGCTTTCAACATTAACACCATTAGAACAATTATTGACAATTATGTATGAGTGCGTGTGCTTATGTGTTAGATTAGTTTATATGTCTTAAAGAAGTATCTTGTGTTTTGTGCTTACAAGTTAATGTCTTAAACTGCCGATCTTGTTACTGTGCTAATTAATAGTTTTCACTATACTTTGGATATTAATAACCAGTGCAGATTTGATGTTAAATGGCTCGTTCTCTGAATCGCAGGGCGCCTCAGTGATCAGCCGTGAAACAGTGATTCTGTTCAAATTCCCTTTAAAATCTTAAATGATTCCCTTTGAGCTAAATGGACCTGTTTACCTTACAGCTGGGATGATAAAGCAATGCAGAATCGATTCGTGGAACAATTCTTAGATTTTCAGTATTCATCGCGATTCCTCTGGAATCGATTCTGAGCTTAGATTTTAACAGCAGATAGTGCTCTAATCTACTTTTTATCTGCACACTCAAATGCTCATGAAGAAGAGTGCTAAAGAGTGCTTGTGCGTTCGGCTGAGTCATGTAATTTCACTTCATCTTAGAATGCTTTTATGATGCAAGAGTAATGTAAACACAGCCCACTGTGAACACCTTTGTAATTCACTTCAACCTTTTCGAATTTTATGAATTATTATTTTAGGTTCAAGTGTCGCTAATAATTTGGAAATGAGCAGAGTACGGGTGTTTTCTAAAGCATGCAGTGCCATCTGCTGTTCAAAACTAATCTCAGAATCGATTCAAGAAAGAATCGCGCAGCATACAATGTGTCTGGTTTTGTGAACTGCCCTTTATATGATCATTAAATCATTTGATTTGACGACACCCATGAGATGGTTGTCTGTACAATAACAAATACTTTTTTAGAAGCTAATAGCAGACATGGTTTAAAGGGGATTCTTTGGTTTTTCTAAATGTAAACACATCCTTATTTTGGCAGTAAGGTTGTTTTGGAAATAATACTTTTAAGGATCATTTTACTGTTTTTCATTTCTCAAGGTGTCAGGTTTTGTGCTTCTTGTAGTTTTGTGCTTCTTTTTTTTATGTGCATTGGACTTTAGACATATGGTTTCCTAATAGCAGCCCTGCCATAAATTCCAGATTTATGAAGCACATAATATGCAGTTTTTGTTGAGACTTGGTGACTTTTTTGGGCTCTTTCATTCTTAGATTTATTAAAAACATTTAGAATTGATTTTAAAGTACTTTTACTCGTCTATAAATCACTCAATGACCTAGGACCGAAATATATTGCAGATTTGTTCACTGAATATAAACCAAACAGAGCATTCAGATCATTAGGATCGAGTCAGTTAGAAATACCAAGGGTTCACACAAAACAAGGGGAGTCCGACTTTAGTTACTATGCCGCCCGCAGTTGGAATCAGCTTCCAGAAGAGATCAGATGTGCTAAAACACTAGTCACATTTAAATCTAGACTCAAAACCCATCTGTTTAGCTGTGCATTTATTGAATGAGCACTGTGCAATGTCAGAACTGATTGCACTGTATTTTATGTAAAATATTTTTTTATTTTTAACTGTTTTAAATTCATTTTAAATAAGTCAATTTTTAAATAATTTCCAAAGTTTTAAAATTGCTTGTTCTTATTTTGTATTATTTTTCTTCATGACTATTTTACTTTCTTTTATGTTAAGCACTTTGAATTACCATTGTGTACGAAATGTGCTATATAAATAAACTTGCCTTGCCTTAGATTAATTATTTATATTGTGCCTCTTTATACCAGGTGTGATGGTTGGTCCGATTGATTGTGCAATCGATTTTCGAACTAAAAGTGACAGCCCTATTGTTAGTATGCTCTAGAAATGCTTGAACAAACATGGAAACTAGGCATGGGCCGGTATGAGATTTTGACGGTATGATCACCGTAAGCAAAAATTGCACTGTATTACGGTTAGAGATGGACCGATATGGGTTTTTCTATAGCCGATGCCGATGTTTAGAGTTCAGGGTCAGCCGATGGCCGATATGTGCTGCCGATTTTTTAGGGCCGATATCTTGAAGTTTTCCCCTTCATTTGCATGCTAAAATGTCACACTAATAATAAGTGGATGAGGATGATCTTTTTTCCGTTTAGTTTACATTAAAAAAAATATATATATATTATAGTTTAACATTCAGATACATTGCGAATGTGGAAACATTTGGATATGCGCAGAACGAGACGTGAGCAATAACCTCCAAATACATCTAATCAAACCCGCGCTCGCTCGTCCTCGTATGCACGCACACATGCAAGCACTCATGCACTCATGTGTCTCGATCTAATGCACTGTAAATGCAGGATTTTTTTAAACAAATAGGCCTAGCGGAACGCAAAAATTCTAAATTGAATATTTTGCAGAACAGGATCAAACAAAAAGTACTGGTCATAATACTTGCATAAAATGTTTGATGTGAAAAAGCGTTTTCACTGACTGCGCAGCACAGCCACAAGCGCCACAGTTACGTTTGGGATCATTTCATTTTTAATACTATAGTGTCATTTGAAAACATTGCAATTGCGTTTTAAAATACAACAACGAGCACCACGAAACCATTTAAAGAGGCGCATTTAGCGGTCTCCTTGACGGGAAACAGTCAACAAAGTAACATGATCTAAAACGTATGGCGCACTCTCTTCATTTTATCAAATGATCATAATCACATCTATTCATTTTACAGTCCTGCTACTAGCATTTTATTCAGACTAAAACCCCTTTAATTCAGGTGAGAAGGTTTTTTTTCAAGTGGCTTTGCACATAATAATAATAATACCATTGCAGACGCATTTTGCAGTATTAAGGTTATTAATTGATAGTTAATTTAAATGACGATCGATCATGGAAATTATCGAATATTGACATCCCTAAATGCAAATAAGTTGGATGGAAACCTGGCTATTGTCTACATTAAACCATGCTTCCGAACAAATGTGATTCACGGTTCTGGGCAGCTCCAGGACAGCTGTCTCTCCGAGCACGGTGCTGTCTGTGAGCGGGGCGGAGTAACGGAGCCCTCAATCATGCTGCAGTGTTTGTAAGAGCTGACAACAACTCCACCCCATTTACAGAGTGAGATTCTCTGACTACCTTTATCTCGCAAGGACTGTTGTTGAATCTTCCAAAAGTTTTGACTTGGGGTCCTTCACATGCGCAGCAGCACTTTCCACTGCAACAATAACACGGGGCTGCCCGCTGACGTGCCTGACTTTAAATCAGCGCTACTAAACGCGGATATCGGGCGATGCCGATACATTAAATAATGACACATATCGGCCCGATATATCGGCCGAGCGATATATCGGTCGACCTCTAATCACGGTATTGTTGTTTTAGCCTTCAGTTTTCTTCTCTTCTCTGAGATGTTATCTTTCACAGCCTCTCCCATTTCTCTACCACCTCATGTCACCTTCCTGACACAATTGAGGAGGCTGGGGACTGAGGTCATATCAAGCTCCTTCACTCTCATGATACATTGAACTCATATTTCATATAATTGTGATTTGCCAGTAAGCTGACTCAGTATTGACTCATGCCTCTCACAATCACATAATTCTGCATCAGAGAAAGCAGTTAATTCCTGTTATGATCATTTGTGCATTGTGTTTGCTGTTGATTGACGTGTCCGACAGCTCCTGCTTTCCTCCAGCAGATGGACTATCAAGTTGCTTAGCTTCTGGAGGGCCAGGTGCTGGCTGTTAGACCTGCAATGTGTTAGTGTTCTGCAGAGAAAGAGAGGTCTGGTCTGCTCCTGCTGCTCTTCTCCCACCTGCAGCTGTCTCTGATCTCCTATACAAGTGTCCAAAAGCACCAGGATGACTGGAGTAATGGATCTGAAAATTCAGCTTTGCTGTCACAGGAATACGTTTTAAAATAGGAAACAGTTATTATAACTTGTAGTAATGTTTCACAGTATCACTGTTACTGTATTTTTAATCAAAGAAATGCAGAATTGCATTTGCATACAGTATTTCTTTTAAAAATCTTGCAATAATAAAATATTACCATCCTGAAACAAACACACGTAATGTAATATGTAACTAAAGTACATATGTGCATGTAAGGCAATCTGTTCTTGGCCATTTTAGCTGCACAAGTATAAAAAAATTATTTTTATAAAAGAAATCAAAGTCTATTTACCGTTTACACATAATTTCTGGGAATAAAAGTGTATTTTAGTGAATATGTAAACTTGATGGCCAGATAGAAGCACATTACCATCATTGTGACATTCCCTACATTGCCTAATTTTAATGTAATTTTTAATTGCAACATCGAGTAAAAAAATATTATCTTTGGTTCCTGTCTGTTGCATGATGAAAGAGCTTTTGGAGGATTTGAGAACCTGTGAAATAGATGCTGTGGCTAATATAGATGCTGTAGTGAGTCATGCCAGAGAGTCTAATTATGGAGACAGGCACCCATCCATCAGCCTTTGTCATTAAGGCTGGCAGAATTAGGATGACATCTCTCTGCATGGCCAGTGTGTCCAGTGCAGGCCTCCTAGGCATCTTTTCCAGATCAGATTCACTTAGTCATTGCCAGCAGCCCATCTAAGCAAATTTGGTCAGGGACTTAATAGCCAGACCCATGCGCTTCAGCAAAGGAAATTAGCATTTGAGCAATCTAGTGAAGCAGGCAAGAAATGTGACTCTATCTGTAGTGCTCTGAGGGACTACAGTGATTAATATCCAATTCCAAGCATGTTTGTAATTATCTGCATCTGCACCATTTGACTGATGTCTTTACAACCATTGTGTTTTTTTTCCTTTAAACTTGATCAGGGCTCGACATTAAGCTTTGATGTGAGTGAATCAAACATTCATTTGTCCGAGTAAAATAGTTACTTGTCTGGGGGAAAAAAAGTGTTTTGTTTTGTGGCACAAATGTAATTTATTCTGAAGCAGTCTCATCAGTGCTCTATCAGGTATTACTTTAATCAGCATATTTTTTATATTTGCTTTAAATTGATTGCCGTTACACTTTTGAACTTTATGAAGGGCAATATTTTCCTAAACTGATAAAATGTACATGTCTCTGTCTCAATTTACATCGAATTCTTACATGTGATCAATACATTAAGTGAGAATAAGAAGACACTATATAGTTGTTACTATTCAAATGAAATCAGTATCAACAAACTCCATGTGTCCAAATGCATAAATAATGTTATTAGATCAATGTTTTACTTTTTGACATACAAATATGTAGGGCTGTAGCTATCGATTAATCAAGTAATCGGATAATGTCTTTTTGCTTAATTAAAGTCCAGTATTTAATATGCAAGAAAAAATAAGACTCTTGGGTCTCTTAAAATGAACAACTAAGTTTCCTTTTTTAGAAAAAAAAATATTTTTGTTTTTTAAATGCATAGAATGCAATGCATACATCAAAAATAAACATTTAATTATTACCCATTGTTTCTCTGTCTGTACTTGTACTGTGAACAATGAAGCTGTGATGATTTACTGAGAAAGAGGTGAAAAAATAAAAAATATAACATGTATTCAAACGACAGTATCAACTGAGTATTCAGAGGCTTGGCATAAAGAAAGTATCAAAAAAAGTTGTGAATAATAGAATAATTTGTATTATGGCTGCACGATATTGAAGAAAAATGTGATATGCGATAACTTGCAAGATGCAATGTTCGATATACAATCGTGGGCTAATTCTTTGAGTGTGTAAAATAAATTTAAATGTATAATGTTATCTAAAAAATTATATAACCAACATACGTTTTCACATTCTTTCACATTATAAATATACAAATATACAGTATCTAGTATATTTAATCATAAAAAGCCATTCACAACTTTTTGGGGCAGTAAATTAACTCCTTTGGTAGCCGTGGTGTAAACTATGTGTGGTATATTTTCACACAATTGTACTGCCTGTCGTGGGTTGTCCCTTAAATAGTTAACATACTTAATTTAACAGCCTTCATCTCGACTAGCAATCACATTGAGTTAATGCTACATTGAATTTACCTTGTCCCGGGTGACGGTCCTCCGGTCTCTAAGTAGAGTGGATGTTTTCTGCTGAGATGCTGCAGCATGGACGATGTGCTGTTGTGTAGGGCCCTATGAAATCCGTTTTATTTTTTTCCAAATTCCGTTTTTTCCATGTACATTTTTCTGGATTCCATTTTTTTTTTTTATTAAAAGCATGTCTAATTAATTAAAATCATAAAACTTATAAATTTTCACATCAATTGATTGAAAGTTTTACAAAAATTACATGTTTAGGGACCTATGAAATGTTTTATTTTTTATTCACCGTATGTTTTTATTGTTACCTTATTCTGTGTTTTAGCATATATAATTATTTAAATGCATAAAAACAACTTAATTTATTCGATTTTTTTTTCTGAAAATAGCCTTATGAAATGATTTTCCCCCTCAGAAATTCAGGTGTGTATTTGCATTTTTCTGGTTATCAAGTGAATGCATAAAACATTAATTTATCTTTTAATTATTGAAAATTAAGCCAACTTAATTTTTTGGTAAACAAAGGGGATTTACTATTTAAAATAAAAAATGGAAGAAATGTTGTGTAATTAAACCTTAAAAAAATAATTTTAAGATTTTTTTTTTTTTTTAGTAGTAGTAGGCTATGTACATTCTGCTGAACATTTCTGGCAAACTCTTGTCTTTAAATTAAACCGGACTTTTATTTTGACGGATTGACATACCTTTACAGTTCTGTGTATGTGATGTCTATGGATGTGACGCTAGTTTTACTCAAATCAAACGGTCAAATGCTCATGAAGTGACTCTCAAAACAGTTCTGATACAGATATTAGTCCATATCGTGATTTGATGTAAGTGCAATGACCTATTTTTGATTAATTTATTCAAAATTTGGCAAATTCCGTGCCATTTCGCGTAAACTGTAAATTTTGTTTTTATGACTGGATTCCGCGATTCCGTCCGTGTTTTCTGCATTGCGAAAATCATAGGGTCCTAGTTGTGGTATGCCAGCTCTGTCTTGCAATGGACACATGCCATGACGTTGTCTTTACGTTTCAATATGAAACGATCCCAAACCTTGGACATTTTGAGTCGTTTTTTCCGATTTTGTTTCTTCTCTTTGCTCATCGCCATTGTTATCGCTCCCTTCCATTTTGCAGCCCGCACCCTCAAATCAAAACACTGCTGACTCCTTGCGTCTCTTTGCGTTTTTCTCTTTGCGTCTCTTTGCATTGTCACATTAAAAAAAATAATTGAGAAAGAACCTGATGTGAGCTTTAAAATAAATTAAGAGGCTTTGAGGCAGAGGAATTTGCCTCAATCATTTTTTGTAATCGAGTTACTCGAGGAATCATTTCAGCCCTACAAATATGAAATGTTGGAAAAATGCAATAATACTTTAAAATATGAAATTAAACCACCAGTAGGTAGTGGCAAGTCACTTTCTTAATGAGTGAATCATTGATTCAACTGATTCGTTCAAACGGCTGATTCATTCAATAAATGAAGCAAGTAACTGTTTTTATAAATGGCTCACTGAATCATTGACTCGTTCAAAAATTCATCATTTAGTAACAAAAGAGTTGTATGTTGCTTGGAGATGCGTGACTGCTGTGGTTTTGCTTAACCCATAATGTGTCTAAAATGTAAGTCAGTTAATATTACTTGTTTATTTAACTAAAGCCGTATAAAATCAATTTCACATTTCAATCGAGCTGAAAGTTGGGAAAACATCACTCCTGGTCGTGAGATGTTGCATATATTATATAGAATATTTATATATTTTTCTACCACAGTATGTTTGCTCAGGCCATCCTTAAAAATATTCTTGTTTGCCATAACCCGACCGACCCTGTCAATTTTTTTTTTTTTTTTTGCTTTTAGTCCGACCGACTTGCCGATTGTAAATTTGCATTAAGACCGACCAATTATTTTTTTACTCTTCAAACAACTAATACAAACGCAATAAAATATTATTAATTATATTTAAGTATTGTAAATATATAAATTGCCTTGGCCTACATACAAATGAAGGCTATCTTCTTTAATTAAAAAAAACCCCTTGACATCATCTGTGTTTACACGGATGTCACACTGTGTCCTGTGCGTTCGCTTCGTCTCAGACTCTCATTCACTGTCAGAGTCAACGGTTCGCACTTGGTAATGATGGCTGCGGCTGCAGTAAACTAAATGTTCGCGGTCACTGTTCATAATCATACGGGTTCGGGCACCATAATACATCTAAAAAAATTCATTAAAACAGCTCGACACCGCTTTAACTTGGCACAAAGTTCTGGAAAAACTGTGCCCAGATCTTTTCCCATCCCTTCTCCTCTCTAGTCTAAAACCGTGACCGTGTCGACTGTCACTTTATACTCGAAAATCTATTGCACGAATCAAGCACGAATCAACCAACAAAAGTTTCGAAAACGAAAATAAGAAAATGATTTTAACGACCTTCTCTCGGAGCGCGTCCAGGTTTTTTTTTTTTTTTGGAACAGGTGTCACACTGCAGCAACTGCAGCTTCGGACAAACACGCATAACAGCAAATAATACTTCTGCACAATGTTTCTCTTTTTACAACAGAAATGTGAATTCAGCCGGTATTCAGTCTCATACAGTTTCGGGCTTGAATCGCCTAGGGCTGTCAAAATAGCTGAAAAAACTAAATTTGAATTTTTATGAATTGTATTCGAATTTAAAATGCATAATTTCAGTTAGGGTGAAGAAAAGCTTTTTGCTTCTCTTCTGAGGCTCAAGATAGCACATCGAGCAAAATATTACTGCATGTTTATTCAAAGCATTAGAATACATGACTGTGGAAAAAAAAACATAATATTTAAAATAATCTTTATGAACCAATTATTATTAAGTTGCTTAAAGAACTATAAAGAAAACAGCATCATGTATGCATGCATTGTTAAATAAAAAGGGCGGAAAACCAGTCACACAGGATACATTTTTTCATTTAAAAACATGAGATGCGCAAAATATGCGTTCTGTGTGAACGGCTTGGTTTCAGTTTTGATGTAAACAAGATCTTCTCCGCATTGATTTTTTTTTTTTTTAAGTGACTTCAACTGGATAGGCTAACATAACCTTATAATGCAATGACACATATATTGTCATCGCATCTCGTGCGCGTACACGAGGTGAAAGATGAGGAAGCAGATACTGCGTGTCGAGCTCGTCCGCCTTTGAGTGTTGTGTAGACACAGCTGTGCGCGCGCCGAGATGGAATGGAACATGTACCGGGGCTCATAAGGCAGCTTCCTTAATGCACACCTAAAATTCATATGCGCATTCGAATGTGGATTTTTATTTTAAATTCGACGAATATTTGAAAAAATATTTTTTTGATAGCCTAAGAAAATCGCCTATGCGATTTTTTTTGTTGTTGTTGAAATTTAATCGTAAACACAGCCATGTTGAAGCCTGCAGTAAATGTTTTGCATTATGGCAGTCCACTCTGCTTATTGTTTTTCGAAAATGTTGCACTCCTGTTTGTCATTTTGCACGTAACTTCATGCCAATAAATCATCAGAAATATTGGTCTTTACCAATATATTGAATCTTTACATTCCTCCTGCCTGTTGTCCGTGGATTTACCTATATTTGGTGTTATTTGCCGTATAAAACTTTAGACATGCATAATCGATTTTACAATCGATCCAATGAACACTCGTCACTCAAATCAAACAGGATTTTTTTCACAAAAGTGACAACCCAAGAAAGCAAAGTAAACGTTCTCTCATTTGTAGGTTGCATTGATACGTAGCGGTGGATGCAAGTAAAACAGTACCTCATTTTTTTTCTCACCTGAAATTCATGCAATAAACATGTTTTTGACAAAGATTTAAATTTGTTTGTGGTCTATATAGCCTGCATCAAAATGAGATTTGCAATGATGTGCCCGAAGGCACGGGTTGAAGACCCAGTCAGTGACGTCACAATATGCTAATTTGTTTAAATACATACCGACGTCATCACCATCACAAAAATTTACTTTTTTTTTTTACATTGAAACTTGAAAAAAAAACTATAGACCGACCTACCGACCCTTTTTAAAAAAAAAATTACTGTTACTGCAAACCAAAATATTTTTAAGGATGGCCTCATGTTTGTTTCTTTGTGTGCTGTTGTATGCATTATCTTTTGCTGTTTTTCTGATCCTCCCATTCCTGATTTGTCATTACTTCTTTGTATCAAGATGAAGAATTTATCTGCTATATCTCTCATAAATGCCTGAAAGAAATGAGCTTGAGTTGCTCAATGTGTCATTGCTAAGAGTTGCTAAGTGCTCATCGCTGACCTTTTTGTCACTCAGCAACATGAGAGCGAATCTTTTACAAGGCAGCTATTTAGGCACGTTGTGCTTCAGTTTTAAACCAGAGGCTGTATTAGGGAAACCTCTGAAAGGAGTTTTTTTCATGTTCATACCATGAAAGTCAGTGGGGTCCAGTGTTGTTTGAACTGCATGGATTAAAATATCTGCTTTTGTGCAGAAGAAAGTCATATTTTCTCCACAGAGAAAGTGAAAGTTTTTAGTGTTTTGTCTACAATATTTACACTTTGCTATGATTCAATTGCACTTTAGATAAAAAAAAAAAAAAGCATTTACTACCATAGTTCACTGAGAAGCTACGCAAACAGCTGCCATTAACGTGAATGATTTCTTCAATATCATAATCGTACGATTATATCGGCTGGGTTTTTTTTTTTTTTTTGGTGCAGCTTGTCAGAGCACTATGGCTCTGTGTAGTAAATGCAAGCAGGTGATGGAGATTTACTACTTATCTCAGAACCAGCTTTACTGACAAGATGTGCATATAAATCGGATTCGATTAATCATGCAGCCCTAGTCTAGACTTTGTATTTGTCTGTTGCATTGTTGTACAGTACTGACTCTAGATAGGGTTGATGTTGCTAATACTGCAGAAACATGTAGGTCATAGTGCTTATAATACTCAAAGCACAACTGGTTTTCACTAACTTAAAATGCTAACTAAAATGGAAACTTTTAGCTATTCTGAACATGTAGTATTACCCACAGCATGTGTGGAATAGAACACGCTTGCACCAGTTTTCATTTTTTATAAGAAGGAGGAAGTGAGTCAGGAAAGTGCATCTGTGTAGGAGGCCATAGTGTCCTTTCACTGAGTTTCAGATACACAGAGCTTCTCTACTGCCCGTCGTGTTACTTCAAAATGATTGCTGAGGTCCTCTGAGTGTCCATGTGAAAGACCGTGTGAAATTGTTCACATTTTTGTCTTTTCATTTTTGGTTTGATGTCATTAACCAAACATTGTGATGTTGTTTCCCTGATGGCTAGTCGATTAGTGAGTTGTGTTAAAACCCTTTCAGAAAATTCATCTTTAAAGCACTTATTCAGACAAATGTCTTTGGCTGCTGCATCATTGTGTTTTGTTCTGTTATTTGGGCATCCTGCTACAAGCGATGTGTTTTAAGACACTTGTGTTAAAAATAATCTTAACCTTTGAAAATGTGTCTCGAGACCCATGCATTGTGTTCAAGTGACTTTTTTTTTTTTGCCACTTGGCGAGATACTGTCTGATGTGGTGTCACTGTAGCATTTTAAATGTACATATTTGTTGACATTAAAGGAATATAATTCTGTCATTTACTCATTTCATGTTCCAATGACTTCCTTGATACTGTAAAGCACAAAATACTTCTGTGGTATTTTGTAGAATACTTTTATTAAGTCTTGACCTTACAGTTGAAATCCAATATTGTTTTGGACGCCATTAAGTTTGCATGGACAGAAACACTTTTGTGTAGCATCTTGAAGAAAGAAGTCCTACAGGTTTGGAACAAGAGACACCTTTCATTTATTAGCAAATTGTCCATAGTCTATCAGTAGTATTAACTCTAGCTGGGGAAGATTAGTTGTGTGGTGAAGTTTCCTGCTTAGGGGGTGGTGCGATTGGAGGAGACAGCATTTGATAAATATGTGGTTTGTGTGAGAAGTTTGAAGTTGTACATGGGCAAGCCTGCTTTTTCAACATTGAGGTCAACGTGTAGGATGTATTAAATGTCATGGCGTTCCTCTCTTGGTGAAGGGGCTCGTTTGGTGTGCCTTGTCATCGGATTACAATATGATAGTCATAACAGAGGCCGAACTGGGGTCTACCTTAGAATTTGAATTGTTTCTGGTCTCTTAATCCTCTTCTTCTTCAAGTGACTTATGAGTTCACCAAGCTTCACAATTCACATTATACATTTTTTACCCTTTTCCAAACACTCTTTATCTTAGAAACCCAGCTGGTGTGACACTGAGATTGTGTTTGATCATTTCTAATTCACAAAGAGGAAACGAGCTGATACCAGAGATGTGAAAAGTAGCTTTTGCATGAGACTAAACCAGTTTGTGTTTGTTATGATCTGCTCTGCCATCTGAAGCAGCCTGGTAAGCTCTGGACTATGTCACTTGTTTACGTCGAAAGGCAAGTTGAATAAACAAGGGTGACGCTACTGTATTACACACTTGCAAGATTTAGCACCTGCTTATTAAATGAACCGTAGCATTATGAGATTTGTTTGTTATTTGCTGCAACATGTTGTTTATTTATATTTAGTGCAGTTCATTTCTTAGACCTGCACAGATTCGACTCTGGCAGACAGGATGCAATGTGAGAATGATCAGATCCTGTTGTCCTGTCTTGAAAAGGTCATGTAGCTCTGTTTCTCTCCAGCCCCGTGAAAAGAAGATACTCTGTAATAATGTGGTGATCAAAAAAGCAGTTTGATTGGAAGATTACTATTAGAGATGCAGCTAATTTTGATAATCTGTTCTTATCTACAGTTTCCTGTGATAAACTGGAAAACAACAATTTTATTGTGAAAGCATGTCATTATACATCTTGACTCATGATCTCTGTCAAACAATCTGCAGATTGAAGGCTATTCCAAACAAGAAAAAAGTAGCTCACAATGATGTATATTGTTCTGCAGGAACACTAATTTTTTCCTTTAAACAGACTTGTCTTTCTGGTGATGTATGAGACCACTCTTTATTTCTAGTAATCCTATAGAAGTCACTTTTAGTCACAAAAATATTCTTCTCAGTTCTCACAATACTTTATTTTCACCAGAAATATTTCACAATTCTTGTTGCCACGGTAAAAAAAATTATATATTGTCCTGGCTGTGTGTTTGTATGTATATTTTATATATTATATTGTATATTAAATATTATAAATATATATAAAAATGTATTTATTATTTGATGGCAAAATATAAATTTCAGCATCAGTACTCCAGTCTTCGGTGTCATATGATCCTTAAGGAATCGTTTTAATATGCAAATTATTTTATTATTATTTTACATTTTTAAAACCGTTGGGCTGTTGAATACTTTTGTTGGAACTGTTATGCAGAATCAGAAATAGAAATATTTTGTAATATTATTAATGCCTTTTGTCATTTTTTGATCAATTAAATGTGTCCTTCCTTGCTGAATCAAAGTGCTATTTTGTCAAATAAATAAGATTAAAATATATTGCTTATCCCAAACTTGAATGGTATTTTAAATCAGCATTATGTTTGCTTTAAGTGTTTGTTAACTAAGTAATATGAAACCGATATGGTCAGTAACATGGAACAAAATGGTTGGACACATTATTTTTGCTTTAGGTTTAATAATGATATCAGTTACATGCATTGATAATACTTACATTATAATGAAATGTTGTTCTTAAGAGAAAGTCTTACAAAGCATTTGGCAACCTGACTGAAAATTTGTTGATGATTTTCTTGGAGGCATTGAATATAGAAAATTTCAAATTATAAAATGCAAAACAGAAGCTTTTTTGCTAGCAGTGTATGACTTCCGGACCTCTTTGTGTGTATAAAACAAAAGCATTTTCTTTTATATAAGCCTAAGTAGCTGTTGCTTCAAAATGAACTAGATACTGGGAACTATTTAAAGGCCACAAAGAATTGGTACAGATTTGATAAACCACAAGTGTTCCTTCTTTAAGTCTGTATGGTATCATCTCTTTATGTGTGCTGATATTGTCTGAGCCATGATATTTGGTTTCTGTTCCTGCTCCAATCGTAACCTCTTATTTTTTTTCCTTCTCTTTCTCAGGCGTGCGAAAGATGGTGGACCGCTTGGCGAACAGTGAGGCCAACTCTAAGCGCATCGGAGTCGTGGAAGCATGCTTCGGCACAGCAGGTCAACCGCTGGCCATCCCAGGTCGAGTGCTGATCGGAGAGGGCGTTCTCACAAAACTGTGCCGCAAAAGACCCAAAGCGCGACAGTTCTTCCTCTTCAATGACATCCTGGTGTACGGCAACATCGTCATCCAGAAGAAGAAGTACAATAAGCAGCACATCATCCCTCTGGAGAGCGTCACCATAGACACGGTAGAGGACGAGGGCGAGCTGCGCAACGGCTGGCTCATTAAAACACCCACCAAATCCTTCGCCGTCTATGCTGCCACAGCTACAGAGAAGTCTGAGTGGATGAGCCACATAAGCAAGTGCGTCTCGGACCTACTGGAAAAAAGTGGGAAATCTCCCACCGGCGAGCACGCGGCCGTCTGGGTGCCCGACTCTGAGGCGACTGTGTGCATGCGCTGCCAGAAGATCAAATTCAACCCCGTCAACCGCCGCCACCACTGCCGAAAATGCGGCTTTGTCGTATGCGGCCCGTGTTCGGAGAAGAAGTTTCTGCTACCCAGTCAGTCAACCAAACCGGTGCGGGTGTGCGAGTTCTGTTACAAGCAGCTCTCCACAGGCGGCACCCTCCCGTCCCGCTCAGACTCCTTATTTTCCAGCAACAATATCTCAGATGACGACGACGATGATGACAGCAGTGACTGAGGGTCATATTGACCACCTACAGATCATATCCCATAATTTTAGTCTAATTTTCATTCAGGTTTGCAAAGGTTCCTGTGGCAATAACACCTTCCCAAAACAATTAAAGGCCCCTGTGCATATGAACAAAAGATTTGATGGGAATCTTTCCTGTGTATTAATGAACACTACTTGTCGGTTTGCTCTACTTTCAAATTAAAGTCACTCTCATAATCCATTTTATTTTATTAATGCATTTCTTGACAATGGTGCTCTTTCATCTCCCCCCCCCCCCCTTTTCCTTTTTAGCTACCATATTCTTACTGAGCAATGCTGCTATCCGCTGGAGGAAGAGAATGTTGGGTAATGTGATTGCGGGCTGTTCCTAGGCAAACACTCCCTCAGGTGAAACCGTGTAGTGCATTGTAACTAGGTTTTAAACCAGGAACTGCATTTAGTGCTTTGAACAACCAACCACTAACAAACCGTGTAAGTGTGCGTTCAGGTGAAGGGCTTCTGTTTCTCACTTTGCTCAGTTTCTAGTAAATGACATATCAGATAGACGCTACTAAGCTTGTAAATGCGTGTATATAATGCTGTGGTGTAGGAAGTCTGTTGGAAATTTCATCTGACAAGGTCTTTGCTGCCTTAGTGCCTTCTTATTTATCCTCAGGATCCTTGAAATGAGAAACTATTTATGACTTTTCTGATTTCTTCACTTTGAGACACCTGCCTTCATTTGATGGCACATCACATGATGTATTCTGTTTAGAGGTGCACATTCAGTGAACATTTTTATTCATATGACTGTAGTTATGATCAAAACTAGACCGACAGTTTCAGTTGAGGACAGTCGATTATATTCTCTCAGTCCGAATAGCTTTTTGACATTCCCATGAATCCAGCTGAAGTATGTTCTAGCATCTTGTGTCTATAGTCCACATGCCCTTCACTATGATGACATATCTCTCCAGCCCTGATTTCACACATTAGCATGCAGTCCACAGGAATCGCATGTCACTAAGGTGAAGGACGTGCTTTCCTTTTGGCCTGCCCTCTCTCATTGGGGTCTTTGTGTTAGAGAAGTCACATGTCGGGCCTTGACAGTCAATCCTACACGTTTTGAACAGGAATCGAAAACATTATGAGGAAGAGACTGTCACACAGCCACCTTGTTTCCAAAAAGCTGCTAAGCGGGTAATTCGAAAAGCTTCAAGTCAAGCTGGTGGGAGAATCAGCATACTGCTTGAGAACTGTACTGTCTCAGTACTGAATACTTGATCACCTGTGAAGATGGCATATTTTGTTTGTGTCAGAATAAGAAAACTGACAGTGAAAAGGGATATTTAATTAACCTAACTCTGGCTAAAGAGCCTTCTCATACGTCTAGTTCATATGCAGTGACAGATACATTTAAGTCAAAAGTATTTTACTTTTACACATTTATGTGAGACTTATTTGAGACTTAGAAATAGGTTTACAGTGGTTGACTCAAGGTAATTATCTAATCTTGCTTTCGGAATATAACGTTAGATTCCAGGATAGTTATATTTGGCATAATGTTTGATTTAATTAATTGTTTAATCGTTCCAAATCTAACCTGAGATGATTTGTATTCATTTGACTTGTATGTTGTAATATTCTGAGATGATTGTTTTGATTTTGCATGTTGTAAACTTTTGTACAGTTGTTTTTTTGTATATATACTCTTAGTTGGGCTTGCTGCTTTTTTTTTTCTTCTTCATAGCGTTTCCGTGTGGTTCATGTGTGCGTTTCCTGAACACTTCTGGATCAGCTACCAGCACTTTACTCTCTCTGCAAACCACAAGAGAGGGGTGGGGCCTGGTTGGGGGAGTGGCTTAGGTAGGATGTGGGCGGGGCTACATGTCTTTACAAATCTGGCCTGCAAATACAAGAGAATAGATTGGAGTAGAGGATAAACAGGACTGGCATTTTGTTTTCTTTTGTGATTTCTTGAACATGTAATTTCTGATTCTCTTGTTCTTTTTGTTGGATTTTGGGGTATTTTCTGTTTCTTGTACATTTTTTGCCATTTTTAATTTTCATTTAAAATTCTGAAAGGGCTGAAAACTGAATGTAATCCATCATATCATCATTATTAGATACTAATTCTGAGGAAAATATATGCATTGCTAAAACTCTTGTGTCTTGTCTTCTGTAATAATTGCCAAATACAAGTACCCGCGGCTCAGCATATGCAACAGAGAGTATTAATGTCACTAGAAGGACTTAGAAGGACTCAACCAAACTGAACGCTTGCACCCTGCCGGGCTAGCCTGTCATTGTGATGGATAATCTGTCTGCTGCAGTTTAGTCTATTTGTGTCAGCCTTTATATGGTAATCCATGCCACGTGCTGTAGTTAATGTGCCTTGGGTTAATGTGCCATTTAAATTCTTTATATGACATGATTTCTTAGTTTGTTTGATTAGCATTTGTTCTGAAACTTTTGGCCTATAATGGTCACAGAGGTCCTATATTTACAGTCGTGGCCAAAAGTTTTGAGAATTACATAAATATTAGTTTTCAAAAAGTTTGCTGCTAAACTGCTTTTAGATCTTTGTTTCAGCTGTTTCTGTGATGTACTGAAATATAATTACAAGCACTTCATACGTTTCATAGGTTTTTTATCGACAATTACATGACATTTATGCGAAGAGTCAGTATTTGCAGTGTTGGCCCTTCTTTTTCAGGACCTCTGCAATTCGACTGGGCATGCTCTCAATCAACTTCTGGGCCCAATCCTGACTGATAGCAACCCATTCTTTCATAATCACATCTTGGAGTTTGTCAGAATTAGTGGGTTTTTGTTTGTCCACCCACCTCTTGAGGATTGACCAAGTTCTCAATGGGATTAAGATCTGGGGAGTTTCCAGGCCATGGACCCAAAATTTCAACATTCTGGTCCCCGAGCCACTTAGTTATCACTTTTGCCTTGTGGCACGGTGCTCCATCGTGCTGGAAAATGCATTGTTCTTCACCAAACTGTTGTTGGATTGTTGGAAGAAGTTGCTGTTGGAGGGTGTTTTGGTACCATTCTTTATTCATGGGTGTGTTTTTGGGCAGAATTATGAGTGAGCCCACTCCCTTGGATGAGAAGCAACCCCACACATGAATGGTGTCAGGATGCTTTACTGTTGGCATGACACAGGACTGATGGTAGCGCTCACCTTTTCTTCTCCGGACAAGCCTTTTTCCAGATGCCCCAAACAATCGGAAAGGGGCTTCATCGGAGAATATGACTTTGCCCCAGTCCTCAGCAGTCCATACTTTCTGCAGAAGATCAATCTGTCCCTGATGTTTTTTTTGGAGAGAAGTGGCTTCTTTGCTGCCCTTCTTGACACCAGGCCATCTTCCAAAAGTCTTGGCCTCACTGTGGGTGCAGATGCGCTCACACCTGCCTGCTGCCATTCCTGAGCAAGCTCTGCACTGGTGGCACTCCGATCCCGCAGCTGAATCCTCTTTAGGAGACGATCCTGGCGTTTGCTGGACTTTCTTGGATGCCCTGAAGCCTTCTTTACAAGAATTGAACCTCTTTCCTTGAAGTTCTTGATGATCCTATAAATTGTTGATTTAGGTGTAATCTTAGTAGCCACAATATCCTTGCCTGTGAAGCCATTTTTATGCAACGCAATGATGGCTGCACGCGTTTCTTTGCAGGTCACCATGGTTAACAATGGAAGAACAATGATTTCAAGCATCACCCTCCTTTTAACATGTCAAGTCTGCCATTCTAACCCAATCAGCCTGACATAATGATCTCCAGCCTTGTGCTCGCCAACATTCTCACCTGAGTTAACAAGACGATTACTGAAATGATCTCAGCAGGTCCTTTAATGACAGCAATGAAATGCAGTGGAAAGGTTTTTTTGGGATTAAGTTAATTTTCATGGCTATGCAATTCATCTGATCACTCTTCATAACATTCTGGAGTATATGCAAATTGCTATTATAAAAACTTAAGCAGCAACTTTTCCAATTTCCAATATTTATGTAATTCTCAAAACTTTTGGCCACGATTGTAGACTTTTATGGCGTTAATGGCATGCTCTTGGAACAAACCACTGAAGCTTGAAATACAAAAATCACACATTTCTATGACGCTGATGGACAAGCATGGAAATAAATGGGTTTGTTTAATCCATTCATTTGTGCTGTGGTGTGACATGACTGTCAGTAATATTCAGACATTTGCCACTCAATTACTTCATCGAACTGACAGTCTGGATTTTTAATAGGCGTTAGAGGTGTGGTGCGCTTAATCCCTGAAACCTTGTCAGATTTATGGGAAATTTTTAATTACTCTGACCACCAGACCGTAGGATCTTTGGGTGTGTCTATATTTCTAAAAGGTTTCACTGCAGATCGTTTTGCTGGTTAATAACCTGTTGGGACTGTTCGTTTCTCAGAGGGCCCACGGCTGCAGATGTTGAACCCTTCTGCTCTGCACATGTGGATTATACTGCTGATATAAGCGATTAAATATCACGTGCATGTCACGATGCAAGAAAAATCTCCATAATATATATCTATATATAGTATATCTAGGGTTAAAACAAGTTCAACCAGGACATTTTATATGCTAATAAGACCTTTAAACACTTGGAAAACAAAATCAATGGCTTAGTCCTGCACAATATTTGTCTTCTGTGCTAATACACAAGTAAAATGTAATTATAATCCCATTTAAGACTAAACAAGATATGCACACTCTGCAGGTGTTGAACATATACTGAAGGATCATTAAGAATATTAAGCACTCTAGGTTATCATTGGCTACTGTGGGGAATGTTGTATCTGTATTCTGCAGTCACATGGACTTCTCTAATAAATCATTTGCCTTTTGCTTTTCAATCATGGTGATTAAAGTTTTCAGCCTTATGCTCAGAGAAAGTGCCATTGTGAAGAGAGAAGGCAAACAAAAGGAACGACAAGTGCTTCGTTTTTGTGAACAGATGATGTCAATGTGTTCAAAGTAAAGTTCACTCTAATATTCTGTTTTGAGAGTATCTTAAAGAAATAGTTTGCCATATAATGAAAATTCTCTCATTATAGAACAGAACTCAAAGGTAACTAAAACATTTTGGTTTCCAACATGCAACAAATTATCATCATTTGTGTTCCGCAGAAGAAAGTAGGTCAGATAGGTTTGAGATGACATGATGATGGTGTGTAAACGATGACAAAATTGTAATTTTGGGGTGAACTGTTTCTTTAAATGGTTCATGTGAATTTAAAATTCTGTTATTGTTTACTCGCCCATTTGTATGACTTTCTTCCATATCAAATGAATTTTCTTTCATATATATAACTTTCTTCTATGACTTTCTTACATTAAACACAAAAGATGTTTTGAGGTCAACGGTACCATTTTTAATCATGTTTCAAGAGGACAAAAGCATTAGAAAAGCAGTTTCTTCTGCAAGAGTTCATGTGACTACATTGATATGGTAGGCTATGTTCCTAATTTTGAATAGACTGAAATGTAATACGTCCCAATTGTGTTTTTGTGTATTCAGAATTGTCCTGTGTTTTGACGTCATGGCGACAGAAGATTTGTAATCCTATGGACTGGTTTTTTAATATACTTCGTTAAAGAAGCATGAACATTCTTTAAAATGTGAAGTTTTTGTTCCATAGATGAAAGTGATACAAAATTAAATTAGCTTGTAGGATGAGTAGGCCTAAAACGATGACAAAATTGGTGAACTGTCTCTTTAAGGACTGAATCCCTGGAGGAAAAATAGGCCTATATGCAATTCAAGCAGCTTACAAATTGTTAGTTATTGCAAACATGCAAAAAAATGATATTTTAAGTCAAAGTTCGAAACTAAATTGAATTTAGTCCTTGAGCTGAAAAATCCAAATTGAATTTTTTTTTTGATACGCCTGCATACGTTTATCGAGCATCAGTTATTAAGATTGACAGAATGTGCTTCCGGTATCCGATGAATTTCAATGAGTTTGAGTTCAGTCGTGTGTAGTTGTGGTGGGTGGGACCGTGGGAGGAAAGAAACTCGTACAGAATGTCAGAACGGCTGAGATTCATCATGAGAGTTCTACAGTGCGCGGATAATGACAGCTAAAGTGCGCCCCCTGCTGGCACCGGACAGCGGCCTGCATTTTCTTCTTCAATAACGGTGTGGCATTCAACAATCGTACAGAAAATATCACATAAAAATACGATAAAATGTGTATAGACCCTGGTATCATATACCATATTTTCTGCTTGTCCGAGAGTTATAGAAACAGACTATGCCAGAGAACTATTGGTCATGGATATCTAAACTTTAAAAAAGAAAGTTTTCAGATAAGGGTTTCTGCCATAGAAGAAACATGTTGGGTTTCCCAAAGAACCTTTAAGTGAAAAGTTCTTAACCAAGTGGCTGAATTTGTCTGCACACTGAACAAAAAAAACAGTCAGACCGAAAAAAGGTCTATCAAAAATATCTATAATATCAATATGTCTTAAAAACAGACCAAGGAGTAGAGATGTTTCAGCCCGTGCTTTCTTCAGTGCTCATGTGCACTGTATGCTTCTAGTGGAAAACTTTTTCCTCTCTCTCTCTCTCTCTCTTATATACATATAAAACCTTTGTGCAATAAAACATTTAAAAGGATGTTAAAGATTCTTTATGGAATCACAGATGCCAATAAGAACCTTTATTTTTAGGAGTGTGTTGTTGTGATGGAGATATTGCTTTTCCACTGTTACAACAGAAAACTGCTCATTTATTTTACTTTACCTACTTCTGTTTTTATTTCTCATTGAATGTGTTACTTGTTAGTAGCAACTGCCCAAATAGGATGTTAGATGCATTTTAACACAACATCGGTTCTTATAGGAGGAGTGGAGCCCTGTGCTTTAAGCTATAATGATCAGAAGGAAAGCACCCACACACTGCAGGATATGAGGCTTTCATCGGTGTGTTCTTGTTTTAAAATGCTGGATGTGCTTTTGCCCTTTGTGTCTGATAGCATAATGCATGAGTAGGAGGAAGATCTTTTTTCCATTCCTTAACACCCATCATTACTATGCAATAGTCTGCTTTGTGACCGCACAATTTCGAACTGGCTGGGCTTTCAGATATTACTTTGCTTTGTGTATCACACGACCCCCTACAGCACTGCACAGGAGGCATCATTTTTTAATTTTGATTTGTGCCTTTATGGGGTTTTTGGCCCTTTTTTGAGCATGACAGCGCTGTGAATCGTCATTATATGGCAAAAGCTGTGTAACGATTGTTCAGAAATGTCGACTTTTGTGTTCCACAGAAAATAACAGCATATAGCCTTGGAAGCACTATTTTAAATTTTAGCTGAACAATTTCTTTACCGTACACTCTTTAGTGAAGGACAACGCTTAGCAAGAGAAATATTCTTGACTGAATGTAGTTTTTTTTTTTTTATCTTCTAACAGATAATGTTAATTGGATGTAGAGAATGTCAATGATTTCTGTGCTGTAGAAAATATTAAGCCATTTTAAAATAGATTCATGTGTTTTCTGAAGAAAAATAAGTGCTTGTTTGCAAAGCTCACCAAAAATAATAATAATAATAATATCCTAAACACTTCATAAGTTATTTGTATGAGTAAATAAATATTAATGGAATTATACTTGAGCCACTTATATATTATGCAATTCAATGTACATATTCAATGTAATATGCAAAAACAATAATCTTATTACTATGTCCTCTCATTCACCATCCACCACAGTAATCACTCAAGTTATTCCATTTCCCAAAACCAAACTGTCATATTTTTAAAGAACAAACACAATTTTAAAGCAATTAACTTTCATGTAAAGCGGAAACCACTGAAACCTGTAGATAATGATGTGGAAATTGCTTTTCCTCAAGAAAATGTGATTGACTGCGTCACAACGTGGCCCCGCTGTGTGGCTTTTTTTTTTTTTAAGAGATGAGAAAAAAAAAGCTCCACAGCTGTGGCTTTATGAATGACATCTTATTAAAAGCAACACATTTGTAAGAGAAATAGTATTTACAGAAATCTAAGGGATTGAAAGTGTGAGAAGTGTTGCATTGCTGTCTTTCTCATGCATCCTTACTCTGGCTTTACGATTGTGCACCTGTTACCTTTCTAATCTAAACTCTCTGCGCTTTGAACCAACGAAATAATAAAAAAGTATTGCTCTATAAATGTGGGACTTGAATTTGAAGGAGACATCTGTGATGTTACTCATCCTGTCTTTTTGTCAGGTTGCATTGTTCAAATTGGCACAATGCATCATTTATTTTTTAAAGACAAAGTCTGCTTTAGACAGGGTTAAATGGAGAATCCCTCCCAAGAGTAACTCAAACTGACAGTGTGAGATGTTGACAAAAGGTTTTCGCAGCACTTGTCAGTTCACCAAATCCATGTTAACATTAAGGCCTAATAGCTGGGAGATTAGACTTGTACGGTAATTAGTAGGTCAGGAATGTGCTGTATGTGACAGGCAGAAGAGGAGTGCGTGACTGGTGTAATTGTGTGTGTTTCTGGAAGAGTGCAAAAGATGTACTTCATATCAGCTGAAGCGATATCAGGTGGTGGGTGGAACGATCTCGCTCTCTGTCTAAAAGCTGTGAGATAACACCTAATTAGTGCTTACAACATTAACACACACCCTCTATAGACTACACAGAGCAGCTCGGGATGTTTACATTCACTTAAACAAACAGCTCAGTTGGTATCTTCAAGAAAAAAAAAATCCTGTTCTCATTACAGCTTTTTGTATTGGTATAGGGATGAATATGAATGAATTTAAATTATGTTTTCAAGTTTCATTAGAAAGAAACTTTGGTTTATTGGAAGCCCAGTCTTGATGATCTTAAATTCATCATGTGTTGCCACCTGTACTATTATGGGGATTATCAGTATATTCTCATTCTTCATCATGTGTTGCCACCTGTATTATTATGGGGATTATCAGTATATTCTCATTTAAAAAAATAATAATAACAATAATGTATATATGTGTGTACACACACACACACACACACACACACACACACACACACACACACACACACACACACACATATTTAAAGGAGTTTTGGGGATTTATTTTCTGTAGAATTTCATTTTTAGAAAAATAGTTTTTTTCGGAGACCGCAATAAAATTGAAGATTGATTTGTTTTATTTATGGTGTGACCATAGACCTGTATGTATTTTGGATAAAAACAAACACATTTTTTTAAGTTTAAAAAACTGACCAATATTCCTTGGTACCAAAATCAGTGGAATAGGTGGAATAGTGGAAAACTGGTTAGACACTCTGCTAAATATCTCTTAAAATACTTAATTGTGGTATTTTAAGAAAAAAGCCATATCTAAGTGGCCAATTCCTTAAGCCAGGCTCTTGGATCCTATGTCTTTTCAAATTGAAATAAGATTTTTCTCCTCTCCTTCATTGAAAAAGCCCATAGAAATGTTTTCAAAATCAGTAAAACCCAGAAGTTATTCACACTCCTCTTTTGTATGGATATCTGAAATCTGTGTAAAAATGCCCACTCTGTCATTACAACTGCACAATTACCTTTACACATACTCACACAGCAACTCAACAATAAGTGCTCATCTCTCACAGAACGTGCAAAAGCTTTCAGGAGATGCCGAAATACAGCTAACAGTCTCGTCATCTGAGAATAAATATTTGTCATTTGTCCTTCATAATCTATATTCCCATCTGTGGTCTAATGCACTTTGAAGCCTTGGATGATAAAAAGAATTTTCATCCCGTTTCCACTTCTGGTCTCTTTAAAACTCTAGTCTCAAGGTTGTCTATTAAAAGCCACCTGACTGCTGCATTTGCTAGTGAATTCTTTTCTCCTCTTATTCTGTTTCATTGTTCAGAAAACATAAAGGCAAAGCTGCTATTATGATGAACCAAATGAAATTATCTGTTTTCTAAATTCCCCTGCCATTGCAGGGAGGTTTTGTGAGGAAAATAGCCATTGTGATGTGAGCCTGTCCAAAAAGATAATGGTGCAGCTGACATGCTGAGTGGGTGAAGTTGGATCCTCAGCAGTGAATGGGTGCCATCAAAATGAGAGTCCAAACAGCTGAAAAAACAACACAATAATTGTGAAGCAAGAGAGGCTCTTGTGGTTTATTGTGATGTATTTATCAACTGTTTGGACTCTCATTCTAATGGCACCCATTTACTGTAGAGGACCCATTGGTGAGCAACTGATGTAATGCTTTATTCCTTCATGTCTCTTGTGATGAAAAAACTAAATCATCTACAACTCGGATGGCCTGATGGTGAGTACATTTTCAGCAAATGTTCCTTTTTGGAGAAATTATTCATTTAAAGACAGAGGGAGTTCAGTCTCACGGTCTCACGTATGTGACCGTTCTGGAAGCAAGAAGAATTTTCTTTGAGCGTCATACGGGGTTGCCAGGGGAACTGTGTCGTACATACAAGATTTACTGAACAAGTAAATAGCATTATAGTTTGAAAGCTATAAAGAAGTGGGGCACAGAAATGCCATGTTGACATCAAGTGCCCTTGAACAAAAACAGACTCACAATTGCGGTGTTGTAGCGTTCATCTTCTGAGACACCAGGGGAATAAAACCGTAATTACAGTCTAAATTGAACACAATGCAACAAGGTAAGAAAAGCAAATTAATTAAATTATTGTAAGGAGTCTGCTGTGCTTCTTTCACGCTGTGTATTAATTATTATTTTTCTTTTGCTGCAGTTGAGAAAAGGCTTGAGTCAGTATGTAATAGAAGAAAATAGAAAGAAGCAAAACCTTTGAATACATTCAAGACATCGTCAAAACTGTACTTTCAAAGCATTAACAAGATTCTCCATATCCAGAATTTTTTCTGACACTGATGCCAATAGATCTTCCTTATAACAAGGTTATTCAGGCAGTTTTGTTTTAATTGCTGTGCTTTATATGTCAGTTCCAGTTGTGATATGACCTTTCTGAGACCCCTTTCTAATGCTTAAATTCACATGCCTTCTACTTAAGGGTCAAGTTGGTTAAATGGACAATTTTTTGCAACCATGATGCAGTGAGTACCAACTGAAAAAACATGGCAATTGAAAGTACAGTGCATCTAGAATTAAAATGCTGAACTACAAATAATAGATCAATAAAGAGGAATAGGAAAATGGACATTGCAGTGTTGTGGCAGCTGATGGTGAAATAGATGATTGTGCAATGAATTGGAGCATAAGTGCATGATGGGAAGGTAGGTTGTGCAAAGCAGACTGCATGCGTAGGATGTCAAAAGGAGCTGTTCAGATCGGACAGCATTCAGAAAAAGACAGTTCCTGAACCCTTTTCCCTTCTCAGCCTTTAGTTAAGCTTAATAATTGTTAGTTCCAACTTAATTTGGAATGATGTCATTCTAGTCTAGCATCCATGCTATTTGTGTATTAAATATTTGTACAGAAATAATAAAAGAAGTTTGGTTATGTGCTATTCCTAATTGTACAAAGATGTAATTACACATTTGCCATGCAAACACCGTTCAATGAAATGAAGGTAAAAAAGATAGCTTTGATGTCTAATCCCTCCAATATTGGTCATAGACTTTCTCTCTATACTCTTGTGTATGAATAATTTATTAAATGATTAAATCATTTTTAATGAATGCTTTGTGGTAGGCAGCTCTTTGGCATGTGAGTGTTGGAGGAACTCTTGAGGAATCTCAAGAGCCTTTTACGTTTATACGGTGTTCTGTTTTAATTACTGTCACTAACATGCTAATTATGATGACTAAGAATGAAGCATTACCATTTTCATATTATACATGGACTGTCCATGGAGAGGCATCACCAGCTCTATGACAGTAAAGTCTAGAGCCCAATTCACATGGATGGTTTAAATGACACAAAAAATATATCCCACCGGACAGTGGCTGATTTGATTTGTGGTTTATTTAAATTTAGAGTTGTAAGGATTAATAAGCAGGTTGCAAAGTGATATAATAGCCAACATAACATATAGATGTTGTATGACATAAATTTCATTGACATTGACATTTCAAATGCCAAATATATGTCTCACGCTCCCACATGTAAACACAAAACTCTTCGGATATTTTGTAGAAACATTGATTCTAGTACTGGGTCAAGGTGTGTTTCCCGACTCGGATCTCAGAAAGTAGCAAGACTATAGCGGTTACCTGTGAAGAGAGACATGATTGAACTCAGCATTTTGTCCCAAATGAGGTCAGAGAACTGAAAGGTGTAAAATAGCACATACTGTCTCTATAGATTATTGTGAATTTGCTTGGTCTGTGAGGGGGTCTGAGTAAAAATAATAGTCTGTTAACAAAATGTTACCTGAATGACCTGAGCTTTAAGTGTATTGAAAAAAAAAAGCTACTGCCACTGGTTTTCACATAGTTTAAGTGGAAGACATTTTTTCCACAAGCAAGTGAAGTGATTTCTGCATTTCCAACAAAATATTCTGTTTCTGGGGCTCTTTTATTTAAACCAGATTCACTTTTGATAATAACAGACCCTTTTCTTGGTGTGATGTGGAGCATATGAACATGGTTGTTACATCAGAATCAATTACAGAGGGACATTTCCAGATAAAGTATTTGAGGTTTGTCGTATGCTTTAGAGACCATTTATACAAGAGTATATATATGAGTCAGTCAAATCATTTTCCAGCCAGCCGTTAACCTGTGATCCTTAATTTGTTGATGAAAATAACCTGCAATTTCAGCTCAGTCAGTGTGACAATAATTGTTTCACGCCCTGAAAATAATTTGTTGTTTGGTAGCTGTACTGTGAATGGCCAGGCCTCCTTGTCCCCTTATGTCTCTGCTAAAATAAACAATGGAAAATAATGTGGCATGACCTCCAATGAGTGGATTTACTGGAGATGTCACCAGGACAATGAGTTCCATAAGGGACCCATCAAATCTGGTAAGCTAAACCATGTCTGTAGGACTAATAATTTCATCTTCATAGCAAGACGTTTTTACTGAATTATTAAAGATGTGATTTTATTAAGGAAACACTTTAATTATACACCGAATAATTCATTCTGATTGGTCCGTAAACTCGATATTTGACCGTTGTCCGTGGCAACATCCCCGTCTCCGGTAACACTTCATGCCAATGTAATTTAGAAAAACTCAATGATGCCACCTTGTGGATGAAAATTGTTAGCAACCAACTGAAGTAAAAATAGCATTGGAGGGCGTTAGTATTAATTATTAAAGCAACAAATCTGTTATTGGTTGTATTTTACAAAGTGGATAGCATGCCACTTTGTAAAATAATCTTATCCACCAAAATGAAATGAAAGAAATTAATCCTTTTTTTTCCAGCAAGAATGCAATTGATCACAAGTGACAGTAAAGCCGTTTATAATGCTATACAACATTTAAATTACAATTAAATGCAGTTCTTTTGAACCTTGAAGTCACCAATAGTATTCTGAAAAATTACATTTTCATCCAAAATCACATCCAGAAACTGACAGGAGAAAAACTGATTATTTGCACAAAGACCGAGAGGACGGTGACTTTAGTGTTGTCCCTAAACAGCTTTGCTGTTAGGCTTGTGCACTGTTAGCATGAAGATTACCTGAGAGGGCCATACTGGTGGGAAAGCCATAACCTGTGGTGTCTTCTATTAGCAGAGATGAGACCTCAGTGCACGTGTGCTGTGGAGATGTGAATCTTTTTATACTTAGCAGTGTTTTGGCCATCAAATCATATTTCCTCTGGCTGACAATACAGCCACAGCAGTCTACCTGAAATCACATGCCAACATGAAACAGATGTTGAAATATACACACAGATTTAAAGAAGATAAATAATGGTTGGTGAATACTACTCCTATTTTCATATCTCAGCTGTATTTCAAGATATCAGATAAAACTAGAGCTTCCCCTTGTGGCTGTGCACAGAAATGCTGCTAGCTTAAGAGAACTAAAGAACAGGTGAACGAGGTTTTTACATTTTCTCCTACACATGCTCACTGGCTGGCTCTGGTTCCTCTTTCAATTAAATTTATTTTCATGACTTCATATGAAGTCACCCTTGTTAAGTTAAGGTATAATCTTCACCCTTCGTGCGGTCAAACGTGGGTAACCGGCTCCGGTCTTTAACCACTAGTTCATTCTGTGTGTAGAAACTGCATTATATCTGCAACAACTGACCGAGTCTCAGTTTGAGTAATCCCCAAAAATATGGTTAGATCACCACACTTAAAGTCCACATGAAAGAAAGCTCAAGTTATTCTACATTGACATTTCGACAGTCGATATAAAGCATTTGCTACAGTTTTTCAGAGCTAAGATATTATATTCATAACAGTGGTTCTAAACTGGTTTTACATTGGAAAAGTTGGAAAAGTGAAGACTCAACACAATACTGTTGTCAAGCATAGGACCAACAATATGCTAAATAATTGGGGAATTAATTGAAAAATTCAACAAAATGCTTCTTGTGGTCAATAATTTACCATAGAACATATTGCTAGATGGATTTTATTATTTGCATTTGGCTTTTTTCCCCCTGCTCCCATGTTGGCTCAAACATGGTTATTTTCAATGCAAATGAACCCATCCTTAATGTAGCCTTGGTCATATTTTCCTTTCACCTTGCACTGTTTTATTCTTGGATTTAAAGATGAAGGTATGTTATGCAACTTCTTCATGTTGCATCTCTGCATAAATTGGCTGGCGTGTCCCAGACTTCTGTGAAATGTGTCCATTTGATTGGACACATGGCCTTTGATGTTGACAACAAAAGATATGGGAAGCCTTTTCTCTTCCACTGTAAAAGCTTGTTTATTTTGCTAGATGGATTTTATTATTTGCATTTGGCTTCCCCCTGCTCCCATATCAGGAAAAAAAAAAGTTGGGGTCATACCCACCAGTTTCTTTATAATGTTGTAGAAATTCAATAGGATAAGTTAATCTAACTGAAGTTCTGGGCACTGCAGCGAGTGTGGAAATCTTCTTTGACATCTTAAACTTGTAATTAAGGCTAGAAGATAATAACAGACAATTTATCTACAGAAAGCTGTTTTCATTGTCCCTTGAATTTATTAATTGCATGCCAGGCCAACGATGAATTGGGCTTCATGATGAATTCTTAATCGATTCTGCCTAGCTTGAGCGTTTTGTGTAACTACTCAAAGAATCTCAATAAAAGTCTGTAATGAACTGGAGAGAAATGAAAATGGCTTCAAAACTATTGCCAGAATCGAAACAACTCCATTAGCCACTAACAGTCCAAAATAAAGTGAAATATGAAGTGAAAGTTGACCTGTAGCGGTAGTAAAATAGGGTGCACGTTTGTGGTAGGGAGTGCATATATGCTCAGATTCGCCCCGTAGTGGAAACCACATGCAGCAACTGCACAAACACCAAAACCTGAACGTGCAGGGTCAGGTTTTTCTCTGTCAGGGACGAACAGAAAGCTTTGGCTGTTAGGCTGACTGACTGAGAGATGCTTCTTCTGCTGCTGTGTGTTGTTCTCCAGGCTTTGTCCTTGTCTCAAGGTAAAATAGTTTTGGTGTATGGTTTGTGTAGGCAGACTGGGTCTTTCATCTAGAGAGCTTGAGTTCAACTGCTATTAATATTCAATATTCTGGCAAAAAAAAACAAAAACAAAAAACTAACAAAACATTTTAATATTTAATAAAGGACCTAGTGGTTTCTCTATTAATTTGATGATACTTGAGGCTGCAGAATTCTCAAAGGGTATTGCACAATCTTGCTAGCTCTTGAGAGACAATCACTATCATAGATGGAAAATCAAATGTGCACTTTCAACAAAAGACTTGGTGTAAAACACGCTTTGTGGTTGAACAAAGCTCAGTTTAACTAATGCAGCACAATGCTATCTGAAGGCTTTTTAAAAAAGTGACAAAAGAAAGTTTTGCCTGGGCTCATTACGTCGCCTGTGTAAAGTGCTGTTTGAACAAAGTGCAACCAGAGATTCGTTTATGCACTTCAGTGCACTATGAAACACTCGGTAAATAATAAGATGAACTTCACAGGAGATTGAATGAAGAAAGATGACTTCATTTGTAAGACAAATGCATATGATGGCTAAAAATAAAGAACAACATCTTATCGCTGAAGGTTCCATTTTTAGACTACATGGAGTTCATTTAGATTTAAAAAAAAAACAAGCTACGGATCTTATTAACATGATAATGTGGCATTTACAAGACTCTGCATTTATAGAAAAGTGTTTCCATAATAGTGAAATGTGCTGCTATAAAGAATGCACGGAACTTGACAGACATAGAGTGTGTGCTACAAATCGTATTTTGATGAATAATACCATACATATGCCTGGTCTGAATAAAATAACTGTTAATCTGAGGAAGATTACATAATGCAAATAATCTTAAAAGACAATTCTTGCAAATCTTTTGCTTTGGTTTGATCTTAATGATCTCATTTTGTAAAACAACAAATGTATTGTTATAGAGAATGTTAATTATAAAACAATTCTCAGAAATTGCATGAATTATTAGAACGATGTAAGGTTACGCTGAATTTTATGTAAGCAATTAAACATTTTTTTTAAAAGTTAAATGTATTTGGCTCATACAATAAATAATGTATTACCTATAATGCAAAGCGATATTATTTCTTATACATGTATTTCATTCTGTAATTATATATATATATATATATATATATATATATATATATATATATATATATATATATAAATATATACATTTTTATTATGTACTAAAGTACACATAGACATCATACGATTTTTGTAAGAAAAATGAATATTTTTAGATTCTCTGAGGATGTCTAAAGAGAGTGAGAATGTAATGGTTATTAAAAAATGCAATTATCATTTTCCTGAATGAATTTTATACTGTGCCTTTTTTAGAGTACTCTTTATTGGCCACGCCGAGTGTTGGCTCGGAGTGAGGCAGATGGAGAAAAACTAATTTAGAGGACCATGCTGTGTTGAAATACAAGATCAGCAACTCTTTTATCTACAGTAGTTTGCGTTAACACAGCAGGTTTTCAAGAAATAGTCCTATAGTTATAAATAACTACAAATTTGCTATATGATTTATCTACGTTCTCTTTACACTACAAGCCATTCAAACCTATTTCATGGTTTAAATGTTCTTGTTCAACAATCTCATTGCTACTGTCTTTGATAAATAGCAAATTGGAAGACTGTTTAAGCACTTTGTTCTACTTTTACGCTTTAGACTGAAATGACAGTTCATGATGTTTTTTTTTTTTTAATCTTCAGGGCTCAATCTTACAGATCAGCGACCTTCCAAGAGTGTGAAAAAGCATGCTGATCATATAGACAAACAGAGTGAGTTGAATGATTACTGCTACTCATGCCTTCCTTTGAAAGTGTCTTGTCTACATCTGCATCTTATCAGTTATCAGTGGGTGCCGTTAGCAGCAATCTCACGACAATCAAAAAAAAAAGCTAGCTTATTTAAAAGAGGGCTGCAAAATCAAGCAGTTGATCAAGATGTTGAAGAAAATGCACGAGAACTGTGTTTGAGGTAGTAACTCCTATAGTCAAACTGAACAGAGAAAAGACCACTGCAAGATTGCACAGAACTGATAGAGCAATCTACCACCCCAGAGTCAACTGCCACGATTTATTGCACGCTAGAGTTTATTTTAAAATTATTAATCACTGTGTGAAGGAATGTTGTAATGATCATGTAAATGCTGTACGCAATCACACAGGCAAAAAATGCTGGAGTCGCAAGGAAAAGTCCTTGCAATCATTTGGGAGAGCCTCAACCGTATCCGGCAATTAAGCACAATGTCATAATTTTGAATTTATGTAATTACTGTTTAATTTAAATCACCAAAAACATAATTTTAGATTAAAAAAATGTAACACAATTTTGAGCCTTCTCTGCAGCGTTACAGGAAGATGCTTAAATGATCACCATCTTCCAAATTTGTATAAATATTGCAATTCATTGCATATATCAACCCTGTTATTCAAGTCAAAAAATGATCAAACTGATATTTTTCTTCATCTTATTGAAAATTTATTTTACAAACATTTACTTCCATACTAGCATGCCCCTTTTTTTTGTAAAAAAAAAAATATTATTACACACATTTTGTCTATTACACTTTGATAATTATTCAATGTTTAGCGTTAGAATGAAATTACACAGATTCTTCCCAGATTGTTAACAGGGTAGTAAAAAAATATATTATAATATTAATAAGATAAATCGTGGTTTATCTGTATAAACTTCCCAGATTGTTAACAGGGTAGTAAAAAATATTATAATATTATATTTAAAATTATATTTTCTTTAGATTAAGCACCTTCTTCCACCAACCGTGTTGGTAAAAAAACAAAAGGTCTTTGTTTTTTATGTTTCAAGCTCTGTTATATATCGTGTTTTCATGCTTCTTTATCAACTACACTATCATTCAAATGTTTGGGGTCTGTAATTTTTTTTATAAGAGGTATTTTACACTCAACATAAAACACAGAGTACAAAACATTAATATTGTGAAATTACAGTTTAATTAAATGTTTTCTATTTCAATATGTTATAAAATGTGACTTACTACTGTCACCTGATCTATTAGAAATCATTCTAACATGCTGATTTGGTGCTTAAGAAACTTTTCTTACTATTGTCAAAGTTGAAAACAGTTTGTGGGAAACTTTTTCAGGATTATTTGATGAATAGAAAGTTCAAAGGAACAGTATTTATTTGGAACTTTTTTTAAAACAATTTTAAAGACTTTACTGTCAATTTGATCAATTTAGAGCATCCTAACTGAATTAAAATATACATTTCTAAAAAAAAAAAAAAAAACGACTCCAAACTTTTGAATAGTAGTGTTTTTCACGACCACAGTGGAACATCAGACCAGTGACCTCTGACCCTGTCACCCCAAAGCAAGGCCTTTA
Organism: Carassius carassius; assembly: GCF_963082965.1. Lineage (NCBI taxonomy): Eukaryota > Metazoa > Chordata > Actinopteri > Cypriniformes > Cyprinidae > Carassius > Carassius carassius. The sequence continues at coordinate 27,773,211 of NC_081769.1, read as the reverse complement.
GAATGAGTCACAATTCCACTGATCTGCATCCTGTAGTCATAAATCAGGAGAACTTCATGAGCTCAAACCACACTGCGGAGGCAATGTCATAAACTTTCAATATAAAAAAAGTTCTTTCCCCAGTGTCCTCCATGCTACAATATGACATTTCCACAGGAAGTGACTCACGGGATGTGGCTGTGTTGCAGTGCTACAATGCTTTGCAACACAAAACAATGCCCCACGGTTTAGATATACTTTGCTGTTTGGGTCTAAATAAAAGTAGTGTCTGATGTACTAGAAATACACACTCAGATAAGATCAGTGTCTGGATGCAATGTTGGAAAATGTTCTGACTCAATACAGCATGCTGTAAAGATAACAAAGTGAATACATTCATGAGAAAGATAGAAACAGTCAAGGTAGAGGATTGAATGAAATAACTGAATGACTTCTTTTTGGTCCTTCTGAGCTAGTTGAGCTATCCACCCTAAGTTTGTCCGAAGGCTGCTTTGGTGTGCCTAGGGCTCTTTACAAGAACACTACACTCGATGTGACTCTCAACCTTTTGGATGCTGAGGACAAGAAAGAACTTGCTCTCCAAATCTGTGAACGTTTAAGTTGTGGCCGTGTTCTCAAGCACAACGTTACTGCAACAGTGCACAATGGCACTTGTCTTGCAGACTGCATCCTGAGAGACTCAAAACTGCACAACTGTACTACAGCTGCAAAAGGGGACTGCGTGAATGCAACTGAAGTCATTTGCGGTGAGTCATCTGAGGTCTTCTCAGAGACCTTTTGATAAGTGTTCTACTTTTGTTTCATTGTTGTAATTGTGCTATGTTCGGGCTGACCACTGTCTTCCAGAGCACCGTGATGTCCAGTTGGTTGGAGGACGTGATCACTGTGCTGGTCGGGTGCAGCTGCTGCATTCTGAAAATTGGGGAACAGTGTGTGATGATGATTTTGACCTCAGTAGTGGACATGTGGTTTGTGCCCAGCTGAGATGTGGACATGCGATAAGTCTGGACTTTTTTGGGCCTGGAACAGGTACCATCTACATCAGCCAAATGAAATGCAATGGCTCTGAGAGAAGCTTATGGGAGTGCAGCTCAGTCAACACCACTCTCAACAACTATTGTGGACATAAGGAAGATGCTGGCGTTGTGTGTTCAGGTACTATACACATTCTGATTCTGTACACTTTACTGGAAAGTAGAATTTTTCACAGTGTTTTCAATTGAAAAATATATAGATAAAAATATATAGGAATTGACTGGATAGTAAAAGTGGACAATATATACCTGATTGGAGAATGCAAGTTTGTTTAAACAATATTAAATAGCTTTTGCCAATTGTTTGATATTATCTAATGATGTCAAAAGAAAAAAAAAAGCAAATCTAAATTTTGTTTAGATTAAAATTGACTAGTGCTGTCAAATAATTAATCACATCACAAGTTCTTATATATATATATATATATATATATATATATATATATATATATATATATATATATATATATATATATATATAATGTCTGTGTACTTTACAGTGTATATAAGGATATAAATACACACACATACAGTATATATTTTAAAATATAAAAATAACTTATTTTTCTTAAATATATGCATGCATGTGTGTGTATTTATATATACATAATAAATATACACAGCACACACACACACATTATAAAACAAAAACTTTTATTTTGGGTGTGATTAATTACGATTTATCACTTGACAGCATTAAAAATTACAAAGAAAATTTTAGGAGCACTTTATTTTACAGTGTCCTTGTTATTATAATTATGTTATATTATGTTATATTATGTTATTATAATAGTAAATTCTAAAGTAAATATGTATAAGTATGTTCAGGGGTGCACATAGGTTTTATACTCATAAAAGTACCTGAAAATATGGTTTGTTAATCACACTGCACATAATGTGACTCATTAAATATACATCAAAATCAAATAATTAATGATAGTGATAATAGTATTAAAGTACTTTTTGTATTTAAGAGTATGATGACATAACTATTAATATATTTAAAAAAAAAAATTTGAGTGTTAAATAAAATTACAATTACTTTATAGTATGTTTAAAAAATATAATGCTAGTATTTACATTTTTTTTATTTTATATTTTTTATAAAATAAGCAAGCTTTTAATTTGGAGGGTTGCGATGCTGGTCTTAGCGCTGCCGAGTGGAGCGTCAGTGAATAAAATATTCGTTTTGCATTTTGATGTTAAAATGGCAGCGCATAGCCTAGATTTATGCTTTATGTTCGAATGGAAATCTTATACAGTATTTCAGTTAGTTGATCTAAAAGGTGATTGTGCATTAGGAGCTGTCAGTCATGTTGGTATGCAAATGAACAGTCTGAATTTATTTACACTGCGCATTTTTTATTTTTCTATCGCGCATGAGCACCTGGGTGCACCACTAATGTGCAACCGAATATGGTAATGTTAGCAATGTGGTTAATTAACATTTCTCATAATTATACTGTTACAAGGACACCTTAAAATGAAGTGTAATCCATTTTTGTTTGAAATAACATACACTGTTGAATCATTCAGTAAAAACAAGACAGAAATATGGCCAGCTTGAACTTTGTGTTGAGACACCAGACATCTGAGGTGTAGAAACCAACTCTTTTTGTGCTAAATGCCAAATTTCCTGTGTGTACCTGAGGTCCTAGTACATGGCCTCTTGAGGTGGACCTTACCACAATTTCACTGAAATGTGGGTCAGAATTAATTTTTAGGTTGGTGGGAAAGAATTTCCATGTCAGTTAGTCTAAAAAAATAGCTAAAAAAGTAGGGCAGGCTTATAACATTATTTCTGAAATGTCAAAACATGGATATATAAGCTTTAGATTTGCTAGTGTATTGTTGTGAAATGTATTTCTTTGTATCCAAATGGATTAATTGTCTATCCTATAGAAAGTATTCAGATCGCACTCATAGGCAACACAACCGAGCTGAACTTGACAACTCTGGTGGCAGGTGATGCTTCAGCTCCTTCAGTTTAAAAAGAAAAATAAATGATTAAAATCAACCTGCATGATTTCTGTTAATATAAACCTCTCTGTTTCTTTTAGTGTCAACTACAATGGCATCTGCACAAAGCAGCAGTGGCATTTCAGCAGCAGCGATCGGCTGCATCATCTTATCTATTGCTCTGCTTATGTTTATTGTTTTAAATGCTGCTGCCTATATGCATTTCAAAAGAGCAAAGGGCAAGTATAAGCATGTTTTACATGTAAAAGCACTACTCACTCATATCTTCTGAAGCAGTGGAAACAGTGGCATCAGGGTGTTGCAGTAGGGTTAGTAACTAAATAAAATCCACTGCACTAAAATAACTGACTGTGAAAATAAAGTGGCACCAAAAAATATTCAAACCATTTTAGATCGCATGAAACAGTGGCATCTGAAAACACTAAACAAAAAAACACACATCTTAGAACTGAATAAAATGGAACCGAGCAAGTATAGAGCTGAGCTACAACAAACAGACTTGTAGGTTTTTTTTTTTATCATTGTCTTACTCTGAGAGCCTCATTGTATATGCATACAAATACACCACTGATTTTACTGCTACTGTATTGTTATGATCTTCAAAGGAATTTACTGACTTCTTTTCAATTTCTGAGTGCATTCAGTGTATTCCATTCAAATAACAGGAAATTCTTTTTTATAGAACATGATTAGCGACAAACCTTTTGTGAACTATTTGATTTTAGTAAATAGGACAATACAAAAAGCTTAAGGCAATGGTTTAGTGCTGCATGGGGAAGTTTAAGTCATTTGTTTTTATCCTCTTCTCCAACAGAATGTGAGATTAACCAACAACACAGTAATTCTCACACAAGCCTGGAGAACCAGTATACTGCAGAGATAGGAGTCTACAACACACAATCTTTCCACACTGCTCGGGGTGATCAGTATGGTTTGTATTGCTATTGTTTTTATTTTATATTTTTATTTTCTATGTCCTCACTGATTTTTTTATTTATAGTATTTATTATAAATATTCTTAAATCTATTTCAGAGTATGGTCTGCTGTTATATGGAATATTAACCCATATTTGTTAGGTTTTTATTTCACAGAATGTGAATTTAATGTTGTTATTATTATGAATATTAATCATGTGAAATAATAATATAATTACACTATTTTATTGAAATAAGTGATTACATTTTAATTAACTGGGTCTTCAATTATAATATACATGAAATGATGACTTCATAACTATCTGTTTTGTCATTTCTGTAATGGTCAAACTTAAACTTTTGCAATGTTTTTTCACTCCTCAGACAATCTTGGCCCGAGAACGAGCCCAATCAATGTCCGCAGATTTACCAAGAGAACAAACCGACCCACTCACAACTCGGACAGCTCCAATGATTCAAACTATGAATATCACAACAGCAGTCGACCACAAACACTGCATCTAAACCCATCAAGTATGCTGGTTTTAGCAGACGACACATCTATTGCAGATGACCACAAACATCAGCTAAAATAGATATTTTAATCAGTCCTCATTTAAAATTACACACATCAGAGAAATATCGTTTTTACACAAAGCCATATATTATTGCTTTTATTGCCATTTTTACATAAAACAGTGTCAGTGAGTGTTGGTGGAGGAAAATAGTTTCCTTTTATACTTTAATTCAAATTAAAAACTCATCTACATTATAGAGAGCTTTCAGACCACACTGCAATCTTTGAACACAATTATTCAGCTTTTGACATCTCCCTTATTAAAGTTTAAAGTTATTTTAAATGGTGCAAAATGTCAAGATACACTACTATTCTAAATGTTAGGGGTTGATAAGATTTTTGTTTTTTAATTTAGTGTGTTATGCTCACCAAAGACTGTATTTATTTGATACAAAATACAGTAAAACAGACATATTGTGAAATCTTTGCAACTGTTTTTGAATTAAACATATTGTAACGTAATTTATTTCTGTATTGGCAAAGCTGATTCTTTAGCATTATTATATCAGTCTTTAGTGTCTCACAAATCATTTTAATATGCTAATTTGATGCTCAGGAAACATTACTTATTAGTAGCAGTAAATACAGTTGTGTTGGAAACTGATGCATTTTATAATTTTTTATGCACAATTTTGTTTTTGCAACAATGTTAAGTTTTTACTTTAGATTAATTTTACACATCCTTGCTGAATAAAGAATTATCGCTAGCATTTATTTTACAGTCCTGTTCCTCATGTACATACTATGTACTAATTATAGTAATTACAATAACTATGTAATAAGTAGGTACTAGTAATTTTGCCTCTTTTGCCTCCAGAAGTAGATGTAAATTATTTAAGCAGTACATCTTCTGGCGAGAGCTATTAAAACACAGAGACTGACACAGACAACATTTTCATGTCACATATGCTTAAATAAATCATACATCGGATTTATTTGATTAATCCAGAGAGAACATGTTTAGGTGTATCTACTTATATTGGATTTTTCTTTCCCCCAATGAAGGTGAGAAAAGTCCATCATTGCATGAAAAGTCACCATTTGTACCCCTGTCTTACGGTGACCATCACTTATCAAACCCTGACAGTCAAGGTAAAGATTAGATGTAAAACTCTTGATCAAATCGCAGATTGTACAAACTTTTTCCACCTCTGGGTTTCCGCAGGTCCTTAAAAAGTCTTACATTTAGTTGTAGCATTTAAGATGTTTTATGGCCTTAAATTTGATGCAAAAAATTGTTAAATATAATTTCAAGACGTCTTAAATTTGGGAACAGAAAGACAAGAATTGTGGTAAAAAGACTATTATTTCTTAGAATAAATATGATTGCTACACATTTTAAAGTGTGCTGCCGCTACCAGGAAAACCACTGTATTTCTGCCATACCAAAAGTACCACCTGCTGGCAGAAAAAGAATTGCATTTTCATTAAGCACGTCTGCTGTTTTTGTTCAGACAAATGTGAAAAGCAACCTTTTATTTTTTTTCACACTGCAAAGGAGTAAATGTGAACTGGTGGATTGACGTAAAAAAAAACATAAGTTATGTTATTTAATTGATACAATAAATGATTGACAATTGTTAAAATTAATATAATAGTTGATACTTTGTCATCCATTTTCTTAAAAATGGTTTAAAGGCTTAAATGTGACGTTTATCATTTAATAATCTTTCATGCTTTTATGGTCATTTTACAGTTTAATATGTTAGCATAGACATTGCCCTACCCTGCTTATATGGTATTAATTTGATTTGTGCAGGTATCAACAAGCATTACATTTGAGCTTTAAAATCCTGCAGATATCCTGCACCTTTAAGGTTAAACGGTATCTTGTGGTAGGGAAATAAATTTCAGATTTATGAATTCTCTTTTGTCTTCAGCATTGGATGTGAATGATTCAAGCAGTACATCTTCTGGCGAGTGCTATCAAATCACAGAGATTGTCACGAACAACAATTTCATGTCGCGTATGTAAAAATAAATCATACATTGGGATAATTTAATTAATTTAATCCAGAGAGAACATGTTTATGTTTATCCACTGATATTTCCTTTTTTTTTTTTCCTTAATGAAGGTGAGGAAAGACCATTGTTGCATGAAAAGTCATCATTTGTACCCCTGTCTAGCGGTGACCATCACTTATCAAACCCTGACAGTCAAGGTAAAGCTCTGATGTAAACCTCCTGATGAAATCCCAGACTGTAAAAACTTCTTCCACCTTCAAGGTTAAACAGTATCTTGTGGTAGGGAAATACATTTCAGATTTATGAATTCTCTTTTGTCTTCAGCATTGGATGTGAATGATTCAAGCAGTACATCTTCTGGCGAGTGCTATCAAATCACAGAGATTGACACGGACAACAATTTCATGTCGCGTATGTAAAAATAAATCATACATTGGGATAATTTAATTAATTTAATCCAGAGAGAACATGTTTATCCACTGATATTTCCTCTTTTTTTTTCCTTAATGAAGGTGAGGAAAGACCATTGTTGCATGAAAAGTCATCATTTGTACCCCTATCTAGCGGTGACCATCACTTATCAAACCCTGACAGTCAAGGTAAAGCTCTGATGTAAACCTCCTGATGAAATCCCAGACTGTAAAAACTTCTTCCACCTTCAAGGTTAAACAGTATCTTGTAGTAGGGAAATACAATTTCGAATTTATGAATTCTCTTTTAACTTTAGCAGTGGATGTGAATGATTCAGACAGTACATCTTCTGGTGAGTGCTATCAAAACACAGAGATCGACATGGACAACAGTCTCCAGTGTGGTAGGTTCACATAAATCATTTAATATTGAGGCTTGAAGGGTATTTTCATTTAGCATTCTGAGGATTCATTCTGTCAGTTGAAAGTTCACGTACTGTTTATTCTAAAAGACGAGGAAAGCCCATCATTTCCTGAGAAGTCACTACAGACACCCCACAGCACTCAGATGACAGGAAGCACTGCTGGTTACAGCGGCTCTCATGTACCTGTATCCCACAGTCAAAGTACATATTTGATTTAACAATGTGACAGTTTTGACAACCGTGTATTTTGATAGGAATATGTGTGATTTTTTTTTTTTTGTGCATGGCAGATGGGAATGATTCAGACAGTACTTCATCGGAAGAGTGTTATCAGAACACAGAGATTGATGAAAACGCCTTTGACCATTATGGTATGAATGAAACATACAGTATATATACTTTCCATTTATTCATTTAAAAGATGCTTTTATCCAAAGCGACTTACAAATGAGGAAAATGGATCAAAATCAACGAAAGAGCAATGATATACAAGTGCTATAACAAGTCTCAGTTAGCTTAACGCAGTAAACATAGCAAGTTTTTTTTAAATTATATAATAAATTAAGAAAAAGAAAACAGATAGAATAAAGAATAGAGCAAGCTAGTGTTAGTGGCATTTTTTGTTTTTGTTAATTGTATAGTAAATAAAAGAAAAGAAATAGATAGAACAGAAAGAAAAAAAGAAGGTGGTGTTAGTTTTTTTTAAGAATACAAGCATGTTAATGAATAGAGTGCAAATCTACAGTATATATACAGTATAGTATAAAAAAGTAGTATGTACAGTATATAGTACAATATATAAATGCGATTTTGTTTTGTAAGACCACAAATAAATTTCTCTAATTAAATGCAAATATTTTATAATTATATCACCAGCAGAACAATTTGAGAAGTTTAATGCAAAAATTACAAGTTTGATTAGTGACCCAGTAATGGTGCAGAATCTTTAATATTGTTTCTTCATTTTGTTGTAATGTTTCTTTGTTTTAAATTATTATTATAATTCCTAGGTTTAAATTACAGTAATGCACCACTCAGGTTTGGGTTCAGCAAGAATTTAATTAAAAAAATTGTCCATGTAATTCTCATAATAATGAGGTTATGCTGTTTTAATTATTTTTTTTCCCTATAATAATAAGATGTTATCTTTAAAATAACAATCTCGTTTTTTGTAATAATGAAATCAGTGGTTTAATTAAGATTATTTTTCAAATTTCATTTTAAGAAACAAAAAGCTATCTATCTATATGTGTATATATCTATATCTATGTGTGTGTGTGTGTATATATATATACGTATATATATATATATATTTATATATAAATAATGTAAAACAATATGGTACAAAATATTTGTTTAAAATAAATGCTGAAAAAATATGCATTGTTTTCCAAAAGTGCAGCAAATTAGCAATAATTTCTCGAGGATCATGTAAACTTAACATTTATTAAGATAAAAATAAAAAGATTATTGCAATATTACACATTATTACTGTAATTGTATTTTTAATCAAATACTATGTTTCAAGGAATTATCTAAAAACATAACTAAAATTTGTGTCTCTTGTTTTTGGAAGGTGAGGAAAGCCCATCACTTCCTGAGATGTCACAGATGACAGAAAATACTGATGGTAACGGGGACCATCATGTACCTAGAAACCTCAGTCAAGGTACTTAACCATGTGACAGTCCTTCTTTGCTCAGAGCTTCCTTTCTGAAATCCCCCAACTCCTTTAAACCTAGATGTTTTTGTACAGCAAACTTGAATATTAATGCAAGCAGTATTAGTTTGCAAGTAAAACACAAAACTAATTAATTTTTTTTTTTTATCTTTTAGAAACAGATAACAGCAGCACAGCATCAGAGGCATCATATGTTAATGTACCACCTAAAGAGAGGGAGGACCATTCTGTTGAATCTTCAGAGAGCGACTATGATGAACTTGGAACCTGGTGATTTTGATTCTATTTATTCTGTGGACAATGGAGCTGTGGCCTAATGGTTAGAGAGTTGGACTTGTAACCCGCAGGTTTGAGTCTCGTTGCCGGCAGGAGTTGTAGGTAGGAAGGAGTGAATGAACAGTGCTCTCTTCCACCCTCAATACCCATGGCTGAAGTGCCCTTGAGCAAGACACTGAACCCCCAGTTGCTCCCCGGGCGCTGGATCTATAGCTACCCAATGCTCCGGGTGTGTGTTCACTTCTCACTGCTGTGTGTGTGCACTTGGATGGGTTAAATGCAAAGCACCAATTCCAAGTATGGGTTACCACACTTGGCAAATGTCACGACTTTCACTTTCATGATGTGCATTTATTATTTGGGACAGATGACTCACAACATCACGTTCCTGAAAACCATGGAATGTAACACAGTCATGCCCTTGCAATACCTGAGTGTTTCTAAAGGAATATTCTGGAAAAACAGAAAAAAAAGAAAAATTCAACGTTCTCCATTTTATAATAATCTATAAACAACCATTTTATTATTAACATCCAATCTCATTCTTTTTACATTTCTAACTGTGTAAAATATCTAAAAATGTGCATTTGTATTTAGAATATTTGTATATGTTACAGCCTTTCCTTTTTCAAAATAAGAGTCTACATAATATAAACCAGCCACAGTGCTTCATCATTCTAAATGAGAATGTAGCGTCGTCAAAGAGACTCACAATTATATCACACAAAAACAACAACTTTTTGTTATCCAGCCCCACAAACAGCACAAAGCAAATTTTGAAAATGGCCAGCATTCTCTTTTGTGAGGAGGAGAGCATGCAACACTTACTGGTGGACAAAGATAAGATTTCAGAGTAGAACTGTTGCAGACTCGTGCTCATACTTTGTGTTTGCCACAAACCCACTTTAGCTGCTGTTGTTCCCTCAGGTCAGAGAGCGACACGGCTGAGTGCCAGCTACACTGACATGCGTACGCTCGCCCATCCTTTTTCCTTCTCAGTTTGACTTTTAGTTTGTGATGGTCAGGCATGTTATTCCTAAAGCAGGGGACAGAAGAGAAGCAATTCAACCTGGAGCGATCAATCGCACAGCTGACTCACTGCTTTAGTTTATTGACTGAAATTTATCACCAACTGCAAACCTTATTTTTTCAGTATTTACAACCTATTTATAGAACAAATTGCAAAAACTTATCTTGTGTGTGAGTGCTTCTCTCAAATTTGCATGTGTATTTAGAAATGTCAAACTGGTGCTGGACGTTGTCAACGAGCAAACATAAGTCATCTGGATATTCTGGACTCATTTCACCCTAATAATAATAATAATAATAATAAGATATTGTAATGAATACTATAAAATATAATAATATAAATGAAAATAATTATAATTTTTTTTATATATTTTGCACTGAAGATGGAAGGCTTTTTAAGGACCATTTTTTAATTTAGATTTTCTTTATGATTTAGATTTAATTTAGATTTTCTTCCACAAGAAAAGCACATTTCTGCCCTGTTTCAAGGACCAAATAGAAAGCTGTTTTTCGTAAACAAGCCTGGATTTTAATAGAATAACCATTAGAATGGAACCCAATGCACATAATAAAGCTGTATGATCCTGTGGTGCTGTTTCACCCAAATATCCTAATGATAATAATAATATAAAACAAATTATAACAATAATAAAAAAATAGTTTCTATTTTACACAAAAAATAGAAGCCTATTTTAAAGACAATTTTATCTACATTTGTAGGCTTTTTTTTATGATATTTTTAACCACAACAACAAATCTGAATCTTAAATGCAAGAACCAACTATTTGAAGACCTAATGATCACATGGTTCAAAACAGCATTACGGAGTTAAAATTTTCAAGCTTACCAAATGTCCTTGGAATTTTTAAGTCTATTCTGAGTTGTTAACTCCAGATATGGACTATGAACCATAAAGTATCCATATTTCAGAAGTGTAAAGGTTTCTTTCTACGCTATTCTATCTTGTACTTTAAACTATAGCAGGTAGTATAAGCAATATATACGCAGCTACTATCTTGAACAGGAACCTGTTTCAAAGGGGAAGCCTCAATTCAAGTTTCTAAAGCTTAACTGACAAATTCCAAAAACATTCTCTCCTAATTAAAGTTGCAAGCTTGAATATCATTAAAACACAAAGACGCTTCAACTTAAGAGCTCGGCTGTGTCTGAGCACACAGCGAAGTGCATCATGGCCTAAATACAGAAGATAACACCATAAAAGACATGGTTCGAATGATTCACTGTCTGTTTGATGCGAAAGTTGAGTGAGTTGCTGCAAGACACTGCGCTGAAGATAATAAGGAAATGACGCAGTCTGGAGGAAAAAATAGTTCAAGCTAAAAGGGTGGCGTGTTGCTTTGTTGAACGCTTGTCCAAAAGTGTTTCTTTATCAGCATGTGCAGATTTAATAAAGCTTTTCTGTTAGAGGGCAACATGATGACTTCAACAAAGATATCATTAACTGACATGCTGGTGCTATGCAAAAACGCCTGCCTGTGGCAGAATATAAATGAATTGATAATCTATGAGTAAAGTGTTGCATCTGCTACAGTGGGACACATGGATCAATGCTGCCCCCTCCTGATACATTACCTGAAAAATAAATAGTCACAGGAAGAGTCCCATTCCTGATCCTCAAACATGATTACGCTGAAATCGCAAGATGTGCATCTTAAACCGTTGCAGGCCCTTCAAAAACAAGTCGATTCTTGTTACAGACCACAGTCAGAATACATTTGCACGTGTCTAAGTAAATCTATCATACAATTTAAATAGGGGAAATATGTATTGTGATAGTGGTTGTTAATACTGAGCTCATTAGAAAATTCTTAAAATATGCATGAGGCCTTGAAGTCCATGCAAGATCTGATTCTGATGTAATTTTCACCTTTGAGAAACGCTGGTTCCAATTCCGTGTGGTACAGAACTTCCACCAAGAAACACAGGACAACATCTGTTTGAGGAAAAAGGTGAATGTTAATCAGTAACAACACACCTTAGGTCTTGAATCTAGTCGTTTCATGTTTGAAAGGCTCCATTGCTCCTGTAAAACTTGTATATTTGAATGTTTATGAAAACTAAAAACTTACTTCTTGGACGCTGTCTGTGAACATGCATCACTTCTGGAAGTCTTTGCTGCAACGGATTCCTGTTAGTACATGAGAGATTTTACAAATACTTGAGATGCTCTGCAAACAACAACTGGCAATATTAACTTGAAAAAATATGTTTACTTTGTTCACTGAACATAACAAGGTTTTGTCGAGTTATTTGACTTACATGAGTGCTGGTGGGCTGATAATCGTCATCCAGTATTTCCTGCAGCATAGCGTCAATATCATCATTATCATGTCGAGCTTTTTTGTATCCTTGTTTTCTGTAAACCGTAAAAATACGTCGAAACGTTAAAGTTTTGTCTCGGAAGAATCTGGTTTTGTTCAAGTCTTGGAAATCATGTAAAAATTATTGCCATTTGAGGCTGTTTTGTTAGCCTCGTGGTAAACCTTTTATCATTTCACTCAGGCTGGTAACACATTATTTGTGTCAAAAGTGTGTGGTCATGACTGTATAAGAAAAGGGTTTAACGTTAGTTTTAAATGATCTGCAGTAGTTTGTTTGTAGCTACGTTAGCTCTGGTGCTAATATCTCTAGCCAAATACCTGGACTGTTTCTTTTCCTCGGGGTTCGCACATTTTTGGTCCTTTTGTTTTAAAGCACAAGTTGATTGTTTAGACGCAGACGTGCTGCAACAAAACTTTGATTCGACTTCATCAAGTAAATCATCCAGATCATCCGCCATGATTATCCCGTGGAGTTTGTTACCATAGAAACGCGTGGATCATTTTTTTGCTATCCTGTCAATGCATAATATAACCATAGAAAGTAAAAGAAATATAACTAGTCAAATTCCACAAAATTAACTTTACCGATCTGTTAAACATTACATTTCCGTGCTCTGGAAGTTGGCCTAACACTTCCGGTTTGCTGGTTGGTTTACAGAACGGAAAACGTTTCGTTGTCGGCAGGATTCGAACCTGCGCGGGGAGACCCCAATGGATTTCTAGTCCATCGCCTTAACCACTCGGCCACGACAACTCGCAAAATAGGTCTTTTAGAGATGCAATTTTTTTGATAATATATAATGTAGGAATATAACCGGCTAATGTAAGTCGGCTAATTACGCACGGTCAATTATTCAGACGCGCAGAAGAAAATAAACACACTACATTTATCTTTTGAGATGGCTTATTGCAGTATTAAAACGACATTACTAAATATTCCAATGTGCTTTCTTGTGTGCATTTAAAATTATGTATTCATTTGCTATTTTATTTTATTGTTTTACGTTTAACCTGACGTAAATAGTTTTAAACGTGTACTTATTTTTCTATTTAAATTAAAATATTTTATTTAAAATAAAAAAAATAAAAAATAAAAAAAACACATTAATTACGATAACGAGATTTACCCATAGACAGTAAAAGGGATTTACCACTGGGAATTTTTACAAACCTTACTGCAGGGGGCTCCAAAACATAAAAAAAAAAAACACATACAGTTGCTTAAAGGGTACATAATATACACAGTTTCACATAATCTCATGTTAATCTTAAGTAGAGTAGTACTGCATCCTTCATATATCCAAAAAAGCCTTTAGTTTTATCAAATACAGCTTTCCGATTCTCTCCGGAAAAAGCCGAGCTCCTGGAGGCGTGCCGTGGGCGGAGCTATAATACTGACGTTTCATGTTGTTTTCCATTAAATACAACGTAATCACTTATGTGCTGATTTCCAACAAAAGACAGAAATCGGATGCAGTTGTACTTACGTGAATGGGGTCTTTTATCACTGGGACCATTCCATGTTTTAATAGCAAACGATGTGCAAATCCAGCGTTGACTTGGGCCTTGTTTATAAAACATTCTCAGTGAGATGACGAGAACACACAAACGCACTTGCTACACTCCATGGCTGCCCCGGAAAAACAAACTGCATGTTCGTGTAACGTTGGGTTCTTTGTGAAGCTGAAAACGGTCAACTTTCCCTCACATTCAAAAACACACTTATTTTGAGACATTCTCGAACAAATCCTATGCAGCGCTGCCAACGATTTCCCAATGATGTGCGCGGTCTCGCTCTCCTCTGGTCGACGTGTGCGCGGGCGCGCTTTTGAGAGAAATGCTCATATCGGGAGTTCAACCGTCGTATACGTCATTAGATCCAGGAACTGTGTGAATTTTGAACTCAAATCTTAAATTAGCAAAAAAATAATCATGTGTTTGAATTGTTAGACTGATAAAGCATTCCTTCGTTTTATTTGTCACTCCTAGTCTTTACCTCACAAGTGGAAAACTTTTAATTCCTAACCACTAGACTAGACCAACAATGATCGGATCATATGTATGATCAAATATGTATATATATAAATATAAAAAATACATTCTACTTACATATCTATGGGTATAATTACGTACAACTCTGCACCCTACAATAAACATTAGAAAGTGTCCAGCACACAATGTTATTCTCAAACCTGAAATAAAGAAATCCACCAAACAATTGAAAAATATACAGATTTTATTTCAGTATGAGATAGTACGAAAACAACATGTAATTGGAAATTGTATTTATCTGAAATACAATAAATGAATGCATGACACTTGACACAAAAATAAGTTTATGATGGTGATGATGATGATGATGGGACAGGTTTGAGAAATTTACTCTGCAGGAACACTCGGGGAACACACAGACCCTCTTTTTTATTCACAGTTTCTCTCAACACATACTCGTTCACTAGACTCTCAAATCCTGCCTGTTGGAACAAACCAGCCAAGTACTCTATGAGAAAAAAACAGATGGAAAACAAACATTAGAAACAAAACACTAACTTCAATGCGGTAAAACAAATGATTAAGAACAAATTAATGCTATACTGACCTCTAGAGAAGAAAAAGGAACGGGTCCCATCCTGTCTTACGTAGAAGTTCTCGCCCAGCTTATTGCCAGACTTAAACCTCAACATGGCATGATCATAAAGACCATAGTCTCTGAAGAGGACAATACCTCCTGGTCTTAATACCTGTCAGTAGTATTCAAAAATAAATAAATTACTTCATAATATAAAGAATGTATATTATGCAAAAACTTGGAAAATCACTCAGTTTTAAGATTACATGTGTTTAGAAAAATGTTTATGCACTGTGATAGTTTCAGTCTTACAACATGTGATCAGCAGTACCTTATAAATCTGTTCCAGGGCTTTCAGCATCTTGTCAGGATGAATTGCAGACAGAACAAATATCAGTGTGGCTACATCCACTGTCTCCACTTGTATGGTGGCCTGGAGATCATCTTTAGTGAGGTCACACTGAAACGCAAGGCATCGCTCGGTGCTATACAAGGCATTTTGCTGCAATCATAAAGAATAATCATGCATGTAAACAATTAGCTTATATATGCAACATTATAAAACAGAAAAAGGTTGACCAGATGTGGGTGAGAAAAAACATAACTTGGTTACTTTTACCTTCACAAACTCAACAGCTCGTGGAGAAAAGTCACAAGCATAAATGAAGATACCGAGATCCTCTTCCAGAAGAGGGAAAATACAGTTTCCAACCCCACAGCCAGCCTCTAATAACACCAGCTTCTGCCCCTGAGACTGAGAATAGATGTAAGTTACAATCATCTACACAAACTCAAACATGTTACAGCAAATGCATGCATATCTCTCTGACCTCTTTGCAGTTTTTCAGTTCTTCAAACTCTCTGGTAGTCCAGTGCCTGTCTTTGAAAAAGTTCGTCGTGTTTCTTTTATAAAACAAGTCCCAGTTTTTCTGAGCGTCCATTTCGAGTTTCTGCTGTTTAAAGTCGGACACTAAGACGCTGTCATTCCTGAGTTTGTCCAGCTCTTCTGGTGTCAGGGTCCTTTCACTCAGAGCACTGGACTGATGGAGAGACTCACCTGTCACTGACATGACTGTCTGAGCTCCCGACCTCTACGATTAAAACTAAAACAACGACTTCAAATAAGATGCGGTTAACTTATACGATAGTAAAAGACAGAGCACTTTATGTTTAATATTAATAAAATGACAAAAACGCAAACAACAGTGGTTTCGGCTACCTGCATTTACCTAATCTACCACTATATTAAGTAAGGTAAATGATTAAAAGTAAAATATTCGCATGTTTAATAAGAAAGTCATTGTTCTAAAACGCAGCATGTTGTCGTTCAACTCGCGCAAGCGCTATCGCGGTGATAAAGGAACAAAATATCAGTCACTGCCACCTACTGGACTGGATGAGACGCGCACAGCAGGTACAAACGGGCAGAATACTGCAGACTCTTGGGTGTGGAGACATTTCAAAATGTGGTATCTTGTGGTAACATTTCAAACATATAATGATAACATGATTTTAACCTTTTAAACAAAACAATAAGAGAGGGAAACTTTATATAAGACACATGCCATTGGTGTGAGAGACCCGGGTTCGAATCCACTGTGAGACACCAATGTGTCCCTGAGCAAGACACTTAACCCCTAGTTGCTCCAGAGGCGTGTGACCTCTGACGTATATAGCAATAGTAAGTCGCTTTGGATAAAAGCGTCAGCTAAATGAATAAATGTAAATGTAAATATCAGAACAGGCATTTATAACACAGCATGGTTAAAAACAGCCAATTTCTCCTATTGCATTTGTTTCTTTTGTGAATTTATGTAGGCTATTTATAGAATTGAAACTCCCACAAAACTAATTTATCCTTAAATTGTATTCTTAAAGGCCTATTGTTGAGGTAATTATGCAAAAAGTGCTGTATAAACATGAATCATAATTTTGGTATTCATGTATACAATAGCCTATATTATATGGAATAATCCAGATTTATATAGATTTATATCCAGAATATAATTTATTCCTGTGATGGCAAAGCTTGATTTTCAGCAGTCAGTACTCTTCAGTATCACATCCTTCACCAATCATTCTAATAATATAAAAAGTTCTTTTTAAATTGTATTAATGTTTTACAATAATAGCGGTTTTACTGTATTTTCACCAATAAGATACTTTGAATAAGTAAAATAAAAACATTATTCCAAACTATCTTTTTAATTGTGTATTAATGCTATTATTCACAGAGAAACTGAAGTGCAGGTGTCACTGTCTTTAAATATGGATCAATGACAAATCATGCAAAATAAGACAGATTCATATCTTGAAACAGTTATTATATGTATCACCAAACATTTAAGGCTACTGTTGTGTTTGTTGTATATTTATGCTGGTTGAGGCAATAAATTACAAACGAATACAAACTCAGTATTGTTTATTTGACATACAGGTGCTTTTAATTTCTGGTCAGCTGGCTTCAATGGAAAGCTCGGATCCTGTTTATACAGACAGGCAAATCAACACTTGTTCAGAGAAAACTGAACAAAAGTTACTAAAACATTGCAGCGAGAGTGTTGTTGCTCATCCAGAATGAAGAAAGCCATTTAAACCAATCAACATGCAGTCTCTCAGCCTCTGGCGGCAGGAAATGTCCGCGGTGGCAGTAAGCATGCTCATTTTTAATTTACTCCCCCCCCCCCCCCTCCAAAAAAAACCAGATGTTTATACAAGTCTACTTTAATGTCTCAAAAGCCTACATTCAAACCATGATACAGCGCTGTACCTGGACCCCCTTTAAAAAAAAAAAAAAAAAAAAACATTCCACGGAAACGTCCCCACATTACACAGTTCAGCCTCAATCCAGCACCTGACAGGCCGCTAAGGGGGCTCAAGGGTGCCCTCTGAAGTTTACGGGGCGTCCTCAATGTCTGCAATGGTGTGGATGACGAGCACCCCCTCTCTCATATGCATATACAGTATACGTTTAAATTATACAGGTAGCAGCAACACCCCCACGGCGAGGGGTTAAGAGGGTGAGGGGGTGACATGGACTGATAGGGGAAAGAAAGACAGAGGAGCAGTGATGAGCAGAATCTCTCTATACTGTTCCAGCGTCTCTGCTCTGGTCCCTCCGGGGACGGTGCTCTGTTTTGTTCCGGCTTTCTGAATCCTCTCGGTCGACCGTCTCCTTCTCTCGTTCTCTCTTCCTCTCTCGACGGGCCTCAGTGTTCTCTTTCTCCTGCAGGTTGAAGCGTTTCTTCTTCTCTCCCCGTCGCTGACCTTTTGGCTTACCTGAGAGGACAAATGGTGACAGCATGAGGCATTGTGCAACAATTATTGAGGCAAATATAAAGTGTTTTCTTTTTGTTTTTGTTTTTTCACCAGGTAAAAATCTGTTCACTTAGAGAAGTAATAGTACATGTCTCTTAAAAAAAATTCTAAGTATATTACTTTTTCTGAAAGAAATTAATATTTTTATTCAGCAAGGTTGCATTAAATTGATTTATAATTTAACAAAAGATTTATTATTCATCTCTTTTCTTCTTCTAATATATATATATATATCCTGATCTCCACTTGAGAACCAAATCAAGATTTTAGAATGATTTCTGAAGGATCATTTGACACTAAAGGCTGAAGTAATAATGCTTAAATTTCAGATTTGCCATCACAAGAACAAATTATGTTTTAAGAAAAAGGAGAATAAATTACAAATACATTACAAAATATATTCAAATAGAAAACTCGTTTTTTAAATTGTAATATTTCTAAATATTACTGATTATACTGTATTTTTCAGCAAATAAATGCAGCCTTGCTGAACATAAGAGACTTATCATTCATATCCACAGAACAAACAATTTAGATTTTAATGCTTACATTTTGGTTTGGGATGTTTATGAGTAATGTTTTTTAAGCACCACAATGTTTACAGTTTTCAGGAAAATAGCTTACAGTGTTTTTGCATATTAATATGGGATAAGAGAAAGTATTGTAACATTAAGAAGTACACACAAACAATATGAATATTGCGCTGACCAGACAGAGTTTGGCGTGCATCTGGGCTGATTTATTTGCAATGCAGGCGTGTTGAATCATTCTATCATTCTATTAATCAGTCTTTAGTGATTTCCCATCATCCCTCATCTCTCCCCAGCTCCAGATGGCACTACTCATTCAACCTAAGATGACCATTGTTCTTAATTTTCAGCAGTTTTGCTTTGGGAGACATCACTTCGGCAATTATCACTTATATTTAAAAGTGTTTTTCATAGATTATTAAGAGTTTGATGGAGTCCAGGTTGAAGACCAATTTATACAGTTGTGCAACAGCAGAGTCATCTGGTGCATTGTGTGATTGGTTGTGTCTGGTCTACCACAAGATGACAGTCTTGTGCAGCATCTTTTTCCATTTCATTCTTTCTTTCACACTGTCAAGTTTTAAAGAGACGGTTGGCCTACAAATTAAATTTGTCTTAATTTGTGTAATGTTTTTTTTCAGTGACCTTTAAATCTAAAACAATAAAAAGTAAAGTATTATAGAAAAAAAATATATTGCCTATATTTCTAAAAAAAAAAAAAAAAAAAAAGATTATATATATATATATAATAAAATGACAAAAGCACATAATAAATTATTACAATTTTTTTTTATGAAAACATGACAATAAAAGTGAATTAAAAATATTACCATATACTATAATAGTATATATAAATAATATTAAAATAACACAGGTTTCTGAAGTCATATGATGGGTGACAATGAATCAAAATTTCACATTCACACAAAAAACTTTAAAAAGACTTAAATCAGGTCCACACTACAACTATAAAGATAACAAACTTGAGAAACTATGGTTGGAATCACTTTCAGAACTATTTTGTTTCCAGCTGATGAGCGATAAAAACATTGACAGCCAATCAGAATGCATCCTGCTTTAAAGGGCTCAAGCAGTGTGCGCTTATAATAAAACAGAATGTTATTGTGTGTTGGTGTGGACACTAAGCGTTATCATTAGTTACCATTCTTGGTGTTAACTAGTCTTCTTTCAGAAAGAAGCATTTTTGGCCTTTCTCCCCCAAGTTGGTCACTTTAAATGTCGTTATACAGAAAGATTCTTCAAATATTCAGCGTATGGTTTCAGAACAACATGAGAGTGAGTGAATTATGACAGCATTTTCATTTCTGTGTGAATAAGACAGTGGATATGCAAAAAGGTGGGGGTGACCCATCAATTTTATCAGCTCTGCGCTGTTGAGCAACCGGTCCGGTTTCTTCCAGGAACACGATTCCTGAGATTAGCGTACGTCTCTTTGGAATACAACTGTCAAGATGAACAACCAAGGTGAAGCCACTCAGCTGAACGTTTGACACCAGAATAACCGATAAGCTCATCGAAAATAGAAAGACTTAAAATAAAAATTCTGTTAATATGACTTTATCTCGCTGTTGCTCAATGCTCACAGCTAGCCAATTTCCATTATTGTCAGAGGCTTATCGGTGGGACACGGATCAGGATCGGAAAAGCGCTGAGGTGGACAAGCACCTCTCCCCCGCTTCCCCCTCCCAAAGCGGGCTCTATTTATCAGCCGGACTCCCTGCCCACTGCAACTCACACTGACCCACACATTCCTGGGATCCAGCCAGGGTGATTGGGGGCCATTGCAGTCCCGACTCTTGAAATAAACTCGCCCCTGAGGATGCACGACTCTTGTTTTGCCACTGAAACTGGAGTAGGAACTAACCTTCCGCTGGCTCCAATCTGTTTTGATTGTATGGTGCATCATGAACTCTTGTACGGTGTCTGACCGAGCGAAGCACACACACACACACACATTTCACTCACTGTCATCATCTCCCCTCTCTCCGTCCCGTCTCTTTAAACACAGGAAGTTCCCTCTGCGTAGACTGTTGTCTTTGTCGTAACGATTTGGAGATCAATGGATTAGGCGTAATCCTCTGCCTTTGCCATAAACCAAGGCGTGACATGACCAGAGCTCTGTGGTGATTATTTCGGATATGTTTACTGCCACTCTTTCAGAGCTGGAAGGCTGTCAGGTTTTTCAGTAAACTGTCATGCGATGATTTGGATACAAGCGATTTCCTCAGGGATGGAACATGTTCTTGAGCATCTGCTCACCAATGCTGAAGCAGATGCAGTCCTTGAGGAAAGCGTCATGGCTCTTTCAAAGCGCAGGCACAAGACCCAGTGGAGATTTTGACATGAATGAGACAATTAATGTCATACAGTATAAACACAGTGTTAAGTTACTATGGGTAGCATTGCTCAGCTAATTTGGTTTTGCAGGAATAATGTGATAAAAAGCTTTGACTTTTGAGCACATTGAGCAGTGTTTGAGACATTGTTCTTTCTTTTTTTTTCAGGAGCAATTGAAAAACTGGAAAGTCTCCATTTGTTCTCCATTTAACCCTCTCAAGGCAGGCGTTGCTGATTTGCAACAGTTAAAAACTAAAAACCTTATTACTCCAGATACATATTTTATGTATCTGGAGTACTAAAAACGTTACTAAAGGTTACTAAAGTTACTAAGTTACTAAAACTTAATTTGAGCCTGAGAGGGTTTTAATCTCATTGCTATCCAGGAGAAACAATTTTCTTTTGTGATTTTTCGGTGACATATCGCTTTAGTTATGGAAGGATGTTTCTGCCTCAGGGTAAAACTACATATAAATAATTTAATAATTTAAAATGAAAAGTCACATTGTGAGATCTAAACTAAATGTAAAAAATAAACTCATAATTGTGAGATATGCACAATACTTTTCAGAAGTCTGGGGTCAGAAAGATTTTCAATGTTTTTGAAAAATCTTTCTTATGTTCACCAAGGCTGTATTTATTTGATCAAAAATACAATTAAAATAGTACTACTGTGATACATTATTGAAATACATTTAATTAAAATAACTGGTCTATATTTCAATATAATAATTTTTTTTATTTATTTCTGTGATGGCAAAGCTGAATTACTCCAGTCCTCAGTGTCACATGATTCCTCAGAAATCATTCTAATATGCTGACTTGGTGTTCATGAAACATTTCTTCTTATTATCAATGTTGGAAACAGTGGTGGTACTTTTTTGCGGGAACTTTTTTGATGAATAGAAATAGATATAATTGAAATATTTTGTAATTATACATTTCATTACTGTCACTTTAGTTCAATTGAAAGATTTAAATTTGATGTGCTTGTGTAATTTAATTAGTATTTATGGTGTTTAAATACTCTATAGTTTTTGCCACTGCAAAAAAAAAAAGAAAAAAGAAAAAAATATTTTCTAGTATAGCTAAACATTCTAGAATCAAGATGCATTTATTTTTCAAGTAAAATTACTTTTTTTTATATAGATATTGTCTTTTTTCTAAAAAAAAATAAAATAATAATTGTTAGTTTTTACTTGAAACAAGCAAAAATGTCTGCCAATGGGGCAAGAAAAATAATCTTATTTAGCTTTAATACACCCTGTTGAATAATAGTAGTAATTTATTCAAAAATCTTACTAACCTTAAACATTTGAGTGATAGAATAAAGTGCAATTATGAGTATAACATTTTAAAATAAATAGTTTTACTCTGTGACAATAAAAAATGTCAAATCCATGCACAAGTTTACAGGTGCTCTATCTACAGCTAAAAGTAGCCACATGATAATGGATCTATTCATCATCAATGGATTGCAGTTCTATCCTCCTCTAACATGTGTTGCAAGCCTGAAATGGTTTGGAACAAATTTTGTCTCATAGTTGTGTCTATTTCAACATAGATGAAATGAGGAGTCATCTGGCTCTTATTATACATTATTCTTGAAAGAGTGATTGAGAGGGAAAAAAGGAGCGAGATGAGAGGGTGAAAATTGTGTCAGGACAGATTGAAGAGTGGGGGGTGTAACTGCTGCACAGTCACTAAAAGGTGAAACCCTCTAAAATCAACCCTGACAACCCAAATCGTCCCAGTCTGCTGCTGTTAAGGACTCAGATGTGGAGATTGTTGAAAGGGGATATGATGTGGTGCAGTGGGGCACAATTTCATTAATGAGCCCTGGGTGTGGGGTGGGGAAGGGTGGAGGGGGTCACATCCTCCCTTGCAGGCATGCTGTCGTCCGGGGGGCTTTTGGCAGGAGCCAGGCTGGGATTAAGGGCTCTGGCCTGTCCCACAGGAGGAATGCCCGGGCTTTGAAGGCCCAGTATAGCTGCACTCCCTTAGGGAGGCTGGTGCTGCTGTGCAGGGCAGAGCTGCATACAGAGGCTAAGAGTTCAGTGAACAATTGAGCTACACACACACACACACACACACACACACACACACACACACACACACACACACACACACACACACACACACACACACACACACACACACACACAAACCTGATGCTGGGATGCCAGATTTATTAATCAGCTATATGTGACCCTGGACCACAAAACCAGTCTTCAGTCACGGGTATATTTGTAGCAATAGCCAAAAATACATTGAATGGGTCAAAATTATTGAACTGAATTATTGAAAAAACCTTTTTTTAGGATATTAAGTAAAGATCACGTTCCATGAAGCTATTACATTTACTACTGTAAATATATCAAAACGAAATTTTTGATTAGAAAAATGCATTGCTTGGAACTCAGTATTTTTCTCAGTATTTAGTTTTTTTGCACCCTCGGATTTCAGATTTTCAAATAGTTGTATATCGGCCAAATATCATCACATCCTAACAATGTAAAGCTTATGTATTCAGCTTTCATGTGATGCATAAATCTCAATTTTGAAAAATTGACCCTTATGTCTGGTTTTGTGGTCCAGGGTCACATACTGTATAGGTAAAACATGTACACACAGGCATACACAGTATATGTATGTTATCAATCAAAAGTTTGGTGTCAGTTTTTTTTTAAGTCTCACCAATGTGGTATTTATTTGATCAAAAATACAGTTAAAAAAACAGTAATATTGTCAAATTGTATTATAATTAAAAATATTTGTTTCTATTTTAAAATTACTGTAATATGCTGATTTGGTGTTCAAGCAACAATTATTTACTTATGTATTTTAAATTCATTTTTATTTATTTATTTTATTACTGTTATTATTATGTTTTTTATTATTGATTGATTTTTATATTATTATTATTATTATTTTAAGAAAACAGGTGTGCTGCTTAATGTTTTTTTGGAAACAATGATAAATTAAATAATAAAAAAATTCAAAAGAAGAGTGTTTAAAAAAAAAAACATCAAAGGAACATTTTTGCAACATTACATTTCATTGTAACATTTGCTGTCATTCAGTTTAATCCAACAAAAAAAAAACGGAAGAAAAAAGAGCACTTGTTGACACAAGGAGTTGCATTTAGAGTCATGAAGCCTGAAAGTGAAAGGACAGGGGCAAGACACAGGGCTGCTTTTGGACAAGCCGTGTAAGAAAGAGGTCAGGATTAGTCAGAGAGAGAACACAAAAGAAAAACAAATGACAAGTAACGGGAGAAGAATGGAGAGGGATTTGGCTGGGGTAACAACAAGTAAAGCAGTTGTGTGTGTGTGTGTATCAGGAGCGGGGTGGGGGGGACAAGGAGGATGTATCAGTGTCAGTGGGCGGCTTGGGATTACTTTGTGCTGGCGGGAGTCGGACCACTGACCCTGCTGGTGTATGTGGAACATAAACACGGACAGGACAGAACCCCAGCAGATAATTAGTGTGCAGTTGATGTTCCAGGAGTTGGGGCAGCTGGGTAATCACAAGCAGGGGCGAGGTCGATAACCGAGCCTGCAGTGTATAAAATACACCCCTCACTCGTAGCCCCCAGCGGATCAATACAACACTCCTCACTTTGACTTAACATGGAACAAAACGTTTTTCTGGGCACAAGCAAAGAGTTGGGGAATAAGATAATACATGTCCATCCATCCATCCATCCATCCATCCATCCATCCATCCATCCATCCATCTATCTATCTATCTATCTATCTATCTATCTATCTATCTATCTATCTATCTATCTGTCTATCTGTCTGTCTGTCTGTCTGTCTGTCTGTCTGTCTGTCTGTCTGTCTGTCTATCTATGTGGTTTTGTGTTTAGTGCACCATCTTTTATTATAGATTGTTTTACAGTGCATTATGGGATTCCTTCTCTGCAAACTAAATATGCAATGCTATAGAACTTGGAGGGGCCTCATAATTTAATTAGCATAATTTTGGTAAACTGGTTTAAATTATTAAATTAATTTATATTAATTAATTATAATAAATTCAAACTCAATTAATTGTACTAAAAACATACAATTGTCTTGTTTCATCCACAATCTTTTATTCTATTTTTTTTTAATGCAATGCTACCATAGAATTTGTAGACCCGGTAATTGTAATAAGCATAAATATTTATTTTGGGTAAAGCAGTTTTTTAGAATTTATTTTACAATTATTATACATTTTATTTTAATGAATTATGAATTCTAGTTTATGCTAATTATGCTAAATTATACTTTATTAAATATATTAAAAAAAAAACCAATGAGTTTATCACACTGAAAATTCAGAAAATAAATAAATGGATGATGCACTTAATTAAAATTAATGTTGTATGTTGAACACCTCATGTATATATGCATTGCTATCCTCTTGAAATATATCTGCATCATAAATGTGCCTATGATTCTTTAAAGATCTATTGGAACAGAGAGACATTTGCAAAATTTTTTTTTTTGAATTTGTGTGTGAGATCCATCCATGTCATTGTTCTTTGGAGTCTGAAAAGTTCACATGCAAATCTCCATCCCCTTTTATTTTCCTCTGTTCCCTTTCTCTGCGCTGAGGCCCTGAGTGTTTATGAGGTGGAGAGCAATGGAGCGTCGAGTTGGCCTGCTGTCTGTCATAAAGCAGCAATGTCCCACAAATACCACTATACAAATAAACATTCAAAACAAACCAAATATGGTTAAGCTTACAACTGGACAGATCCTTGAATCTGCTCCATGTATTTGTTTTGCATTAGTTGGGAAATATTTCTGGCTCTTATATTTATAATTTATAATTTATAACAATACAAAACAAGAATTTATACGATAATAAAAAGAGACTATGTTTTTTGTACTATAAAATTGGAAACTTTACAACAGCCCACTAGTAATTCCATTCACTAAATCAAGCTTTACTATTATTATTGCTCATATTAGGGTTTTAAGCTTTTGGTGCAAACCTCATCCTCAACCTCATAGTACCTCAAATCATGCTGCTTTTTCCTCCTGTGATCAGGCTTACAATTTTCAGTGATGAGTGGGTCTATTTATCAATAATTATATTAGTGACTTACATCTTCTTCTTTTGACAAGGCATTGCCTCTTTTCAGAAGTCGCTGGGCACGGGGTCCCCATTGGAGAGGGATTCTGTAGGACCTTCCTGGTCCTTGTTTCTTCACCCCATCTGAAGCCGCAGGTTTTACCTGAGCGTGAGCAGGGGCCCCATTCGCTCCACTCACCCACTTCACAGTGCACTAAAATACAGTTAACAGGTTAGTGAAGCCACGCACATACAGCACTGTGTCTTGAAAGCAGGTGTTATGTCAGATTCTAACCTGTCTGGATGCACTCCATTGAGTCGTTGGGCTCAAACTTGTCTGGGCAGACGTGATGACATTGTCCATGCAGTAAGAAGTGTCCCGGCCCACACCTTGTACACACGTCACTGTTCTGACAGGAGTCGCAGTCAGCAGGACATGCTGTATAACCAACACACACATACTGTTAGTTGCATTAGATGGGGAATAAATAACAAAAAGTAACCATGCTACTAACTTTTTAAAGGGTTATTCTTAAAGGGTTACTTCACCCAAAAATGAAAATTGGGCTGCGTTTTACTCACCTAGTTGTATATGACTTTCTTCTTTCAGATGAATCCAGTCAAAGTTATATAAAAAATAGTCTTTCATCTTCCAAGCTGCTTCATGGCACTCAACGGGTGTTGCATTGCTTCAGTCCAAAAGTTGTGAAATAAAAAGTGCCCTTCCATAACAAAAAAGTGTCTCACACGGCTCCGGGGGTGAACAAAGGCCCCTGTAGTGAATTGATGCGTTTTTGTAAGAAAAATAACCATATTCAAAACGTAATAATCACTTTAATCTAGCTTGTGCTCACTGTTGTAAACTAAGAAGTTCCAGGGAAATGATGCATACGCCACTCAGAAGTGACGCACGCGGAAACGCACGCGGAAACGCACGCGGAAACGCACGCGGAAACGCAGCAGAGACATCAAAACATAACAACGAATGTTGGAGGATTTCGATATAAACAAAGAGGAGACTGATTTTCCTTTGCTAAAGTAAGGAAACTTTGCTTCCTTTGACCCTGTAAACAAACATTGGTTTTCACGAGACTCACAATCCGACCTCATAGTTTACAAGCAGTTTTCGATTCGCTACAGGAGGCCTTTGTTCATCCCCCGGAGCCGTGTGAGACTCTTTTTTTTATGGAAGGGCGCTTTTTATTTCACGTCTTTTGGACTGAAGTAATGCAACACCTGTTGAGTGCCATGAAACAGCTTGAAAGTTCAAAGACAATTTTTAATATAACTCCGACTGGATTCGTCTGAAAGAAGAAAGTCATATACACCTAGGATACCTCGGGGGTGAGTAAAACGCGGGATGAAGTTTTGAAGTGAAGATTAGTTTTGGGTGAACTAATCCTTTGAGGTACTAATAATATGCACTCTTTAGGGGTAATTAAGGTGGGACAGCTTTTTTTCTGAGAGTGTTCAGCTATTTTCATGATAGTGCAGCTTTTAACAAACTACTTTTTCCATTGAGTAGCAGTGTCACAATCCCTGTCTGTGTTTCCTGTGTCTGTGTTCAAGGACTTATAGTTTGTAGTTTTGTGTCCCTATTGTTGCCTTGTTTCCCTCCTGTTTCCCTGGTGCTCTGCTCCCTTGTTTGTTATCATGGACACTCATTGAACCACACCCTTGTTAGTTGCCCTGGTTACTGATTAGTTAATTGCTTCAGCTCTCTGTATAAATTGTGTTTCCCTTGTGCTTTGTCAGTTGTTGAATGTTAGCATTGCTGCTCTGCTTGTGTTTCTGTTCTTATTTCCATTTCTTTGTTTATTTTATTTAATTAAACTACCTGCACTTAGATCTGTGCCTCAGCCAGTTTCCTCCTGCTCTTGCAACATAACAATCAGAGTAGCATGTCTAAACACCCCATGGCTAGTTTTAATGAGAAAATCAAATCAAACATGCTCATCAAAAAAAAAACCTTTCTCATATGTGGTGCTGGAAAGAATTGGAAAATTAAAGAGACAACCATCTGAATGAATTTTGGAAAGTCTAAATTATTCTAGTGACAATCCTGGATAATCAATTATCTGATATGTAGCTTCTAAAGGTCTGATTCATTCTAGTGAACCAGTTATTTCAGACAGCCCTCTGTCTAATACAGTGGTTTTCAAACTCTCCATGAAGTACCCCCAGTGGGACACACCTACTTGAGGTCTTGCAGTCTCCACTGATGAACTGAATCAGGTGTGATAAATGAGGGGGTCATACAAAATGTGCAGGGCTGGGGGTACTCCAGGACAGGTTTGAGAACCACAGAAATGAATCAGTTAATTATGATTGTCCTCTCTTTAATATGTACCTTTTGCAAAGTCTGACTCGTTTTAATGAATTGGTTCTTTCAGATGGCACTCTCTCCAACGTGTAGCTTTTAATAATTTGATTAATTCTAGTCAACTGGTTAATTTAGTTGTAGCTTTTTGTTAAGGACTATCCTCTCTCTCATATGTAGATTCTGAAAGTCTGATTCATATTAGTGAATCATTTTATTCAGATGATCCTTCTCTAATTCAAATGGTCTTCTTTCTAGTGAATTGGTTCATTCAGTTGATTATCTCTTTTACTTCATTCTAATGAATAGTTTCATTTGGATTTAATAAATTGATGAAAATGATGAAAATTGAAAATCATTTACAGATTCAAATCTCAGTACAATGTACTAAATTGTCACCTAAATTCTAGTAGATTTACTATGCATTTATATGTTCAAGTTTGATTCTGTCACTATAATTCATTTAATTCAAGCAAAACCCCTAATAATTTTTGTGCCATAAAACTACAGCTCTAATTAAATGCTAAATTATACCACTGAGATATTTTATAATATATCACACCTTACAATCAGTAACTTGTATTTAACTGCTTTTTGTCTGTAGTTTGTATTGTAGCTAACTTTGCAAAACAGTAGCTTGGCTGTAGTTTTGCTTCTTGAAATTAAGTTTAGCTTACAGTTTGGCCAGCTACAGTTTCAAAGTAGCTTCCCCAACACTGGAGGAAAGGATACTAAAAACTAGTCCATCATATCTGTGACTGTGGACTGGGCACTCACCAGGGACACACTCTTTCATGGTATCGCTGGGCACCAGCCCATCTGGACAGCTCTCCATGCACTTGCCCTTGTGCAAGTAGGAGCCTGCTCTGCAGCGCAGGCAGAAGTTCCTGTTAAAGCATGAGTCGCACTCTGACCCACACTCTGAAAGACAGGATACGCACACATTACCACATTGCCTGAGCTGAGAAGGGAATGCTATAGTATACACACAATGCCCGTAGCTTTATCACTGTAACTAAGACATAAAGATGTCGGTAGTGTAAATATTTCAAGGAGAAGTTGAGGCAAAACATGTGTCTTACTTATACAGTCATTCCGGTCAGGGGAACGGGTGCCGTAGAAACCATTAGGGCAGGAGGCCAGGCACACTCCAAACTGCCTCATCCCGTCCCTCTCCAGGTGAATAAAAAGCTTGGGTTTGCAGGTCAGACAGCCATTGTAAACCGAGCAGGTCTGACAGCCTCCCTGGCATCCCTGGGAGCTCACCCCTGTAACCTCTGTGGTAGAAACATCCATTTTACTTT
Source organism: Carassius carassius (assembly GCF_963082965.1). Lineage (NCBI taxonomy): Eukaryota > Metazoa > Chordata > Actinopteri > Cypriniformes > Cyprinidae > Carassius > Carassius carassius. The sequence goes on along the minus strand of NC_081769.1, from coordinate 27,743,111 downwards.
AGGATCAATCAACATGTGCTCAACAAAAGATTTATGCAAATGTACAGATCTGATGAGTGTAATAGATATAAATCATTTATGTTAGGGTGACCATATATCCTCTTTTTTTCTGTGCATATCCTGTTTGGGATTTCTAGATTTCTGAATTTTGATGCTCCATACAGTCCTTATAAATTATATCTAAGTGTAATTTGCATTGCTTTGACTGTTCTCTGTAGAGTGTACAATGCTTGCACGCTATTGTGCAAACTACTTTTCATTTGTTAACTTCAGGAAGCATGAAAACAATTGGAAAACAGCCAAAATCCAGACATTTTAGGCCAGGATTTTCCCGGACATTAAAAAGAGGGTGCATATTAACCTTATTTATGTATTGTCTGGAGTGTGAAACCACTGGTGTAAGTCTCTTTTGGGTTGCAATAGTTATACATATACAAAGCTACAATATTTATAAGGGATAACTTGCAGTTCTGGTTAGTTCCAACCTGACTATGTATATATAGTAACCAATTCTATCCTATATATATACACACTACTGTTTAAAATTTTGGGATCAGTACAATGGTATTTTTTTTTATCTTTGGTTATAATTACAAGTATACCAAAATTCTTGAGTGACAAATCGGTATTTTAGAATGAAATCTGAAGGCCATGTGACACTAAAGACTGGAGTAATGGCTGCTGAAAATTCTATCATGGATGAGTAGAGACACGTGCAAAAATGTCATCATTTAACAGTTTCACATTTCAAAAAAGATATAATGCCTTAATATAATGTGTAGAAATTCCAATTTTTGCAGAGGCTAGAAAGCCTTGTTTCTTCTGCCAGCAGCTAGTTACAAAAAACATATTCTGCATTTATTTGGACATTCTCAACATTTACAGTATAAGAGCAAACAGGATTGGTGGGTACAACTAAATGGTTCCAGGTTCTTCAAGAAAAAAACAGAGCCATCATTTAAGGCTACAGCAGTGACCATAATGTAGTTTAATAATAAACAAGACAGGAAGCACAGTCATCTGTGGATTCTCCCGCCAGAGAAACTAATCAACAGAGACACGTTGCATACCGGGGTTTGCACGCAAATGGCAGCACAGTAGCCATTGTGTTCATAAGCGCGCAAACAGAGCGGCCTCACTCTGACAAAAAAAGTTGATAGAATCAACTCGTCTCCACTGGAGACCTCCATCTGCGAATACACAGTGAAACTGCCCACCACAAATGCATGATGAAGAGGTTTCTCAATAGTGATCCCTTAAGACAAGATTTACTTTTAAATTATAGATCTGATTGCTGACCTGTTATACGCCCTCAAAAACTTCCAACAGAAGATTTGATATTTTTGAGAAATATGCCTGACTGTATTCAAAGGGATTTGAGAGAATATTTTCTTCAGTTTTTTGCTCAAGGGATTGTGAATAATATCTATGCACTAAGGCCTCATTGTTTTGGCTCGGGAACTGAAGAAGTCAAAAGTGATTGTGTTCACAGTTACTGTGAGAAGAAAAGACGTTCACTGATCTAATTGCATCATACTGTAAACTGAAGTGCAGTACCTCACTAAATACGGCAGGGTAAAAAAATGGAAGGTGCTCCTCAGCTGCTTCAAGGAACATCTTTGATTGAAGTCAATGGCTTCCAGGTGTCTCTCAAAGGTCACATTCAGATGGTTAAAGGCTCTGCATTTTAGAAGGGACTGACCCGGTCTCAGAGCATCTGGGGTGAGGTAGGGTAAAATAAAGAGTAGTCTAGCTCAATTTCAAAGAGGTTAAATAAAGCTTCTACTTTCACTTTTATGCAATTTGAAATGATATGGCTTGAAAGGATGTAACATATTGAGGACTTCTAACCATCAGCAAGCCTGAACAATAAGGAAGCAGTTTAAAAAGCACAGAAAATGACTTACAAAGCGGCTTTTTGCCATTTTGACACACTATGAGCCAATACGAGGCAGCAATGCAATAGACAACAATGTTCAATATATATAGATATATACACACACAATACCATTTCAATGTTTGGGTTCGGTAAGTCTCATATATTCACCAGGACTGCATTTAGTTAATAAAAATAGAATAAAACCAGTAATATTCTGAAATATTATTTATATCAGTTTTTATGGTTACACTTCTTTTTGTGGTAACTCTTTTTTCAGTTTTCATAATTTAAATAAACATTATTTGTTTTAAATGTATTTTTTACCTTTTGCAAAATGTTTTTACTATCACTTTTTGTTTCCTTGCTGATTATAAGAGACAGAAAGCAGATAGATATATAGACAAAGAGACAGACAAATGGATGGACAGACAGACAGACAGACAGATATATAGATAGATGGACACAGAGACAGACAAACAGACGGACGGACAGACAGACAACCTGCTCTTACATTCCATACTACTGAACTTGGTCTAGGGCATTGTTGTTGTTTTTTTCAGTCTCCTTCCCCTGATTCCCAGAGTTCACTCTTGGCCGCCAGAATGCCATAGATCAAGGATATTCTGTTTGACATATCTAAGCAATCTTTACAACTGCTGTCCATTTGCCCACATGTGTTCCTGCCAAAGCTCTCTAATTCACAGAACCCTTTACACGGAGGAATTCTGCCTGCCCTTGCACTGCCACAGCCCTTGGGTCGACTTGCATAACAACCGCACAAGCACTCCTGAAATCCGAACATTCTAAATCACTTCGCCACGCTTCAAACTCGACGACCGCAAAAGCAAGCATTCCCAGAAACTAACAGTAAAGCGGGACAGTTAAAACGTAATTAAATAAAATGTCAGACATCGACATTAAACAAATGCATTTGCTTATTGCCTAAAGTCTTGTGGTTTGAGTTGGTGAAGCAGGCCGACACAATTAATTTCCTGCGATATTTGCAACATGGGGAGGCCACACACAAGCAAACATAACTGTTTACTAAAAAACACAGCCATAAGTTTATTCAAAAGGAAATTACTTACCATATACTGTCACTGACTTGTAAAGCTGCTTTTAAAAACTAATGCCAACCTCACCTTTTTTGTCCTCTGTGACACATCACAAAAAAGCGTATACTACAATTACATTCATTTCACAAAACATTCTTGCAAAACAGTCATATGCACAAGATATTCCAATGTTATAAGTATCAGATGTTACAAATTCTTTGGCATTTAAAAGGTGTCTATTTTACATGCAAATCAAAGCCTTGTGGCTTCTACTTGTCAACGAAGAGACACAGAGACGCGCACTCACAGAAGACAGGAAATGTTTGAGGTCAGGCGACCGTTTGGTCACTCTCTGTGAACTGATAAATTAGGCATAGGTCATTCACCCACGTTTCTGTCCATCAACAACGTTTCAAAGTCCCTTAATTAGCAGCATCTGATGATGGCTGGTGCTTTCAAAAGGATGGCGGTCATCACGTTTGTCACACTTCACTATTGCAGTGTCTGCCAAAGTACACCACCAGCTTTGATTTGACCACCCTGCTCACCTGTATATATTAATATCATCTCTTAATATTTTGAAATATTTGAATTGATCAAAAAAATGCTGAAATTAGTGAAAGATTTCTACTCTTTAAGGATAATCTCAAACCGTCCCCTCTTTAAATTCAAAATGACAGTTGTGTACTGAACTAATTAGCTGTCAAAGTCTGATTAAACATATTTTTCTCATATGCCACATGAGAGCACATACTTAGTATGCTGAGGACAATGTCCCAACCACAGTCCACAATTCTAGCATCATCTAAGTTTTGAACAGAAAAGATGGATAAGGGTTTTGTATTTTGAATTCCATAATATAATTTTTTTTCAGAGTTGAAACATCCCAGTAAGTGCCACAAAGCCACAATGGCATTTCTGTGGCTCCCTGATACCAAAAGTCATTCTGGTGCATCTAACTGGCTTTGTCACCAACTAATTGAATCTATGTTTATACAGTCATTCTAATGATGTCTTTCAAGTCATATTCCCCTATTACATTGCTTATTAAAATAAAAATCATGCTCAAACACATTTCTGGAGTCTGTCATGCATGAATTACTTATTTCAGAGCTCAGCTTCCCAAATTTTGTTTTTCTCGGTGTAAACCAAAAATATTCATATAAACACTTCATCCAGGGCCATAACCACCATAGACAGAGGGGGACATGACCCCCAAATTACACATAGCCCCCACAATCCTCAGTATTTGGTTACAGTCTTGACTTCATCAGTAATACATTTGATTTAAACTGTCTTTTGAATGAAATTAGCAATTTCTTATCATGTTACCTTTAACTGAACTATAAAACTTTTTAAAGTGTATGCTACTATAGGAGCTGAGCTCAGCTCAACATAAAAAATGGTAGGCCTACTGGTCCGGCGTCAGAAACCTTTTTTTTGCTAGGATATACTCAACTTGCAAACTTGAAGAACATAAGAAACGCGCTGTGGTTCTGGTAGTACTGAATTTACAGAGATATCTCAGCGAGTAAGTAACAAGTCAACAAGCGCGAGACGGTCCAAGCGCCCTACAAAGGGTTTCTAATGCAGTGTCCGCTAGAGAGCGATCCAAACAAGACGTAGGACTGGCCATTGATGCTAGTTTAGACGAGCAGTGCACAATGTATAAGCTCATAATGGTGTAGTCTGCAAATTCATACTCTCATATTCGCACTTATCACAACAACGATAGCACGATACATTGAAGTAAAAAACGACTGAGACGTCAGGCTACTCGTTAATGGAAGATCACATCAGAACTGCAACGTGAACCTAAAACAGAACTTAAATCACAAAAATCAGCAGCGTGTCCCTTGCCGATATAAATTATGTTTCAGAATCAAACCACACAAGTGTCTGGTAAAAAGAAACACTTTTCACGCGTCTTCTAGGCTTTTAAATTAACGGAACATTTCCCATCAAGTTTATCAAGGATGCCTAAGCAGCTGTTTTCTTCTTCTTCCAGAACTCACTGTGGGGACACATATGTGAAATGTTCTTCAAACTAAGCCATCAAAACAAAACCATGAAGAACACAATAACGATTTTGTGACGGGTGCAGTTTCACCGAGACTGGCTCATCTCAAGCAACACTACGCTGTTTGCAGGGTTGCCAGGTCGTTGTGACAAAAACAGTCCAATACCAATAAGACCGAACCCCTTAAAAAAAAAAAAAAAAAACTTTTTCACATTTTGAAACGGTATTAAAGTCGTTTTAAAAGTAATAAGTTTATATAGTTTGATTTCTATTTACTGTAGACTATTAGCATATTTAAAAAAAAAAAAGTTTGCTATAGCCTACACTTTTAACTAGACAGTGGGTTTCTTGGACAATGTACAACTGTGTTTTACCATATTGCTTTTATTTCATATATGGATCTTAGTCAGGGTACAGACTTTTTTATTTTATTTTTTGTTTTATGTTATTTATTTATTTTTGCTGTGGGGGACAGATGTAAATAACAAATGGGTTGTTGTACTAACCCTGACATTAAAAACATAACCCCCCCCCCAAAAAAAATAATATATAGGCTATATATATACCTGTTATCCACCTTAACTGTTACTGGCTGGTAAAAATAAAATAACCTATTTAAATACAATTGATGAGAATAGTCAAACCCTCACACCACATAAAAAATTCTACTCACTGCTAGTTTTAAAGTAGACAATTCTGAGGGGAACAGCGCACTTGGCAACCCAGGATTGGTACAAAATATAAACGGGGAAAACAGCGATATGGTTGTCATAATAAAAACATAGCATATAGCCTACATTTCAATAACAATAGTGAGATCTTCCAGCTGCTGAGAAATACTTAACTCCTTTAGTTCTCTGTTACATATGGTTATATGCTGAACCAAAGGAGAGATTGCGAGTGTCGAATATAGGCTACTGATTTTCTTTTTAGCTTTTGAGTTTTAGATATAGTGACGCATACTATCAGACAATAAATAAATTTTAAAAATATTAAAATGTTAAAAATTCCCATAGTAAACCTTAACCATGTCCTGTAACAAGATAAATATCCCGTATCAAACAATATCCCAATAGAGACTTTAACTTAATTTTTTTTTTTTTACTTCAAATCTTTTAAAATTACAAAAGTATGATACATTATGTATTTAAAAACACAATGAAAGAAAAAAAAAATCAGTGCACACAAATAAACTGTATAAGTCACGGTGCAGGTGTGCATCGGTCAGCAGCGCGCTGAACTTACGTTTGTTTTGCCGGTGCCTGGAGCCTTGATGCTGACAGTTTGTGTATTCCATACAATGCAAGATCAAAACAATGGAGATCAGTTGTAATTGCATAGTAATCAGGGGAATGATGCTTGTCCTGTCAATTTCAATGTCCCTTATCGCACTTTGATCTGTGCAATATTCAACAGGTTATTCCTAAACCGGGCAGAAGCCCCAGCTGTGCTCACGCGCAAGAGAAACAGAATTTTCAATGGCCCAAATGCACCTGGGCCGATTCGGCAGTAACATATTGGAGGCAATCCACATATGTGCCACTGTGCGATATCCAAAGAGAGAGCCACTCATTCCATGGAAACAATGAAAGTGTTAGTTCTCCATCCAGTGCACTGTAAGCAAAACTTAAAGATGGGGAGGAGGGAATCAAATTAAATTGGCATGGCGATAAAGTTGGATTGTCTTCTTGAATGACTGTACTCCCCACTGTGATTCCGCACGACACGTCCAGGTGTGAAGGTTACTTTATTTATTGAGCTTGACATGTAGGAGGTCCTCGCGTCATCCACAGCATCTCGTGGAACTTTCAGTGAAACTTTGGCGCTTTATTTCTAAACAGTCGCCGAAACGTAGCTCTTCTCTATTCAATCTCGATAGCTCACAGTTTCACGGTTGAACACTTCACTATCTCTCCCTTTCTCTCGCCTGCTCTCAGCTCGAGTGCTCGTCTGGTAACTGATGACTTCAGCTCTCTGCCGTCTCTTTCCCCTCTCTGAACTCCAAAGTTTATTTAGAGGGCGAGCCCCCCACGGGCTACCAGCACTCCTTTTTTTTTCATCACGTTTTTCAAAAGTCGAGAACTCGATGAATGGAAAAATTCGACAGACAGACAGATAGATAGATAGGTCACATTTATATATCAGAGAACTTAACCAAGAGATTAGGCTACTCAACACCAAATTAATTAATTTCTTTATTATTAGTAAGTTACATCTAATTTGACTTGTACTTGTAAAACATTATATTATATTTCAGGCTTCTTATATTATCCAGATATGAATCCTATTTTTAAAATACACCTCTGTAAAACGAACTGCTCTGTGAGGCTGTACATATGTTTGCCATAATAGAGGAAGTTCCATTGTGATCCTCTAGAGGGGGTCAGTGCTGTAAGAGCCACAAACGGCACACAGGCAAATACACTGCCTGACTTTTGTTTTAGCCAGTCGGAGATTTGCATTTTTAGTCGATATGCAGCACTGGCCACATAAAGACAAATCCTTGCATTTTTGTCTGTGCGCTGTGGTAATTACTGGTGTACGTGAGAGCACTGCATGGCGCAGTGGTTCCCTCTTCTCCCAGAGGGAAGCTTATTTACATGTCTGGCAGTGGGACGGGGAGGCCTGCTTTTCTTAACCAGCGTGTTGATGTTTATAAGAATATGAGGTGGACCAATGTTTCCCCTGTTGTGGCTCCTCCATCAATCACAATGGCTGCATAGGGGAAAAATGCTCTAACTTTTAAAGCACTCCTTTTAGTAAAGCACAGTTTTATAACGCTGGAAAGGGAGTGTGCTTTTCAGATTAGAGGGATTTAATGGCTGTTTTTAGTTCCTGATTATTCATTAACGAGTAGTCTTTGGTAAATTTAGCTGTAAGGGATAAAACATGGTTAAGTCTGTGGTTGTCGATGTGGGGGGTGGACATTCCAAGGGAGTTGATCTTCATATGGGAAGGGGGACAGAATAAAGCCCCTCTTTGTGCCCCCTACTTCTCTGATAAATTAGTCCCAGCGACAAGCTCTAACGGGGAGCGGGGAAGAGGAGGTGAGGTCATTTGGTCACTCTATGCGACGGCCGATGAGGGAAGCCGTCAGCAACCTGAAATGAAGCCGGGCAGGTGCACCAAGGAGCAAAGGTAACTGAAAATGTGTGAGGTCTGCTATATCACACATGGAGGTAGTCAGCGTAAATGGCTGCATGGATGCTAACTGTGCTACATTTGTCTAATCCTGTCTGGGAAGACTGGACATGGTACATTTTTATTACAGGACTTTGTTGCTCGATGAGGCATTAGAATTTGGACCATATGGCTCCACATGCTCTCATCCATCCTGATCCCATCACATTCTCCACCCATAAACCTCACAGACGAGAGATGAAATACTCTTATTTGGAGTCGAGGGGATTAAAACACCAGTGCACGAGGTAGTTAGTGGGACTGGAGCAGGAAGGATCAGGTTTGGTGGTGGAGACAGGAGAGGATGAAGATTATGCCATGTGCTAAGGACAGATAATCAAGGGTTTGGGCCTGTCAGCTGCATAAGCAAAACAAACACTGGGAATTGGTGAGTGATGTGCAAACTCACGTGTACATGTGCAATGTGGTCTGCAGACTCACTTTAACCTGCTTCCCGAATCCTATAAGAATTTAAGGTCTTCTGGCAGAAGTTCCCAGAACAGCAGGCCGCATGTTCAGAACTGAGCATGCCTTTTAAATTGCAATTCAATTGCTAAATTTAAATTTGATTTAAAATAGAAAACCGGATGCAGAATTCAGATTTTCAATACAAAGTAGAATACAATAAACTAAAATTCAAAGAAAAAGAGAAAGAATGACAGACAGATAGATAGATAGATAGATAGATAGATAGATAGATAGATAGATAGATAGATAGATAGATAGATATACGAGTAAGGCCATACAAATGTGTACAAATTAGCCACACGTAAAATATGTACGAATTGATAATAAGATAGTGTTGCTATGATAGATAGATGGCCACCCTTAACCCTGCCCCTAAACCTACCCCTTACAGAAATTGTACAAAAGTTGTACGAAAATCGTAATTCATACGAGTGAGGTCTTACAAATTAGCCACCTCATAAGATACGTATGGATTGGTCGTGAGATAGCGCTACAACAATAGATAGATAGATAGATAGATAGATATAGATAGATAGATAGATAGATAGATAGATAGATAGATAGATAAAAGATCAAACTTATCTCACAGCAATTTTACATATTTTACAAGGTAAAAACTCCTACAACTGCTCTCATAAGAATTAATATGATTTGTGAAAATCATACATATTGTAGAGGTGGCAAATTCATTTGAATTTGTATGAATGACCACCCTTAACCCTGCCCCTAAACCTACCCCTAATAGAAATCCTTCAAAAGTTGTATGAAAGTCATGATTCATATGAGTGAGTTCTTACAAATTAGCCACCTCATGAAATACTTATGAAATGGTCGTGAGATAGCGCTACAATGATAGATAGATAGATAGATAGATAGATAGATAGATAGATAGATAGATAGATAGATAGATAGATAAATAAATAAATGATGACATCATTTTAATTTTTGGGTGAACTATCCCTTTCAGTGGGCCAGAACTGCCTAAAATCTAAATAAACAAGAATCTTGTTCATACAACTCTACGTGGTGCACTGCTTCTTTAAGCCTGACCGCTGCCACATGAAACACATGTACCTAATAAAAGTGTGAAAGCTCTTTGAAATCGATCTAATCTGAGACAACAGACTGAGCAAAGCCTACAACATACGCAGACTTGAGCGGGATTTGCAGGCTGCTGAATTCCTGCGGCGAGACAGCTGCTCGCTACAGTGCAGTCGAACCCACGGCGCTCTAGAGCTTAAATCATGGCAGTTCCAACACTTCATTCAGTCTCACTGTTGCTGAGCAACCCGTGAGCCAACCTGGGCCGTTCCGAGTGAGGGGATCGGCTGTCTATAAAGGGTCTGGCAGTTTATAATAATCAGCATGATGCCGTTAGATTCTTTCATTTTGATTAAGGTTCCTCCCCACCTCCTGACAGGTGGTCTGTCTGTCCCAGGCTGCCCTTTTGTCCCACAGTAATCACTCTCTGCCCTGGACATTCCCGGGAGGAATGGGGAACCGTCACCCCGTTGTGTGAAAGTCTGCAGTTTTCTGCCAGGCCACTACGGGTGTTGCATTTCGGCCGCCCTTGACCTCTCTCGCGTTTGTTTGTTTGCACTTAGACACTCATTATAGTGGGGATTTTATGATGCCACCCCCCAACTTTTTTTCAGGCTCTTAATGAAGCGGGTTGAGAGAGAGCAGGGACATCTGGAAGCACAGCCGACATCCACTGAGATTAAAATGGAGTTAAAGAATCAGACAGCACACAACTGAAGGAAGTCAATAAGTCCAAACATATCCACTAGCTCATAACAGATGTTCTACTAGTTGTCAGTAATTCAACCTCAGTAGCTACATTTGAAATCTGTTTGCTCTGATAATACTGAACTACTGAAGCTTTATAAGCCATACACTTTATTTATAAACTATTGATTAATATTTTGAGTAAGCTTATATATCTAGATATTGAGTTTTCAAGATTATTTCAAGTTTTGGTAACTTTGTTAATTTTTATGTTTTAAATGTAACCTGGTATACAGAAAGTCAATGGGTTTCAGTGTCCAGTGACATTCTTCAGAGTATCTTTTTTGTGTGTGACAGAAAAAAGAAAGCCATACATGTTTGGAATGACACGAGGGTAAGCAAGTGATGACAAAATTCTCATGGTTGAACTTAAATCTTTGTCTGTTTTTTTGTTTTTGTTTTGTTTTTTATCAGTGCATCAGCCAACTGAATAACGGCAAATCCAGTTTTGCTTTAATGATGCTTTAACTAAATAGCTAACATTGTACTTTGTTATACATTGGTATCAAAGGAAATAGCATAAATGCAAAAGCAAGTGCATAGACACATGAATGTACACACAGAGCCAATGTTGTGTGTATGTGCAGTTGTTGCATTCCTCGGCCAGAAATGTTATATTTTCCACTTTCTCAGCATGAATTTCAAACTGTGGAATGACTCTCTTTGGTGCTATTAGCTTACTTTATTTGACTGGGAATCATTCTAGCATAGAGAATACTGACAGGATACTTAAACACAGAACTCTATAGAGGACAGAACTTCAGAAAAGGTCATGGAGGACGAAAAAAAAAAAAAAGAAAAAAACCCTGAAAGCACTGCCCCGATCTGAAGATTAAAGGGATAGTTCTCTGAAAACTCTGTCATCATCTATTTACTGTTATGTTGTTCCAGATTCATACGACTTGAATATGACTCATTCAGACCAGTTTTGTCAATTGGACAAACAGACTAATTCAGATCCAACTCAAAAGAACAATTCATGAATTGGGTATTGCATTGCTTTTCAAGAACTCTCATAAATGTAAGAGATTTTCTTCAAAAGTTCACCTTTTGTGTTCCATGGAAAGCATCATACTGGTTTGAAATGACATGAGGGTGAGTAAATGATGACAGATTTTTTTTTCTTGAGACTACTATTACTTTAAAGAAGAAAATATGTTCCAACCTTAAAATGTTATAGACCTTATCATTGTTATATAAACAATGGAACATGAACTTTATAAAAAAAAATAATAATAAAAAAATATTTTTATTTGGTGTTTGCAATGGAAACTTGTGAAATGAAAAACAGTCTGATTTCACCTCTTTGAATGTGTTGTGGTAGAACCACGTTTAATAATACCACATGATTGAGTGGAATGGACATTTTCTGTCCCTAAAATGTCAATAAAACGAGCCCCCTGCCAATTACAAAGGAAAATACACTGGGCACACTTGTGCCTGTTCAACCACTGTTTTTTTTTTCATTCTATTTTTCCTTTTTTTTTTTTTTGAAGTGAGTTTCTCACTTCTTAAAGTTGCCTGGATGCCCTGTGAAAGTATGCTAATTAGGGTAAGTTGCTCTGCTCTGATTTTGTTTGGGTCAGTTTTGGGTCAGTAACATCTCAAAGCCTCCATCGCCACATTATAAACCCACATTAGTCAAGGTATTTCACAAAACCATGCAACTAATTGTGGCATGAAGCCCTTTGCTACAAAGGCTAATGATACAAAAATGAATTACATAACTATGAGGTTTAAATAAATAGAAGGTGGATGTAAAAGTAAATTGGACATTGAACAACACATTAAATGTTATATTATGAACCTAATAATTGCTTGTTATTCATAGCACTAGAACAAATCAAATTAAACAAAATCCTTAATATGTCAATAATTAGCACCTTAAACTAAATTAAACTTGAATCAATAGTCATTCTCAAACAATGCAGGACCCTAAAGTTGCCTGTTTTAAATTAAGCCAGGACTTTTGGCCATTAAGTTACAAGATCTTTGTATTTTATAATTTGAAAGAAAAATAAAAGTGTTCAAAGTTGTTAAAACTCAGTGGCGCTAATTACATTCTTAAAAGCCCATCATATAAAACTATACCAAAGACCTATAAAACAGTGTGATTTAAGGAATGGGTTTTTATTATAAAAACCTACCGAACAATTAAGAGCAACATTGATGGAAACTAATGGCCACAAGACTGGCCTCTCTAGGACTGAATGTCATGACAGGGTGCTAATCGATTGCGACAGCACAAGGAAACACATGCATGCCGTGTGTTGGATACAAGAGGCCCTGTAAAAAGCCCCTGCCTGACTGCTGGGGTGGAGAATGGCGACTTTTGGCTGTTTATGGCGAGTGATAATAGCCCCTCCATAAAACAAACCCTGTGCTAATTATGCTGGAGAACCTCAGCAGTAGCTCTAATGACTTACACTGTGTAAAAAAAAGTAGACATATGAAAATATATGTAATACTGCTTATTACAAAAACTATACACTGTAAAAAATGACTGTGATTTTAACGAAATAACTATGTTTCTTCTTATTTTTTTCTTATCTATTATGTCTATTAGGGTTGTATGTTACATACAATGTTGTTAAATTAATGTTTATTGCATATTTCAGTTTAATGAGTCTCACCATGATGGTATTTAGTGTCTGTGTGAATGACACTCTGCACCTTCTATGTATCTTATTATTTAAAAGCTGCTTGTGATGGGCTTTATTTCATCTCATGATTTTTATCATCACCACCTGCTTTTGGTGGTACAAAGGTATAAAACAGATTTCAGTACCTCTATAAGGTGGTATATTAATATTATATAATTACGGTATTAAACTGTTAACTTAAGGTAAAACTGTTAAACCTAAAACAGTCTATTTTTACGGTATATTACCGTATATTTTTATGGAATATTTTTTACCTTCAGGAATACATTTCAGGGATAGTTCATATATACACTAACTGGACACTTTATCATGTACACCTTGCTAGTACCGGGTTGGACTCCCTTTTGCCTTCAGAACTGCCTTAATTCTTCATGGCATAGATTCAACAAGGTGTTGGAAACATTCCTCTGAGATTTTGGTCCATATTCTCATGATGGCACCACGCAGTTGCTGCAGATTTGTCGGCTGCACATTCAAAATGCGAATCTCCCGTTCCACCAAATCCCAAAGCTGCTCTGTTGGATTAAGATCTGGTGACTGTGGAGGCCATTTGAGTAAAGTGAACTCTTTGTCATGTTCAAGAGACCAGTCTGAGATGATTTGAGCTTTGTGACATGGTGCATTATCATGCTGGAAGTAGCTATCAGAAGATGGGTACACTGTAGTCATAAAGAGATGAACATGGTCAGCAACAATACTCATGTAGACTGTAGCATTTAAACGATGCTCAGTTGGTACTAAGGGGCCCAAAGTGTGCCAAGAAAATATCCCCCACACCATTACACCACCACCACGAGCCTTAAGACAAGGCAGGATGGATCCATGCTTTCATGTTCTTTACACCAAATTCTGACCCTACGATCTGAATCCTGCAGCAGAAATCAAGACTCATCAGACCAGGCAATGTTTTTCCAATCTTTTATTGTCCAATTTTGGTGAGCCTGTGTGAATTGTAGCCTACAGTACGTTTCCTGTTCTTAGCTGACAGGAGCAGCACCCGGTGTGGTCTTCTGCTGCTGTAGCCCATCTGCTTCAGGGTTTGACCGCTTGTGCATTCAGAGATGGTATTCTGCATACCTTGATTGTAATGAGTGGTTATTTGAGTTACTGTTACCTTTCTATCATCTCTAAACAGTCTGCCCATTCTTCTCTGACCTCTGACATCAACAAGGCATTTTTGTCCACTTACTAAATATATTATCTCTTTTTCTGACCATTTTTTGTAAACCCTAGAGATGTTTGTGCATAAAAATCCCAGTAGATCAGCAGTTTTTGAAATACTCAGATGGGCTGGTCTGCTGTTAACAGAAAGTTGAGTGGAAGCAAGAGAACCGCAGCCTTATGAAGATTGTCAAGCAAAATTGATTCAAGAATTTGAGTGAACTTCACGAGGAATAGACTGAGGCTGGGGTCAAGGCATACAGATGTGTCAAGGAATTAGGCTACAGTTGTCGTATTCCTCTTGTTAAGCCACTCCTGAACCACAGACAACGTCAGAGGCATCTTACCTGGGCTAAGGAGAAGAAGAAACAGTGGTCCAAAGTCCTCTTTTCAGATGAGAAAAGAGTCAGGCGAAGGGTGGAGAAGCTCATAGCCCAAGTTTCTTGAAGTCTAGTGTTATGTTTCCACAGTCTGTGATGATCTGGGGTGCAATGTCATCTGCTGGTCACTGCACCTGTTTACCAAGAAATTTTGGAGCACTTCATGCTTCCTTCTGCTGACCAGCTTTTTGAAGATGCTGATTTCATTTTCAAGCAGGATTTGGCACCTGCCCACACTGCCAAAAGCACCAAAAATTGGTTAAATGACCATGGTGTTGGTGTGCTTGACTGGCCAGCAAACTCACCAAACCTGAACCCTATAGAGAATCTATGGGTTATTGTCAAGAGAAAAATGAGAAACAAGAGACCAAACAATGCAGATGAGCTGAAGGCCACTGTCAAAGAAACCTGGGCTTTCATACCACCTCAGCAGTGCCACAAACTGATCACCTCCATGCCACGCCGAATCGAGGCAGTAATTAAAGCAAAAGGAGCCCCTACCAAGTATTGAGTATATGTACAGTAAATGAACATACTTACCAGAAGGCCAACAATTCAGTAAATGTTTTTATTTTTATTTTATTTTTCAATTGTAATTTTTATTATTGGTCTTATTCTAATTTGTTGAGATGGGTTTGGTGAGTTTTTGTTTTTTGTTAAAGGTGAGCCCAAATCATCACAACTAAAATAATCAAAGACTTAAACTACTTCAATCTGTGTGCATTGAATTTATTTAATACACGAGTTTCACAATTTGAGTTGAATTACTGAAATAAATGAACTTTTTCCACAACGTTATAATTTAATTAGATGCACCTGTATGTACGTGTGTATATATATATATATATATATATATATATATATATATATATATATATATATATATATATATATATATATATATATATATATATACAGTATATATATAAAATGACGTATCCCTGAAATGTATACCTGAAGGTATCGTTGTTGTAATATGCAGAGTACTGTGCAGAGAATTTTCAAAGTGCAGATGATCTGGATTCAGATGGAAGGAAATATCTGCTGACTCTGATGAAGAGAAAACAGCTCTGATGTTCTAACAGCATAATCTGGAAGATGGGGGCACTCACCCGGAGATTAGCAATTCACTATAGATGACTCATGTTTATCTTATTTTGAAACTTACTGGAATTTTGTAATGGCCAACAGGTGGCAAAATAAAAAAAAAAATGTGAGGGAAGAAAAGAGAGAGAAATTCATCTGCTTATATATAAGTGTGTGTGTGTGTATGTGTGTGTGAAATCTAGCAAAAAAATTTTTTCACCCAAAATACATTTCAAATATACATAGACAATATTTGTAAAAATATATGATAAAAAATTTATTTATATAAACATGTGATAAATTAAATATAATAAATATACCAAAAAAACATTTTAAAGACGATATATATTTTTTTATATAAAAATGTATATATATATATATATATATATATATAATAGAAGGTTTCAATTATAATAATATATTTATGTATTCTTGAAATATTTTGGCCAGAAAATAATGTATTGAATTTTTTGCCATACACCATAGAGATGTACTATATATAGACCCCCTTGAGGTTCAGGCCAGTGTTATATCTGTTGCTTAGGAAGATGAATAAGAGCCAGGAAACATAAATATGCAGTTATATGCAGGTGGTCCTGGATCTAACTCCAGAACAAAAGTATCCCTCTCGTTTTATCAAACACACAACTAACAAATTAACCGTGCTTGCCAGACTTCTCGAGTTTCTGGTTCACTCATTTCAATTTTACCAACAGTATAGTTCAGACCATCACCTATAGCCCTAATATGAGAGCTGTTCCTTATTAGGTTAGATGATCTCTTTTTCCATCCCTTATCCTGACGGGTGCTTGGACCTCAGGACATTGCAGATAAAAGCCTGACTGGCCATAAAGACTTATTTATATTTTCTAGCATCAATAAAGTAATCATCCTCCAACTATTTAATCTACTAGATTTTAATGCCGGCTGTTAGGAGAAAGAGATTTATGAGCACTGTGAGGTGTTTCGTGAGAACTGAAAAACACAGGCTTAACAGAGACCTGGCACGCTGCTCGTCCAAACACTCAACTAAAGTCCTCTCTTTTCAATTTTACTGTGCACACAAAGCCCCAACAGGAATATTAGTCTGTCCATCCACGATCTGCTCCTCCCAGATGTCCTATTCCTGCCACACTCACTTGTTATGAGTTGTAAAAGGCAGGCCTGTAAATATACTGTCAACGGTTACAGCTACAAAAACAAGAGAGTTTTTACAGTGATGGAATAAAATACTGATACACCATCTCCATCCACATGCTGCCCTGCATTTCAGAGTGCAAATACATACAACAACAAAAATGCTCTAGATATGGAGACATTGTTTTTGCTCATTACTATTTCACATCATCTCACTGTTTGTACTCTTTCTGCATTAATAACATCATGAACAGCACACCAGACATTCTGAATGCATATTCAATAACTGGCAGAAAATGTACACTAAGAAATATTTGGCAAAAAAGACAAATCTAAGAAAGTAAGAAAGTAATGCGGTTATAACAAAAATATTAACACAAAAATATAAACACTTATGCTTTTAACATTGATAATTATACAACAATTTGCATCAATTCATAAAATTAAAATGATGTCTGGAAAGATCATGTGACACTAAAGACTGGAGTAATGGCTGCAGGAATAAATTACATTTTATAATATATTAAAATAGATTATAATAAACTGTAATAATATTTACTGTATATTTGATCAAATAATAGATAAACATAGTTAAATATAATAAATGCATTTGATATTATTCTCTCCGGTTATTATTACTTGTGTTCCAGTAATGAAGGCACTACTCATTATGCAAGCAATAAAAGCATGCAAGAGGGAATCATATTAAATGCATTGTTTTATTTCATGAATGCTGAATTCCCTTACATTTGCATCTGCTTTAGGTTGCAAACCCCTAATACAGAAAATCAAAGTTTGGTAAGGTTGGTCAGCTGAAGCATTGCACATTATAGTAATGTATTCTGAGGTGCCAGAACATAACATACTGGTTAAATCAGTATCCTGAAAACAGCATGAGATTCTAAAGGGTAAGATGCACACTTCAGGTGGCAGGATGCAGAGCCTTTTAAGCTGAGCCTGTGGCAAGCTGCAGTTTGCCCTTGTGGCATCTTGTATTTCAAAAACTGTTTGAAGAACTTTAGAGTGAAAACAAGTCAACAAACACCACAGCCCTACTGAATGACCACAAACACACACATTCTCTGTGCTGCAGCTCGCCAACACTCCGCACAAAGGCAGACAATGCTGTCTCAGGGCTCCCATTGAGAACTGTCATCAGTCGGAAGCCCTGGTGATGACATTCACTCGGTGCAAAGAGAAAACTTACTGTTCCCCAGAGAAAGATGATAGAGAGAGAGGCTGAGAAAGTTAAGGATGCGGAGTGAGGAGAGGGTGAAAAGCAAAGGGAGCAAGAGAAGTGTATAGAACAGATAATGAAGGAGAAATCAAAAGGGGACAAATAGGGATCAGCAGCTTTTCCCTGCTCACCTGTGTTCAAATGCCAGACTCCCTGCCCAGTCTCCCAGGGTCATGCCTCATTGGAACACAAACATCCTGCCCGGCCCATGTGGCTTTTTATCTGCTCTCTTCCCTGCCTTCCCTTCCACCAGCGCAAACTGTAACCATATCCTACCTGCAGCGTATCCCTTACAGGCATTCATCAACATCAGCCATTAAGGCCTTTTCTGGGAAAAAAAAAAACTAAATAGAGTTTTGAAGTATAGGAAACTATTTTACATTAGCTAATAGATAAAGATAAAAAAAATTTTTTTTAACAGTGCTTCTACTTTTAAGAAATTAATGTTAGGGGGGCGACTAATGCAATTCATCAATTGATATCAATTAATATAATTGCAACAACTATGTGCAAAATAAAATTTATTTATCTATTTTTTGTACATTTTTTTGAAAAAATTCTCTTAGGCTTACCAAGACTGTATTTATTTTATAAAAAAATTTAATAAATCAGTATTATTATGTAGTATTCATACAATTTAAAATAACTATTTTCTGTGTTCATATATTTTAAAATGTAATGTGGATTTTTTGTAAACATTACTGTAATCTTCAGTGTCACGTTGTCCTTCAGAAATAATTTTAATATGATGATATGGTGTTCAAATTATTATTATCAATGTTGATAATGTGATCTATGAGATTCATCTTTTCAGGAGTTTTTGATAAATAGAAAGTTCAAAAACCACATTAATTTATAATAGAAATTATCGATAATATTATTAATATGCCTTCACTTCTGATCAATTTTGTGCATTCTTGATGAACAAAAGTAATAATTTATTTTCAAAAAAGAGCACAGGGCTGTATCAGAACTAGACACCACCAGCACCCTGCATTTAGCCAATTTCCGGACAGACTTCCAAAGTTCTACCTTGAATGAACAGCACTTACATGCCGGCTGGCACATCAGATAGAGAACCTCCTTGGGCAATGGAGAAGTGTCAGTCAGACTATATACAGATAGAGAGAGAGAGATGTTGGTACGAGAGGAACCAACTCTTCCTTTGTCCTTTTGCTAAATGGAGACTATTTTTATCTGCTGAAAAAAAAAAATTGTGAACATGTATAGGAAGCCATATTCTGCTCCTACAACATCTGGTTAACAATAAATCTTTACATCTTGAAAGAAACTATTACAAACTTGAAAAGGTGTTATGATTAGTTGTTAAAGTGATAAGATGTTTTGGAAGCAATTGCAGTCAGAAATTTTCAATGGATGCCTATGTAGTTGATCATCAGAAAAATGTTACTTTAATTAGACAATTAAAACAGGCTGCCTGCTGGAATTATGCTGGATATATAGCTTGATAGAAAGGTTTAGTGTTTTCATCTCTTTCTACAATAGTGTAATTTTTTTTTACTGTCCATGTATTTAAAAAAAAGTCTGTTTGTGACTGTAGATGTAAGAGCAATCATTCTTTGTTATTTCTTGTTGGTTATTCACGGTCACATGGGCTCATGTGATCACTTCTGTTTTCTTTATTATTTCCTTTGTCAGATTGTTTGTTAGGTTGGAAGGGGCGAGGTGGGGGAGCCAACTTTCTGTAGATCGTGTTGCATTGATCTAATCATGTTTTCATATGCTTTAAAGAGATACTCCACCCCAAAATGAAAATGTTGTCATTAATCACTTACCCCCATGTTGTTCCAAACCCGTAAAAGCTCCGTTCGTCTTCGTAACACAATTTAAGATATTTTGGATGAAAATTGGGAGGTTTGTGACTGTCCCATAGACTGTCAAGTAAAATAGACTGTAAAGGTCCAGAAAAGTATGAAAAGTGAAAATAAATAAGTGAAGTGACATTCAGCCAAGTATGGTGACCCATACTCAGAATTTGTGCTCTGCATTTAACCCATCCGAAATGCACACACACAGAGCAGTGAACACACACACACACACTGTGAGCACACACCCGGAGCAGTGGGCAGCCATTTATGCTGCGGCGCCCGGGGAGCAGTTGGGGGTTCGGTGCCTTGCTCAAGGGCACCTAAGTCGTGGTATTGAAGGTGGAGAGAGAACTGTACATGCACTCCCCCCACCCACAATTCCTGCCGGCCCGGGACTCGAAATCACAACCTTTCGATTGGGAGTCCGACTCTCTAACCATTAGGCCACGACTAAAAGCATAGTCAGAATAGTCCATCTGCCATCAGTGGTTCAACCGTGACGTTATGAAGCGACAAGAATACTTTTTGCACATGAAGAAAACAAATATAAAAACTTTATTCAACAATTCCTCTCCTCTGTCTCTCCCCACATCACCGTAGCCCCATTTTGGAGAATCCAAGCAGTATGCTGGCAGTTTATGCTGCGGGAGAGAATTGTTGAATAAAGTTGGTATTTTTGTTTTCTTTGTGTACAAAAAGTATTCTTGTCGCTTCATAACATTACGGTTGATCGACTGATGGCAGATGGATTATCCTGATGATGCTTTTCATACTTTTCTGGACCATGACAGTGTATTTTACTTGGCAGTCTATGGAACAGTCTCAAGCCTCCCGGTTTTCATTCGAAAAACGAACTAAGCTTTTATGGGTTTAGAACAACATGGGGGTTAGTGATTAATGACAAAATTTTCATTCAAATTTCAATAAATTTATTGCTAAAAGAATTACTTAATTCTTAAATCTTACAGACCCCAATCTTTTGAAAGATAGCTGTATATGCCAGCTATTTTGATGGATAGCATTAGCCATATTTGCTCTAAAAAGCTCTGACCCAGAGGACTTTATCAGGCAAGAGGTGTGCAGGCATTTTTTTTTTATTTTGTATGTTTTGCTGTGGGGCCATTCCTTCACCCGCATTAGTGCAAAGCAGATTATGATGCCCCCATCAAACTTTACACCTTCTTTACCCCACCACGCTCTTTTGCCTTTCCTCTCTAAACATCTTCAGCAAAGTTGCAACAGATCCAAAATTCTTTTGTGCCCTAAGTGAACCAAACTAATGTTGTTTGGATATGGACAGATCACCTTTCCAGTATCAATAATAAACAATATTAATCAGTAATAACCACTCATTATACACAATACAGTTTGAATAATTCCTTCTTTGGAATTTGAATAAAGCCTTCCTTCTCCTGATGTATGTACTCAACAGACCAGATGTAATTGGTTAGTTAACTTGGTTGGCCTGAATCAGTGCACTGCTGTGGCCACAGATAAGGAGTTATACCATCCACCCATATTACCCCATTGCCCATACTTACTTGTCCAGACAGAAGGCTCTGATTGGCTGAGCTGATAGCCATAGGCCTTGCTTTTTAACAATACTACTTTTATCTTTCTATCACATAGAATTTGTCTTGTATAGTCCCTCCAAGCAAAATCAAAGCTACAGACCCAACAACTGTGGTGTCAGCAACATAATAATTTACCTTTATTCTTAAGTTGTGAAGCATTATGAATTACATATGGATAACCTCTCTAAATTGAATTTTTGGTAAAAATAAATGTGCAGTCAACTGGTTATCAACATAAATTGCAAAAGGTTGATTAGGACCTGATCAGGTAACTCAGAGAAATAAACAAACAATTAATCAAACAAACAAACAACCTACCTTACCTACCTACCAACTATCGATCCAGCCATCCATTCATCCAACTGACTGACCGAACAAAAAAAACAACAACTTACCTATCTACTACCAACCATTCACTCAATCAACCTAACAAATGAATGAACAAACAACTTACATACTACCTACCAACCAACCAACCAAACATCCATCCATCCATCCATCCATCCATCCATCCATCCGTCCACCCATCCATCCATCCAAAAGAATGAACAAACAAACTAAGCAAACAAACAAACAAACATAAATTCATCCAACTGATCAAACAAATAAATTTACGAACAATTACCTTAACTACCTACCTATACCAACATCCATCCAACCAACCAAATTAATAAATGAACAAACATCTTACCTACCTACCTACCTACCTCCCAACCATCCACATCTATGTATCCAACTACCCGAATGAATAAACAAATGAACTAACAAACAACTTACTTACCTACCAACATCCATCCATCTATCCATCCATCCAAAACAATGAACGAATGAAGGAACAAACTGCCTACCTACCACACAACTATTCAATCATCCAACCAACCAACCAACCAACCAACCAAACAAATGGCATTAAAAATGTTTTGAACATTATTGAAAATTCTTTTCTTTGCATTAGAACTGATTAAAAAAAAACAATTTGAGTTGAAAGCTGAACTGAAAAAATTACAATCCTCTAACTTTTGCTTTAATGATAGCATAACTCAAGCTGCATAAACTGCCCCAACCTGTGTCAAAGATTTTCTTATTAGTGACCTAGAAACAGTGCAGAATCTTAAATTCGTATTATTCATTTTATGTCAATGTTCCTTTGTTTTGATATTTTCAGGAAAAATGATGGCTTAACAAACAGAATCAACTTTCTAGAGCAAGAACACCTTCAGCTGAAGTATACAGGCACACTCTCAAATTGTTAGATGCCTGATGGGGCCTCAAAGGGATAAAGCACAAAAGCAAATCAGAAAAGAGAACTTACATTACAGTGTCAGTGTATCTCTCTGGATCTGTTTATTTCTGCTCTGTGTTGAAAGGAAATCTTCCATCTGATCTGGGCAGTAAAATGTGTTCTCACAGGGGAAACTGAGTTTTTATCTGTCAAAGATTTACACAGAGTTTCAGAGACATGTTCTGTGTTAAGTGCTGTGATTGATAAGGACTCAAATCTCTGTTTATTTCTGGCGTTTGTGTCTAGGCCTCATCCCCTGATGCCAAGAGCTTTCCAAGTAAGATAAATCACAACCTGTTTTTATTTTGCAGAAATATTACACTATTACACTACATAAAAATATTTTGTCAGTATTTTGTCATGTTTTCTATTAAAAACATCCTTAAAGCAAGATTTATTACATCACAAGCAAAGTTGATTTGAGAGAAAATATCAGTTAAGTAAATTGTTTTACCCACTCGAGGTTTCTGCTCAAAACAAGACAAAAATATAATAAAATGATACAATTTATAATCATATATATCACTGTAAGAGAAAAAATGAGTAGAAAAATGGATAATGTCCTGTCAGAAACTTACCAGTACATTTTTGAGGTCACATTTGAATCACATCATCATATTCGTATTTACGTATGACAATCATATCTTTTTATAAAAAGAAAAAAATTACTATAAGAAAATACAGATAAAAAAAAAAAAAAAGCAATCCTGAACTAAACTTTAAATACAAAAGATCCATACCATCCATCCCACAGAAAACATTTCCAAGTGTGGGTGGCAAACACAGTGAAAGTGGCGACGGGCAAAGAAAGAAAAGGAAAACGGGGGTCAAAATAACACCTTTCCAGCCCTTCAGAGAGACATTCTGGGTGTGAAAAAGAAGACAATGTCCTAAAGCTGTTTGTTTTCAAATTTGTGACGGCTGCATACATTCCTGCACGGCTCCTCACTCAGCCTTGGGGCTTTAGGTACACAATCAGAGTCACTGTTCCATCACTCTTATCGCAGCAAGAGCACACAGAACTGCCTCACCTCTTCTCCCGCAGCCCAAACACACACTATATTCACCCAGCGTGTCGGTCGTGCCAGCCTCTGACCTGTGGGCATGTCCTCCTCCTGCAGTGCTCATGCGGGCACCTGCAGTCATTTTTTACCTTCATCAGTGATGTCACAGATGTCATTCTTTACATTACAATGTTCAGCAAGCTCATACATATGCATAATAAATACATTTTCCTTACTGTATCTATGATCAGAAATTGCTAGTAATTTAGAAAATAATTACAAAGAAATGGGAAGTAATTAATCTAATTAAACATGATTTTTTTTAAATCTCTCTCTCTCTCTCTCTCTCTTTATCTATCTGTTCATTCATCTATCTATCCATCTATCCATCTATCTATCTATCTATCTATCTATCTATCTATCTATCTATCTATCTATCTATCTATCTATCTATCTATCTATCAGTTTGACTATCCATCCATCCATCCACGGATAGATAGATAGATAGCACATACATATCTATCAATCTATCAATCTATCAATCTGTTCATCCATCTATCCATAATCCATCCATCCATCGGTCTATCTATCTGTTTGTCCATCCATCCATCATCCATTTATCCATTGGTCTATCTATCTGTTTGTCCACCCATCCATCCATCCATCCATCCATCCATCCATCGGTCTATTTATCTGTTTGTCTGTCCATCCATCCATTGATAGATAGATAGATACAGTAGATAGCACATACAGTACATATCTATCAATCTATCTATCTGTTCATCCATCTATCCATCCATTTGTCAGTCTGTCTATCTGTTTGTCTATCCATCCATACATCTATCTATCTGTTTGTCCCTCCATCCATCATCCATCCATCCATCGGTCTATCTATCTGTTTGTCCATCCATTCATCCATCCATCCATCCATCCATCAGTCTATTTATCTGTTTGTCTGTCCATCCATCCATCCATCCATTGATAGATAGATAGATAGATATGCCTTAGCAACTGATTAGCAATGCCATAGCAATCACTCACATACTTTTCATATTCAAAAAAATCTTAATTAGCACTAGATTTTTTTCAGTTGTTGATATTAAGACCTATTATAAACTCTTCTGGCTTTATTTCTCTCCACATGAGAGAAGACTGAAGGCCAACATCACATGCCTCACACGCAAGTCCACTGACATTCGGAATGATTCCTATTGTAAGTGTTCCATAAAACCAGTCCCATCTTTGGATAGATTCAAGGGAGGAAAACAGAGGGGGAGAGGGAGAGATGTTCCTCTGGACCAGACAATGAATCAGCTCCTGACTGCTGAGCAGGAGGACTAGGGCCTGTGTGGTTTGGTAAATGGATATCGGCATCAAATTCAAAGCAGGTACAGTGCATGGGAGAAAGATTCTCACACATGCCAAACTAATAACCAGCAACAAAATGTCTGTGGTTGCACTCAGGAAATCAGTACTGAACGGTATATTTAGGTCAAGATAAGGAGATCAAAATGCTTGCTTAAAGGCATGAAGTTCGATACATCTTTGGAGAGCGCATGGATTTAGGCAGCCAGCTAAGGAAGCGTCTGAGAATGCATGACTCAACCACAGCATGCATTGTTTTACCTATTTTTTCTCCTTACAGCACTAAATCAATTACACACCCAAAAAAACTATTTTTAAGTTAGATTTGTGCATTGGTTCCAAACATTGGAAATGGGTTTTCTTAACATTAAATAAAAGTGACCTTGAATGCCTTGTGTAGCAGAAACCCAAATTAATTGAGAAAGCGCAATAAAATTTGACAAGTCAGAGTAACCCAACTTTTGCTGTTAATTACGAGAGAGCAACAGTGAAAATAGACTGACTGAACTAAGAAAACAAACGTACAGTCTTTCAAACATACAGACTCATAATGTTTGACTTGTGCATAGAGAACCAGTAAGTTGAGCATTTGAAGCAAATTGATTGTCATCACACATTTGAAATAGAATTCTATTTAATACATAACACATATCAAAAGATAAATAATAAAAAAATTTAATAACTTATAAACTTGTATATAAATAATTAAATTATTAAGAAATTATTAATAACATTTAATATATCATTTATTTAAATTAATATTATTTATATTTAAATTATTTACTTTTTCAGTAAGTCAGTTTAAGTAAGTCATACGTTTTTTTCTTTAGTCTAGTTTTGCGACCCAAATGTATGCTTCAGATTTGATTGCTGGAATTTTTTCAGTGTGTTCAGTTGTGAAAGGCTGACAAAGGCAAGGAAAGAATTTACAAAATGACTAAATGCAATTTCCAAAGCAGAGATCACATTCTTCTTCAAGCATTCACTTCATCCTCCTCCAGCAGCGCTCTATGTTCTGTCCCAGAAACACAGCACATATGGGTCAGCTCCATCAGCTGGAATTTGGGATAGAAAAAATGTATAACTGAATGCATTTTTAATCTAATGTGGCTAGTCTCTCTGTCCACTGACTATGTGACAAATATATCCCTTCTCTTGCTGAGAATTCATACTGGTTCTATATCAAATATATCTGAAAAATGATGCAGAGAGCACACTCCGGCTGAGAGCAGACTCTGGAGTCTCAGTTTGCAAAATTGCAAGCAGGTGTTTGTTCGTCATTCCCCTCTTTAGCTCACTTCAGAATGCCTCTATTTCTATAATAATTGCTGCATTTAAGCTCAGCTTGCATCAAGCTCCATAAGCTTTCATTTCATGCTGCTGGTCATAAACACGAGAATGCAGTATTGCTGTTTCTTGGAACTAGTGTATAAGGTGGCCATAAATGAAGCCTGGTTTCTTCCACACTTCCTGCAGTAAAGAACAGTCATCATTTTTGGCACAGAGAAACCAAGGGGGGAATGTGAGGGAGCAACACACCGTTTAATGCGAGACCTGACAAATACGACCATGATTTACTCTGAAACAGATCTGGAATAAGAGGGCGGCATTCTATAAGTTTTATATATCCACACCACCGGATATTGTTAGTGTAAACAGCGTAAAGAGAAGGGGTTTATGACCGCACCATGTGTGCTTTAGAGGGGTTAATCCAACTCTTGCTCTAATGGATGCAGGTTCTCTATGATAGACCAGACCTGGAGGTGCAGCCCCTAATGCAGGTGAGGAAAGGCTGGGCCTCTTTGAACAGTTTCTTTAAGGTTATACTGAAAGAAAGCAGAGAAGAAAGAAGCGCCATCCTCTTCAGACTGTTCAAATGACTATGGAAAACACAAAGCACCCCAAAATGAAAATTCTGTCATCATTTACTCACCATCACGTCGTTCCAAACCCATGAGACTTTAATTAATCTTCAAAATACAGGTTAAAAGATTAGTTCACTTCATACTTCTCAGGTTTTGTTAAATATATTGTAAGTTGTGTTTTGCAGATTAACCACAGTATTATTGGTCTGGAACGCCACAAATGTGAGTAAATATTGTCAGAATTTTCACTTTATCCCTTTAAAACTTTTAGAAACTCTGTTATTTACTCAATAGCCTGGGTATAGACGTCTCAGAAGTTGAGAAGTACCACTCGAAAGCTGTTTCACACTTTAACACCCCACAGCTGTGGTTCGAGGAGGGGTTCATCCACCTCTAAGAGTTCCTTACATTGCCTGAGGCTGCTGAGCGGGTGAAGCACTGAAAACAAGGGATCAAAGTTGTGCTGTTGTGTACACACAGCAAGACAAAACTGACAAACATACGCTTCATCTGAACCCAAGAGAAACTGAACTAGCCACACTCTCCCATGCAGCCATAATCAATTTCTCTTGATTTTTTTCCCTCTCTTAAAGGGACAGTTTAATCAAAAATGAAAATTCTGTCATTTATTTACTCACAGTCATTTTGTTCCAAACTGTATGTTTTGAAAAAAATCAAAAATCAAAAAATAAAAACCATTACACAGCTGTTTTCTATAAAATTACTGTTCATAGTGATTGGTCTATGAAAACATGAAACTTGTGCACCATATTACAAGTATTCTGAAGCCAACAACTTGTTGACATTAAACCTGCGTCACTGGAACCCTATATGAGAACAGTGATGAAAAGGAACGAATAACTGCAAATGACTGATGGAGTGATCTACTTCATTCATTTGAGTCTGTTTGTCACATAAAGCTATATAACATTGCTTTAGAAGACTGAAATGAATTTGTAATATAGCACACAAGATAAATGAATAACTTCAGTGCTACTTTGCTTTTGGAGCTATGTGAAGTCAAATTTCATTCATTTCAACTATTCATTGTGAAAAACATAATACATACATAATATACTTTAAAACAATATTCTTAAGTGCAAACTGAATGTAGTGTTTTCTGAAACTAGGACTTGTATATCTTTATATTTATTTCCATCTTTGAAATATATTTCCAGTGCATTACATTAAATGCAATTTTGAATCTCACACTACAGTTAAAATTACTATAAAGCTCTTTGAATGTGCTTTAGTGTGTTAGTAAACACATCAGGATGAGTGTACTTCGTCCAACAAAAGATTATTAAAACATAATGAGTAAACAAGTATACTTATATAATGTGTTAGGAAACAAGATCATGCCAGGTTTGATTCAACTGATTCAAAATCAATAAGGTCAAGCGCACTTCTTTTTCACAAGGGATTTTAGGTTTTAATGCCCAATAAACAGAAATTTCATATTGTAAGACTGAGAGAAAACAACAAAACAAAAATAATTTCTACAATCATTATGGTTAAGACTATTGACACTGATGTAACCCAAGCTTGACACTATTTTCTACGTCTTCTTTTCATGATAAACCTGTGAAAGTATAGAGGCCAAAAAAAAAAGGCAAAGTGTTCTGATGACTCCTGAAGGACACAAACAGCCCCTTGCTCTCAGATAAGTCTGTCTGTCTTGTGCTAAAGACACTGGTACACATCTCCACCTTTAATTTGTCTACACATATCTGGAAAAGGCTTGTAAGAACCGAAGCCATATCTCCTGGATTTGGAATCCCTGTCTCTTTTTTTAAACCTCCGGCTAGATTGATGGTTAATGTAAGTGCTCTTGTTTCCTAAAGTTATTAAACACATTTATCAAGCATCTCGCGATTGTTAGGAGGAGACAGAGAGAAAAAGGGGCTTAAGTGCTGGCATGCTGCGTGACGTGATTAAAGAGCGTTTAACAAGCTACAAAAACCTCTCCCGCAGCCCGTGCTCTCTCATCACACCCTCTCCACCAGAGACGCCCAATCAGAGTGTTTGTGTGTTTTAGCACACTGTGTGACTACATCATTCTTAGGTCATTCTTTGGATGGGCACCTCACATGTGGTGCTCAATGCTGAGTAAGGTTTGATTACCAACTTGGCATACTGAAGTACAGGTGCTGGGTGGGCTAATAAAGCCTTTCTGCCAGGACCTCAGAGCTGTGAATTTAGATTTGGTCTCTTTTTCCTTTGAGCACTGGTAGATTTATTCATATTTACTCATTTGGCAGATGATTTTAAACAATGTAAATATATACAAATCTATTTGCTTTCCTAATGAGTTTTTCTGATCTTATTGTGCACAATTAATCACTGCATGTTATTTTGAAGAAAGTGATATAACTTGTTCTGTCAATAGCATCATGGCTGAAGTATTTTGTTTTAATATTTTGCCAATAGTTAATGCATTAATTTAATGCTGAATAAAGCAATGAAGTTTACAGAATAAAAGTAATTAACATTACATATTTGAGATGCTCACCTTGATCTTTAGCCTTCTTCACAACATTTGATCTTCACACAATTTGAATGTATTAAAAGCACATAAAACAAGACAGTTACATATA
Organism: Carassius carassius; assembly: GCF_963082965.1. Classification (NCBI taxonomy): domain Eukaryota; kingdom Metazoa; phylum Chordata; class Actinopteri; order Cypriniformes; family Cyprinidae; genus Carassius; species Carassius carassius. The sequence goes on along the minus strand of NC_081769.1, from coordinate 27,713,541 downwards.
GCTATGCAAATGTAAAAAATTGGTCAAAGGTTTCTGATATTCATATTATATTTTAAAAATAAATCTGAATAGTTACCTGTATACTTCACTATAGACTTTTTAACAAAACAAAATATGCATTAAACAGACAATTTGACACAGAAAAGGTTTAATTCTTTAAAAATAAAATTAGACTTTTTCACACAGATATGTCATATGGCTTGTGAATACTTGGATTATAATGCACAAATAGAATTCATTTGGCAAACAAAACAAATAAATAATTTAATACATGCAATGTTAAAATTAATTAAATGTTAAATAAATGTGAGGGCACTGGACATTTCTAATTAATGTCATCAGTTAAATAGATACGAAAATCAGTATCAAATATTAATTTCATGAATTCAATATTCTAATATGGATTCGTAAGCATGTGCATGTCTCTAAAGTTGTTCATATGTCCATTGTTTGTACAGAGTGTCAATACGCTAAAAATGTTTTAATGTCTATGCAAACATACCGAAATATACAATCACAATTTACATATGATTAGTAATGAATTTTGACCTCTGTGTTTTTAAGGAGAGTTCCTTTTGGGAGGATTCTATTTAAAGACGTACTATCAAAAAAGAAATGAGAAATGAGGTCTTCAGAAACATGTTACAGATACACGTCTTTAAACAAACTGTCATCACCAAAAAGCGAATCTCAGGAATAAGGAAACGTTAATGAGATACAGTAATTTATCTTGTTAATAAGAAATAAGATTATGCCTCCATTTTTCAAATTCCTTTTTAATCAAATTCGTCCTCATATTTCCTGTGGTATTTTGTGAAATGCACTGTTTAGTTAACAGTTACACAACAGAGCTGTCCATCACCATGCTGTCACGTGTCCTGCGGCCCCTGATGTCTCTGTAAATGGGAGACCGGGAGACTGAAACCTGACCTGAGATCAGTGTAATATTAATGAGTGTGTGAGTGGTGACCTCTGCTCTCTTTTTGTAGCTCCCTCATATACTGCTTCTAATTTGCCCTGCAATGCTGCTGTCCATCCGCCACACAATCGCAGACATTCCAGATGCAATTTATGGATTTTATTAAACCTCTCAAGATGTATGCCTTTGGCACTGTTAGGAAACTTCAGTCTGGCAGCATCTAAAAGAAGACTTTTATCCCCCATTGCTCCCCATCTTCTGCAGTCACAAGGTTCCATCTGAATATTTAATTCCGGGCTGTTTTTGAACAGAGGTGCTGCTTGAATTGAGAGAAAAGCCTATGTTGGAAAGGGATTTCTAAAGACTTTACTTCATTCTGGAAATTCAGCAGGACGTTGCCAGCCAATACCAGCAGGATCAACTGCTGTTCACATGTAGAAAAATATACTTGAGTTATACAGTTTTTTTAATTGCCACATGTTTAATGGTTTTTCTTGGACCACTTCAAGCTTCTAATGGTTTCCCTGCGTCACTTTTCCAAAGCTTTCATTGCAATGATGGAGATTTTCTGCTCTCCACAGCCTTTGATGCCCAGTGCTTTCTAGTGCTTAATTCACAGTAAGTTTAAATTGGGGGCACAGCAACCATTTTAACCACTCACCTCAATATTTGGGCAATAATACATTTTTTAAAATCATTTTTAACAATTTTCCTGGCCACGGGGAAAAGAAAAAAAGAGCTGGTTAAATAAATTAAGCAAAAGAATTTTAAATGTATAATCTTGTTATTATAGACTACGCTCAGACTTGTTGACTGCTTGCTTGTAGAGTTTGAATGCTGTAACTTTTTAATAAAAGTATTAATATAAATGCATGCTGCTTATGTGTGTGGTGTGACACAGTCCTGAGAGAGAAAGAGAGAGATAAGTGAAGTGAGAGAGAGTGAGAATGTGAATATTATGATCACTGACAGCGTTTTTCAAGGGAAGCGCAGCAGGTTTACAGGTGTTTACTTGTACTGGCAAGGCAGCAGAAGGTTCCAGCAAAGCATTACAAAACTCCCTTGAAATCTCACGTGCAGGTGGCTCTCCAAAATCTGCAGAACAACCCGGCCAGCAACCTTTGATCTACCACCTGACTTACCAACACACCACAGCTGAATGATACAAAATTCAACTAGAGGATTTCAGAGAAATTATATTTTAAAGTTGGAGGGACCAGCTACTACAATTTGACAAATACAGAACTGACAAAAAGTCACTGCAAAAACAAAACAAAAAAACACATGGATTAACATGGAAAACAGGTTTTATCAGGTTGCACCTAGTTAACATGGTGATACATGATATATTAGACAGTGTCTCAATGGTGAAAAATTAATATTCAGAATAAATGCAATGGCCAAAACATCCTGTAGTTTGCTTTTCCAGAGCCCTTCCCCTCAGCTGGCCTTAGTTGAGCACATGAGAAGCTGTTCATCAATGAACAGAACCTTCTCCAGAGTCAAACCACAATCACAGACACATGTATAGCCTTAAATGCATTAACCTTCAAGTGCAGTGACAGAAAACCACTTCCTTGAGTGCCCACTGCCCATCGCACGCTCTCAAAGCAAGAGAACAACTGAAACCCGAACGGGCTAAACCGATGACAGATATCTTAGCCGCGACGCAAAATCAACAGTAGTCATACGGCTCTCTCAAAACCCTGCACAACATCTTACAAATGCTGCAGACATGAGAGTTTAATAAGTACAAATGAACACAACTGGATGCATTGCACTTGGGTTATTTGATTTGAATGGTTGCAGGCAAATCTTGCGCAATATTGACGGGATGACGGCTGTACAGAAGTTTCCAATCAAGTCTCGGTTCTGACAAAACAGATTTGTTTTGGGGGAAAAATTACAAATAATAGACATTCAGTTTGAATTTAAATGCACACAAAAGACTTTGACTCAAGCAGGAAAGGAGTATATATATATTTTTAAATGTCACAGATTACATTGAAAGAGCTTTGTGTTGGTCACGTGGCTCTTTTCAAACTAAGGTCTAAATGGAAACACTCTCAGTTTTGTAGATGATGTTCCTGGGAATCAATTTCTTCCAAGAAAGCCATTATTCTTTTTACAGTGACCACAGACTGTAAAGCTAAAAAAAAAAGCACCATAAAAGTTGCCTATTACTATTTTCTAAGTCTAACAAAAGTCATATGATAGCTTTGTGTGGGGAACACGCCGGAATATAAGCTGTTATATACAGTGGTTTAATCTCAATTTTCTGTATGGCTTTTTAGGTTCCATTCCTTTGTTAGCATGTCACTTGATAGGCCTTTCATACATTACATCAGAATCAGTCGCAAATGAGATACAGCACACATATGACTTCAGTTAACGTGAAAATGCAACTCTTGTGTGTTTACGTTAACATATACTGAGGCAGAGGTCTCTTTAAGAATTATTGCTATGGTAATTGCAGTATTTTTTCACTGCTATAAACACTTCTCATGGTGATGTGTTACTGAAAATGACTATGATTTTTACTTTTGGGCCAGCTTTTTCCATGCTATTCCGACTCAAGCAAACACAAGTGGTTTCAGTGCTTTGGTGAGCAGTAAACAACACCAGTGAGTGACATTGTTTCACTCTGTGCCAGTGACATTTCCTCTGAACTGCTTAAGCAGGGAGTGTACTGAGCTGTAGATTAGAGGACCTCATCTGGTGGGTCACGACCTTAAGAAGAATAATACCTAACATGAATAATAAAGATAAATAATAAATATGAATAATTATGCATATACACTCTTAAAAATAAAATTTCTTATTGGTATCAATGGTTCTATAAAGATTTATAAATGGTTCTTTAGATTTTTAAAAATTTTTTCAAAAGGGTCCTGTTAAGAACTCGTCACTGCAAGTTTCTTTGGGGAACCAAAAATGGTTCTTCTAGGCATCACTGAAAATACACCCTTTTGGGAACCTTTATTTTTCGAATTAAAAAAGAAACATGTTTTCCATATCTTTCACTGTTGAAATGAAATATATAACTCTCTCTCTCTCTCTAGTTAATTAATTTGTTAATATTAGTTGTTGAATTCTTAATATTTATGTCAGTTTTAGTGCTGTCAAACAATTAATCGCGAATTTAAAATAAATTTACATTTTTTGTTTACATAATATATGTGTGCGTACTGTGTATATTATATATACTGCTCATCAAGCCTGCATTTATTTGATCAAAAATACAGAAAAAACAGTAATATTGTGAAATATTATTACAACTTAAAATAATAGTTTTCTATTTGAATATACTTTAAAAAAAATAATTTATTCCTGTGATGCAAAGCTGAATTTTCAGCATCATTACTCCAGCCTTCAGTGTCACATGTGACATCCAGTCTATCACATGATCATTTAGAAATCATTCTAATATTCTGATTTATTATGAGTGTTGGAAACAGTTCTGCTGTCTTATATATTTGATGAATAAAAGGTTAAAAAGAACTGCATTTATTCAAAATAAAAAAAAAATTCTAATAATATATTTTCTTTATTATCACTTTTTATCAATTTAACACATCATTGCTGAATAAAACTATTGATTTTATTTAAAAAGAAAGAAGAAAAAAATGACTGACTCCAAATTACTGACCAGTAGTGTATATTGTTATTACAAAATATTTATATTTTAAAAACATAGCTTCTTTTTTTTTTTATTCATCAAAGTATCCTAAAAAAGTATCACATGTTCTGAAAAAATATTAAGCAGCAGAACTATTTCCAACTTTGATAATGAATCATCATATTAGAATGATTTCTAAAGGATCATGTGATAATGATCCTAAAAATTCAGCTTTGCATCACAGAAATAAATGATAATTTAAAGTATAATAAATTTAAAAACAATTATTTTAAATTGTAATAATATATCACAATATTACATTTGTTTCTGTATTTTTGATAAAAATTAAAATGCAGGCTTGATGAGCAGAAGAAACTTCTTTCAAAAACATTAAATATAGTAATGTTTTCAAACTTTTGGTCTGTACTGTATATATATATATATATATATATATATATATATATATATATATATATATATATATATACACATGCAAATATATATATTTAAAATATGTAGATGTATTTACAAGCATATATGTACATTCTTATTTATATTATTTATAAATATATTTAATAGATAAACTTTTCTTAAATATATACATGCACGTGTGTATGTACATAATAAATATACACAGTACACACACATGCTCTAAATGAACATTTTTGTTTTGAATGTGATTCATCATTTGACAGCACTAATAAAAATAAAATGTTAGCTCAGGTCCATTAAATAATATTATCAGATACTGTTGAATTTTGAATTCAATTTAATTAACTAATGTATTTAACTAATTCTAACAAATGAATCCTTATTAATGTCTCACCAATCAATGTAAAGAATGAAATAATTTAATTGGAAAAATATTCCAGATTATAATTGACTATTTTATATTTAATTTACTCCCCACCTCATTTTTTTCCCCAGAGAACATAGGTGGATGCTCATTAACAAACTACTGATTTGCCTCTTCTTCTAAAGATGAATAAACAAAAACAATTGAATAAATCACTGCAGCTCAAAACTTCAAAACAAAGGCTTTGTGCTGGGCAAGTGGATGTCTTGTTTAACAGTCTTAAAGTGTCTAAGGGTGGAAATTTCCTTTAAGGGTTCATGCTAGTGATAAACTTGTTTACGAAGTTTCATAAAAATACATCTAAAGCCTTTTGAATGTGCATGTGGTTGAGCGGGGAGAAATTAAACATTTGGTCAGGAAGTATCATCAGGTCCTCAAGCCATGCACTCTAGATGGAGGTCTACTTGCATGCAACACTAAAACAGATTACCTTAAACTTTAATGACAGAGAGCTCCACAAAGCCTCAGCTCACGCACATGCGATCGACACACAACATGATGGATTGTTCCTTGATTTAGCACTAAAAATGAAAATACTGAAACTTTTATTTCATTCATCGTCACTGAAATTATAAACAGATCTCAGATTTGCACGCAAGTCTCCCTCTCCTCAGCCTTGTTTATATCCTTTAATCTATTTGATTTGTATGGTATCATTTGATTTTCCTAACTCTGCTTGTCTCTGGGATTTAAGCACACCATTAGAACACATCAAAGATATTTCGACCTGGACACATGTATTGACATGTGCTGTCTGACCTCAGAGGCTATTACCATGGTGGTTTAGACTACTAAGTCTGTCTGTCTATCTATCTATCTGCATGTGGTTAGTATTTAATTTCATATACCTATATTTGTTGTTGTTATGAATTATTATAATAATAATAAAATAATAAATTATTATTATTATTTTCAAAAGGGTAAATCAGTTTATAATTATAATTAAACTGATTTAATGTATTGATTTAATAAAGTGTGTGCATATACAGGTGCATCTCAATAAATTAGAATGTTGTGGAAAAGTTAATTTATTTCAGTAATTCAATTCAAATTGTGAAACTCGTGTATTAAATAAATTCAATGCACACAGACTGTAGTAGTTTAAATCTTTGGTTCTTTTAATTGTGATGATTTTGGCTCACATTTAACAAAGACCCACCAATCTCAACAAATTAGAATATGGTGACATGCCAATCAGCTAATCAACTCAAAACACCTACAAATGTTTCCTGGGCCTTCAAAATGGTCTCTCAGTTTGGTTCACTAGGCTACACAATCATGGGAAAGAGTGCTGATCTGACAGTTGTCCAGAAGACAATCATTGACACCCTTCACAAGGAGGATAATCCACAAACATTCATTGCCAAAGAAGCTGGCTGTTCACAGAGTGCTGTATCCAAGCATGTTAACAGAAAGTTGAGTGGAAGGAAAAAGTGTGGAAGAAAAAGATGCACAACCAACGGAGAGAACCGCAGCCTTATGAGGATTGTCAAGCGAAATCGATTTAAGAATTTGAGTGAACTTCACAAGGAATGGACTGAGGCTGGGGCAGAGGTGGGTAGAGTACCCAAAAACTGTACTCAAGTAAAAGTAAAAGTACTTCTAGAAATATTTACTCAAGTAAAAGTAAAAGTACTAGTCTTGAATAGTTACTTGAGTAAGAGTAAAAGAGTATCGGATAAAAAATCTACTCAAGTAGTTAGTTACTAGTTACTTTTGGTCATATATACTGAGCCTATTTTTATTTAGATATATAGACAAAATGTATGTAATGTATGTGTGCGTGTATAAATGTATATATTTCATCAGCCTTTACTCCAATTTATGTAATTTATTATAAAACCCTGTCTGTTTACTTAAGTAACAGATATAGGTGTCATGCCATAACATATTTTTAATACGACTGACTTTATATTAAATGTGAATTTAACATTGAAAGTTAATGTGATATAAATATTGCTACTAATCTTTCACTGTTCGGAAAGAGAGCAAATAACATTTACATTATTAAAGATCATTTTCACTGACAGTCTAGATTTCAATCACTCTCAGAATCTCCCATTAAAAATCACTAAAACTGTTAACACGGTGAAATCAATCTTATTTACAGATTCGTACACACATCTGCACTTTGTTGTTTCTGACGAGAGAATTCGCCAGAAAGAGGTATTCAGTCAGTGAGCGAGTGAAGGAAGCACCGGCATTTTAGCGATGACTCATCGGAACACCTCTGATTGGCCAATGCTTTAATAAGCTCAAAGGAATCATGTGTGATTGGTTATAATGCGCAGTGCTGTAAAAACGCGTCTGTCTCTGGCTCAGCGCCAGCAAGCAATCACAGATCTAAATTTAGCAGCTGATGATATGTATTAAAATTAATAAAATCTTAATCGGCTATTTTTTGTCTTTTGGAAGCTGCATTCAACTTGACTCCCCTCTGTTATAAGCCACACACGTACAACAAACTAATGTCACAGTGGTATCGTGTACTGTAATCAAATGAAGACCAAGTTATTACCTGTTAAACAGTAGACAGCACACGCGGTGTTCATCTAATAAGGATCTCCATCGCAAGCGAATAATAGCCTTTGCAGATTTGCTTTCATTTCAGTGCAGTTCCATACCCACGTTTTCAACGCTGCTGATTTTCTTAAACGTTACAACTCTGAGTGAACTGCTTCAGACGCTCAGCGCGTGCGGCAGGGAACTGAACGTCTCATTCAAACTGATTCATGAACCAATTCACTCGTTTGCCAATTGGTTTGATCAAGCCTTTGAACAGAATTGACTCAAAAGAATGAATCATTCACGAATGGGCATCGCTCATTGCCCAGAGAAAAGTAGATGGCGCGTTTGGAATAAACTGAAGCATTTATAACATTTATTGCATTAAGATAAAGTAACGAGAGGAGCGTCGCCCAAAGTAACGAAGTAAAAGTACAGATTTTTCCCCAAAAATTTACTCAAGTAAGAGTATAAAGTACCCATCTTTAAATATACTCCGAAAAGTATTAGTTACCCCAAAAAATTACTCAAGTAAATGTAACGAAGTAAATGTAACTCGTTACTACCCACCTCTGGGCTGGGGTCAAGGCATCAAGAGCCACCACACAAATGGCTTCCTCTTGATAAGACACTCCTGAACCACAGACAACGTCAGAGGCGTCTTACCTGGGCTAAGGAGAAGAATAACTGGACTTTTGCCCAGTGGTCCAAAGTCCTCTTTTCAGATGAGAGCAAGTTTTGTATTTCATTTGGAAACCAAGGTCCTAGAGTCAAAAGTTGCTTGAAGTCCAGTGTTAAGCTTCAACAGTCTGTGATGATTTGGGGTGCAATGTCATCTGCTTGGTACCATTGCTTTGGTCCATTGTGTTTTTTGAAAACCAAAGTCACTGCACCTTTTACCAAGAAATTTTGGAGCACTTTATGCTTCCTTCTGCTGACCAGCTTTTTGAAGATGATGATTTCATTTTCCAGCAGGATTTGACACCTGCCCACACTGCCAAAAGCACCAAAAGTTGGTTAAATGACCATGGTGTTGGTGTGCTTGACCTGCAAGCAAACTCACCAAACCTGAACCCCATAGAGAATCTGAAACCTGGGCTTTCATACCACCTCAACAGTGCCACAAACTGATCATCTCCATGCCAAGCTGAATTGAGGCAGTAAGTCAAGCAAAAGGACCCCCTACCGAGTATTGAGTACATTTACAGTAAAAGAATTAAAAGAACAAAAGACTTAAAAGTCTGTGTGCACTTAATTTATTTAATACAAGAGTTGTTAGAGAGTTGTTATTAAGAGTTGTTATTATTAATCAAGAGTTGTTATTACTGAAATAACTTTTCCATGACATTCGAATTTATTGAGATGCACCAGTACATATAATTATAAATTACATAAAAAAATATTTAATATAATATACTATTATTATTTCAATTATGATTCTATTATTATAGTACTATTAAATAAATGAATTAGTTATATTATTAATAATCTGATTTACAGTAAGTCATAATATATATATATATATATATATATATATATATATATATATATATATATATATACACACACACACACACACACACACACACACATATATATGTATATGTGTGTGTCATGTACATTCATTTAAAGAACAAAACAAAAAAAACTACAACATTCTTGCATGCAATATTCATTATTTTTCCAAAGAGTACGGCCCATGAGCCCAACTTAGTCAACACCTCAAATACAGGCATAGAGCACATTGCATCAGTATGCCAGTGCCAGATTATGATGGTAATCTACATCAGGAGCAGGTAACCGCAAACTGCATGCAACTTGCGTTCCTTTGCACGCGCTGCTAGCAGCGGCCATGACAGACGTGCCTGGATTTGGGATCTCACTCTAATTGCACAATAGAAGGCATCTTGTTATGGATACTCTCTCACCTATTTGTACTTCAAGTTTTTTGTTTAGTTTTGCTGGGATGGCAAGAAAATATGCCCCCCCCCCTTTCTCTATGAAAAAAATAACAACATAAAAAAAATATATGATGCTGTGAGAGTGCAGAATTCCAGAAATTCCAAAGAGGTGTAGTGAGACGTGGAGTTGAGGGGCAACTGAGCACTTCCAAACAAACACCCATCATCCACACCTGTGGCTCAGGGTCACTGCGCTGCCAGGGCGAGAGCTAGAGGAAACAGTGGGGCGTTTCTTTACTACCCGCCAAGCAGGGCTTCAACACATCCTCATCACCATCACCAGTGTGTTATCACAGTTTTATTTAGGACTACCTTAAATGTCAGTTCTCATAATTAATGCATGGAGCAGCCCCCAACAGCTGGGTCACAAAGCCAGACGGACCCTACTGAACCAAGGAGAGGTGGTAAGTTTATTGGGATACATTCTGAGGCGCTTCTCTTTGGGGAAAAGGAGGAGGCAGAACCGTCAATAGAGTCGAGTGAAGTTCAGTGCAGTGTTTGTTTGTTTTCTGTGGGTAAGTGAGTAATTAGTTAGGAGGAGAGCCGAGCTGGGTTATGGAATAACAGATCATTCATCTTTTCCTGGCCCGCTGGTGAGCACAGGAGCAATTACTCAAGGCTTAAAGCGATTACTCCGGATAAAGGTCAGAATATGGAGGGAGAACCACATCACAGCAGGTGACTGTCACCAGAAATGACTTAGAAAGGAAAAGAGAGGGGAAAAACAACACTTTATTTCTGTCGACCATGTCCAGGATCTTAAACCTAAATAAATTCCTGCTGTGCGACAGCAGGCATCACACAGACAGATTTTTCCAGTCACAAATTAAGCTAACTCTAGAAGATCCAAAATCCCTGTCTAATATCCTGCTCGTATGACCCAGAAGAAACCAGCAGCAGTGTTGTTTTCAGTCAGCCCATTCACTCAACCCTTCACCCGCCTTTCCAAGAGTAAAACATGAAGTAAAAGCAGATGTTGAGTTTGTTTTAAACATGCAAAGCAGCTGGGTAAACTGCGGGCATGGGTGTAATATTCCAACCGCTCTGAGCTCTCCACATCTCTTTTAATGGTCGCCAATGATTCAGATTAGTGTGCAACCAAAGTGCAGTATGAGGCCTATTTTCATAATAATCTAGCTTTTCTAGTAAACAGCTATCTAACAATTAATGGTGTGGCACAGCTGATGGTCTGAGCTGAGGGAATCAAATGTCTCATGTAGTGAAGTCTGAAAGCAAGAAAGTCTGACCCCTTTCTAGTGAATCAGTTAATCTTTAACAGACCTCCCTTTCATATGTAGCTTTGAAAAGTCTATTTTTTTCTAGTGAATTGGTTCATCTTAAACAGACAGTCCCTCTCATGTCTAGCATCAGAAAGTTTGATTCATTCTAGTGCATCAGTTCATCTTAAATATACCTCCCTTTCATTTGTAGCATTGAAAAGTCTGATTCATTCTAGTGAACTGGTTCATCTTAGACAGACCAACCTTCTCATATGGAGCATCATAAAGTCAGATTTGTTCTAGTGAATCAGTTTGAGACAGACCTCCCCTTATTTGTAGCATTACAAGATCTTTTTTTATTCTAGTGAATCAGCTTACTATAAACTGTCCTCTCTCACATATATAAGACTGAAAAGTCAGTAGTGAATCGGTTCATCTTAAACAGACTTGCCTTTCATATGTAGCATTAGAACATCAGATTCATTCTAATGAATCAGTTCATCTTAAACAGACCTTCCTCTCATATAAATGTAACATTATAAAAATTCTGATTCATTTTAGTGAACCAGTTCATCCTAAACAGTCATTCTCTCATGTGTACCACTGAAAAGTCAGATCCATTCTATTAACTGGTTAATTCAGATGATTCATTAAAGGGAAAAAACTAAAAACTATCAGTTTGAGGACTTGTACTACAGCATGTACTATGTTTTTAACTTGGTTATGCAAATTAGGGTGTTTTTGTTGTATTTAGTATACATTTACATTTTCAAGTTTGACACTGTCATCCTAATTGAAATTCAGAACAATGAGTGAATGAGTGAAGTCAGAATGTTTTTTAGTCAATTTTTATATATGTTTATTATATCTTTGGCCAGGTCGCATCATTATATATATATATATATAATGATGCGACCTGGCCAAAGATATAATATAATTACTCTCTACTTGAGGTCTGAATTGGAAGTATCGCATTGGAAAATGTTTTGACTTAACATCAGCACTAGAATTACAATGTTAGTCAACACGTCTGCAGTTTAACAGCCCACCATTGGTAGGGTAGCTAAAGCCTGTGTTTAATATCATTTAAGCCTGTTCACTGTCTATGCGAACACATAATTTAGTTGGAACTCCAAAGATTTACCAAACTGAGATGTGTGATAAACTTCAAACTACCACAATGACCACATACATTCAACAGTCTCACTCAGCTGCTGTCATATAGTTCCTATTCTGCAAATACAAACCACGAATCATATGAATATGCAAACAATTTCAGAAGTTGGTTTTAAACTAAATTGCACTGGCATCTAAGAGGTCATTCAACCCCGTCTCTTTTTCCAAAGCTGTGATGCGGGCCAGAAGAAGTGTCATCTGGTTCCAATGAGAAGGTTCTTTGATTGTTGAACTTCTCAAAGGGCTGTCTGACAAAGACCTCTTTTGCTCTTTCGCTTTTTGGACAAAATAAACAGGAAAAAGGGTCATGTAACCAGGGGCCAATTTTTTTAAAATAATAGTAAAACGTAAGCTTATGGAATAAATTAAATCTCAAGATATGTTCAGGTGTGTTCTATCTCACCCTGTTAGCTGAATGTATGCTTTCATTGTTAGTGCTGTTACAAGTTTGCTCCACTTGATAAATGAATGTTTCATACTGATGCAGGAGCAGTGTTTTCAGAAAGTTTATAGATATGATCAGCCGTTTCAAATTTAATCAAATAGGCCAAATCAAACTTTTATATTGCAAGCAACAAAGTATGGCTCACAGAGTACTTTGAAAATACTGCTTTTTTCAGGGTACATGTTAAACAAGACTAACAAGTTATCAAATCTGAGACTGATTCATGAATCTGTTCATTAAAAAAAAAAAATCAATAAAAACAACAATTGGACTGATTGTGTTACGGATCACTCGGGAGGCTGAGGAGTAACAGACAGAATGGTTTATTGAACAGACACAAGCAGAGGAGCAGGTAGTGTATGGTGGAGTGAGGGATGGATCCGTGCAGGCTGGGTGAAGACATCAGAGGAGGAAGGTGAACCATACACACGCACACTGGGGATCTGGATCTTCGGAGAATCGCTGGAGAGAGTTAAGTAGAAGAAGAGTTAGTCCTTAAAATTAGCATACAGGTAAGACCTTGTCGCGAATGAGACCGGACATCGATTGAGTGCGTGTGTGTGGTTTTTATGTAGCTGAGGTGATTGGGTGGTGATGAGGATCAGGTGGATGTGCTTAGTATTCCGGTGAGGGCGTGCGTAGTGATTGCGTGGAGGTGGAACCTGGCGTGTTTGTAACAGTACCCCCCTCCCATCGGCCCGCTCCTGAGGGTCGAGGACCCCGACGACGTGGTGGACGTCCTCTTCCCCTGGGAGCTGGTCAGTCAGGATGATTGGAGTGGAAGGTATTGAGTAAGTTAGGATCCAGGATGTCGCTGCGTGGGACCCAGGAACGTTCCTCTGGACCGTATCCTTCCCAGTCCACTAGATATTGCAGTTGTCCACCACGCCACCGGGAGTCCAGGATGTCACTCACTGCATAGGCTGCGCCGTCGTCTAGGAGGAGTGGAGGGGGGGCTTCCGTTTCACCAGGTTCTGTGGAGGGAGAGACAGAAGGATGGTGAGGTTTAAGGAGAGACACATGGAATGTGGGGTGAATCCGGTAATTCAGGGGGTAACTGGAGTTTGTACGTGACCGGATTGATCTGCTGGATGATGGTGAATGGGCCAATGAATCTGGGACTTAGCTTGCAGCAGGGCAGACGCAGGCGGTTGTCCAGGGTGGACAGCCAGACCTTCTGACCGGGTTGGTACGTTGGGGCCTCTGATCGGCGAAGGTCGGCTGTCATTCTACGTCTGCGTAAAGCCCGCTGGAGTTGGTGGTGTGCCGCGTCCAAGACCCTCTCGCTCTCCCGGAACCAGTAGTCGATGGCGGGGACATCCGAGGGTTCACCTGACCAGGGGAATAGAGGTGGTTGGTAGCCGAGTCCAGTGGTAGGTTGACAAAGGGAGTTTTGTGCCCACCTAAGGAACTGGTTCCAGGAGTTCTGGTGGCCGTGACAGAAGGTATGGAGGAAGCGTCCAATCTCCTGAACCTTCCTCTCCGTCTGCCCGTTTGACTGGGGATGGTACCTGGAGGACAGGCTGATGGCCACACCTAGGAGTGAGTGGAAAGCCTTCCATATCCGGGAGATAAACTGGGGGCCTCGGTCAGATCCTCTGGGATGCCGAAGTACCTGAAGACATGATTAAATAACAGTTCAGCCATTTCCATGGCCGTGGGCAGACCCTTCAAAGGAAGAAGACGACAGGATTTAGAAAATCTATCCACTATGACAAGAATGCAGGTATTATTCTCTGAAGGAGGAAGATCGGTTATGAAGTCCACCCCTAGGTGTGACCATTGGCGATTGGGAACGGGCAGAGGATGGAGCTTGCCTGATGGAAGATGGCGAGGGCTTTTGGATATGGCGCAGCTTGTACATCCATTCACATACCTCCTGACATCCGAGGCCATGTTGGGCCACCAGAAGCGTTCCTTCAGCAACGAGAGGGTTTCATTGACCCCCGGGTGACCAGTGCCAAGCGATTTGTGAGCGGAGTGCGCCGTGTCCTGGGAATATACTGAAGTTCCGGTGGGCAACCCGGCGGGGTGTTGGTGGTAGGCTCGGTAGGAGGAAGAGTCTCAGTGGACCAGGTAATAGTAGAGACGATGACTCTTTCTGGAAGAGTGGTTTCCGGAGTTTCGGGATTCTCTTCGGGGGTGTAACACCTGGAGAGGGCGTCAGCCTTCACATTTTTCACCCCTGGGTGGTATGAGATGGTGAAATGGAAGCGGGTGAAGAATAACGCCCAGCGGGCTTGTCTCGGATTTAATCTTTTGGCCACTCGAAGATACTCTAAGTTCTTATGATCTTTTAGGACCAGAAAGGGGTGTTTGGCTCCCTCCAACCAATGCCTCCATTCTTCCAAGGCCAGTTTGCTGGCCAACAGTTCCCGGTTGCCGATATCATAGTTGACCTCCGCCGGGTTGAGTTTCCGGGAGAAGAAGGCGCATGGGTGGAGGCGACTGGGATTCCCCTGCTGCTGAGAAAGGACCGCTCCCACTCCGGTGGTCGAGGCGTCGACTTCCACAACGAAGGGTCGGTCGGGATCGGGATGGACCAGGAGTGGGGCGGTCGTAAAGGCCTCCTTAAGGATGTGGAAGGCCTCTGTGGCGGCAGGAGTCCAGGAGAGAGATTTGGGTTTGTTACGGAGGAGACTGGTGAGAGGGCTGGTGATGGTACTGAAGTTTTGTATAAACCGTCTATAGAAGTTGGCAAAGCCAAGGAACTCCTTGATGGTGGTTGGAGTGGGCCAATCTCTGACGGCGTTTACCTTCCCCTCGTCCATCCGGATGCCACTGTTGCTGATGTTGTATCCAAGGAACTGCACTGAGGGCTGATGGAAAGAGCACTTTTCGGCCTTGAGATACAGTTGGTAGGCCCTCAGGCGTTGCAGGACCTACGCAATGTGGCGTTGATGTTCTGCCAGGCTCCGGGAGTAGATGAGGATATCATCAATGTAGACTAGGACGAACTTGTGGAGGAACTCCCGGAGCACCTCGTGGATGAAGTCCTGGAATACGGAGGGGGCGTTAACAAGTCCATACGGCATCACGCAGTATTCATAGTGGCCTGTAGGGGTTATGAAGGCGGTCTTCCACTCGTCCCCCTCTCGTATCCGGATGAGGTTGTAGGCGCTGCGGAGGTCCAACTTGGTGAACACAGTGGCACCATGGAGATGTTCCAAGGCAGCTGGGACGAGGGGAAGTGGGTACCTGAACTTCACTGTTATATTGTTGAGAGCCCGATAATCAATGCATGGTCTTAAACCTCCGTCCTTTTTCTCCACAAAGAAGAAACTCGAAGCAGCAGGGGAGGTCGATGGACGAATATAACCCTGAGCCAGCGCCTCCTTGATGTACTCCTCCATGGCCTTCTCCTCAGGAGTGGATAAGGGGTATATCCTTCCTTTAGGCACTGGTTCACCCGGCAGCAGATCGATTGCACAGTCCCACGGCCGGTGTGGAGGCAGCTTGGAGGCCTGTTTGGGGCAGAAGACGTCACTGAAGGGGGCGTAGCAGTGAGGAATGGCGATGGATTGGTTTTCCACTGGGCTCTCTATTGATGTGGAACAGACTGGAAGAGGTTCAGGGGAAGGTGTGGCTGGAACTGGACAACCTGAGATGCAACTCTTGAAACAGGCGTCGCCCCACTTCAGGACTTTGTAACAGATTGCACTGTATATATATATTTAAATTTACATTTAATCATTTAGGAGGCGCTTTTATCCAAAGCGACTTACAAATGAGGACAATAGAAGCAATCAGACCAATGAGAGAACAAAAACAGTATACAAGTGCCATGATAAGTCTCAGTTAGTATATGTTGTTACATATAAGTAGTGAGTCTGTCCATTCATCTACACATTACCTCACAGAGTTTTTCACATCAATTTCAATTCAGGCTAAGAGGCAGCACCATCCAGCAGGGGTGGTCGACAATTTGAGCATCAGTCATGCTAAAAAGAGAGTTATTAATTTTAATATTTTAGACAAAAATGGAATCATAGTCAATACTGATACAGACCTTCAAGTTACAACAGATGAAAGCAATTGATGGACTTGTCAGTGTGGATGACTGTTGATTTAAGTGAGTTGTCTTTGGGCGTGTAACTACACTGGCAGCAACAAATGACCTGGATAAATGCTTCCTCTACATCTCAGAAAATTGATACCAAAACCACCATGTGCCATTGATCAAGGGGATATGATTTTGCACTCAGCAATTTTCTCCAGTTACAAGCGGGTTTTGTGACTGAGAGTGTGGGTCTGGACCCATTGTGCTGAATGGCTTTGGCACTCTATATGAGATCTGAGAGAGGGGCAGGTATGTATAGATGCTGAACAATGGACTTACTTGTTTTAATCTTCTCAAAGACTTTTGAGGAAGTCCTTAGACTTCCACAGTCCACTCAGACAGAAATAAATCCAGCCATTTTGCTGGAAATATGAAAAAAAGAAGTATTTTCTGATATTAATAAATCTTCAGACAAAGCTTGACTTCCTGCTCCTCAACAGCAGTTGGTGCTCAATTGAATATGACTCTTAAAACCGAGAATGTGTTCCATGGGTTCTGCGTACAGTCTGAATGCATAAGTTCTAAGTAAATATGGACAACTTTGTGCACTACAGATTTCTAACTCTTGATTCAATTGCTTTCTCATTTGATTTAATTCTGATTTGGGTTTATTTCAGTTATATATATGTCAACATTGCTTAAAAAATATTTTTCGAAGTAAATAGATGAAAGATTATTGGAGTATATTCTACTTCAAAATGTCATGTTTAATTCAATGTGTTACTTGCCATTTCTTAATTAACTGTAAAATGTACTATCAATTTCTGAGTGAAAATTGATTCTACACCAAAATTTTCTCCAAGTACATTGCATTTCTACACCAAGTGTATTTCATGGTACACAGTCTTTTTATCACATGACTGTTAATATAGTCTGAAAACTCATTTTCAACTCCAAAGAAAATATATCTTTTGGCACTGTTGAAATAATAAAAAAAACCACTGACACAGAGAACCTTTTGACTTAACACAATATGAATTTAAAACAGAGTCCAAATTATGCAGATGAGTTCCGCAAAAAGCTGAATATTTGCAGGATGGCCAATGCAGCACAAAAACCAAATAATCAATATTTTACAACGTGTACAGGCACATTGATATACTAGAAAATTAATGCATCCTCCAGAAACTAAAAATGTAGAATGTCAGGTGTAGCTTATGCTTCGTCCTCACAGAAATCAATGAAAGCCAAATCTATTAATATATTTCAATTCAATATTCATATAATTAAATAATATTAACGACTGCTCCTCCAAGCTATTTCCACCAAGAATACAAATCTGTAGGCATATATCGTGGTGCCTGGCTACGAGATCAGCTGTGCATTTGGTAACTATGCTGGACAAGCTGACAATTAATAGCACGTGGGGAAGCTCCAGACACCAGCACAGGACACATTTGGGGGACGCAGACAGGGTGAAGAACAACACGTGATGATGACTTTGCTAATGGTCTAGCAGAGATCCTAATGCTGAGAGATGTATCTAATGTCAATCAGTGCTTCCCTCCACTGTCTGCGCTCTGCTCTCTCAATCATCCCTCATTTCTTCTCGTCCCTCACGTGTTTCATTCAGACGTCTGCAGACCCCCAAAGTAGTGTCTCATCTGTCCGTCTGTCAGTGGTTGGGTAATTGGAGTTGTTTAAGAGGTCATCTAATACAGGTAGGTGGGGGAAGGAATGTGTGATAGGCCAACTACTATGTCTTCCCACGCCTGTATGGCCCAGTGATCACACTTGTAATACTATTGGTCATACAAGACTGATTATATACCATATGGCTACTGGTCAAAGCCCAAGAGAAAAAAAGCTTAATAAGGACAGATTTTTGCATTTGCAGCACTACGGCTGGGTGATAAATATACTGTAGCATTTCAAGATGGCAATAAAACTTATTTTGATAAAGATAAGTTCTGGACATTATTACTTGATGTGGATTAATCTAACAGCAGAAGTAAATGCAACAACAGCCAGTCAGTGCATGTCACTAATAAGTCTGCATGTTCTGTGTGTCTCTGTGTGTAGTTTCATCTACTACACAAACACATGTAACACTCGCAGCGTCTGCTGTCATATATGACATATAAGACATGAACACATCTATTCTGAGTCAAGTTTTTAAACATTTCATTTGAAGAAAAAAAAAACCCTGCTGTCAAATACACTCTGAAACTTAAGGATCTTTAGAGCAAAACACCTGAATAAAATTTTGGTTTAATGTGAAGAAATCATGACAGACTTATATTGTACTTGTATACAAAAATGCTCCTCCTCAAAGTAATATTATTATTATTATTATTTTATAATATAACTTAAGATATTTGGAAACCTTTTTATAGTTTTTTTTAATAGTATCCATTTATACAGTTTTAATCTTATTTTAAAGAAATCAAGAAAAAGAAAAAAAAGAAAGAAACATGCAATGTTTTATTGTAAATTGATTATGCTTTCATTTGATTATATTGCAAAAATTTTATTGAATTATTAAGAATTGACTGAAGTTGTACTTATTCATTTCAATATTCATTTCATTAGGCATCATTTTTTATTATAAATTTGTTAAAATTAAATTCTAATTTTTTAATTATTATTATTATTTAATGTAAAACGGAATTTGTGGGAAAATAAAATGAATGTAATGGGCCCTAAATTAAAAAGTAGCTTAAACTTTTACTTTAATTGTGAATGAGAAGTTATTTTAACATTCATTCTCTAATAAGGACTAATAATCATGTGTAAAGCCATAGGTGCATCTTAAAATTAGGATATTTTGAAAAAGTGACTTATTTCATAAAGTTAAACTTTCATATACTCTAGATTCATTACATTTCAAGTAAAACATATCAGAAGTTTTATTTTATTTATTTATTTATTTTTATTTTTTGGGGGGGCGGGTGGGTGGTATTAGAGCTCATGCAATTCAAAATTCCAGTATTTCAAAATATTACAATATTTACATATGATTTATTATTAAATGACCATCCTTACAGTATAAATTCTAGGTATCTATTTGGAACTGTGGTCCAAAGTCCTCTTTTCAGATAAAAGTACATTTACGTTTCATTTGGAAATCAAGGTCTGGAGTCTGGAGGAAGACTGGAGAGGCACAGAATCCAAGCTGCTTGAAGTCCAGTGTGAAGATTTTGAAGTCAGAGATGATTTGGGGTGCCATGGCATCTGCTGGTGTTGGTCCATTGTGTTTTATCAAGCCATCTACCAGGAGACTTTGGAGCACTTTATGCTTTCATCTGCTGACAAGCTTTATTGAGATGCTGATTTCCTTTTTTCAGCAGGACTTAGCACCTGCCCACAGTGCCAAAAACCACATCAATCTACATTCCATACACCATAATGACAAAGCAAACATATTTGCCAATTTATTAAAGATAAAAAACTTAAATGATTTCATTGCTTTCGTAATCATACCCTTTTCTGGGTCAGTTGAAATTTAGCTCAGGAGCATTCATTTTGCTTGTAAATGTTACTACTTTTAGTGAAGCTAACAAATTCAATTAAATGATTGATATGATGTGATATGGGCACACGTCTTAATAAAAGGTTTAGCGGCTGAAAATACATAGTAGAGGAAAGACCAAGCCCTGAGGGGGAGAAAAAAAAGATATTTTAAAGAAACCTGCCTGTATAGTTCAGAGACAGGATTGCATCAAACCAAAAGGTTCAGAAAAAATTCTGCTGCATTGAAGATTCACAGAATCACATAGCCTCCATTATACACAATGGAAGAAGTTTTGAACAATTAGAACTCTTCATCGAGCTGGCCTCCTGGCCAAACTGAGCAACTGATGGAGAAGAGCTTGGGTTTAAATGGTGAACAACAAGCTGACGGTCACTCTAGTTGAGCTCCATCATCATAATGTGGAGATAGGAGGAACCTACAGAAGGACAAACATCACTGCAACACTCCACCAATCTGGGCTTTATGCTGGTGTGGCCAGTCTCAATCCTCTCATTAGTGAAGACAACAAAGATTCTCTGGTTTGATTAACCTCATTTCCAAGAATACTGTTTGAAGGAAACCAGCTCTGCTCATCACCTGCACAGTACCATCCAAAAAGTAACACAATTAACCTAAGGAGAATGAACCTAAAAACAGCAAGAGTGGCTTATAGACAACTCTGTGTATGTCCTTGAGGGGCCCAGCCACAGCCTGGGCTTAAACCCAATCAAATATTTCTGGAGAAACCTGAAAACCTGTGTCTGCCCCCATCCAACCTGACAGCGCTTGAGAGTTGAGGAGAAGAATAACAAATAATTGCCAAATGCTGATGTGCAAAGCTTGTTGCGTTATACCCCAAAACACTTGAGGCTGTAAACATGCTTCAGCTAAGTACTGAGAATACTTATGCAATGTACTTATTTCAGTTTTTAAATATTATATATTTTTTAATTTTTTTTAATGAATTTACAAAGTTGTGACAGTTCTGTTTTTGCTTTGCCATTTTTGTGTATGGAGTGTAGATTGATGTGGGGGATTTTTTTTTTAAAAGAAAGCAGGTTAACATAAGGCTGCAACATAACAAAAAAAGAAAAAAGTGAAGGGGTTTTAAATACTTTTGCAAGGCAATGTATATATATGTATGTATATATATATATATATATATATATATATATATATATATATATATATATATATGTCTGCTCTCCTCATATATTACAGTTCTCCTGTTTTATCAGTTGTCTATCCCATCTATCCCATTATTGCATTTTTTTCCTTTCATTTTCAGTGTTATTCATTATTTACTGTTAAATACAATAAATAATCATTAAAAAAAATGTGGAAAGCGTGTCTGTCCCCATTAATGGTAAATTAATATTGTGATAAATATTGATATTGTATGATATGGAAACAAATATTGTGATAACATTTTGCCTATATTGACCAGCCCTATGCAGCACCATTCACAGTCATGTCCTTAGGGAGAGGGGACTAGTTACTTTAACTTCCTAAACTATATTTCAGAAGCTGAGACAAAGGTATTTAGACACGGGTGTCTTGTGCGGTAAAACCGCCCACGTGCAGATTAAGATTTATAACCTAAATGCACCAGTGTTTATAGAAACAAATGTTACAGAGTCAATTTGAACAGTGTGTTTGAAATTGATTGAACGATTTCATGTTTGCAATGCTTTGCTTGGACTGACGGTAGACTTGATACTATTTATGAAAACTGTCAGCGGCGAAAAACTAAAACAGTATTCTTTTCCTCTTTGTGTAATCAAAATGTGTGCTACGTGGCATGAAGATGAATGAGATGATATGTTTTTGTGTCTGTGTGATTGGCTGGCCGGTGTGTGTGTGTATTGGATCGCTGTCAGATGTAATCACCCTGATGACGCTTTATGTGTCACTGTAAACAAAGAAAGGCAAAAGAGAAACAGACAGGAAAATCAGTAACAGACAGAAGCCACATCTACACGAACGATTGTGACACGTAATTTACAAGATTCGACCCAGAGGATGTTCTGTGATGAGCGAACTGGGCATGTTTGCTGGGATAGGCCAGACATACTTTACCAAAGCTTGTTACGTTTAATGACATTCTGAGATAAGACCAATTAAACCAGGGTTTTTTAAAAGGACTGCAGGAATGAGACCTTTGAAAAAATTAAATTTAAAAAGAAGAAAAAAAGACAGTTTTTTCAAGATATTAAATGTGAAAAGAAACATGATTGAATGATGAGCACAACAATAATAATAACAAAAAATCATGTTAGTTTCATTCTGATTAGTAAAAATTTAATTATCATTGCAATATAAAATGTTCAAAAATATATACAAGCCAATAAATACCATTTATCAATATAATTAAAATAAAAAACAATTTTATTGAAAAACTAAAAAAATGTAAATTATTTAATTGCAATATATTAAAACTATATAAAAGCCAAGGATATAGGTTTAACACAACAATTTTAAAGAACATCATTTGATATTATTAGTTTCTTTTTGATTTCTAAAGATTGAATAGTTTAACTGAAATATAACATTAAAATATATTAATGTAAATTATATAACTTAGAACATTTCTTTTTATTTTCTTCATAATGTCATGCTTAATATTTTACACACAAAACATAATGGGTCATAAATGAAAAAAATATATTCAATGAAAAAAATTCATTTGAAACAGTTATATTTGATTTTTTTTTTACAATTTTTATTTATTTATGAACTTGTAAACAAAATAATAACTAAAAAAAATTAAAAAATACTATTTTGAAATTTAGCAGCAGCCTTTATATTTTAGAAATGAGCGCATAATTTTTGGGTCCTTGGCATCAAAACCTATAAAGCCCTGAATTAAAAGGACATCCTTCTTCTCAATTGTAGTTATGTTTTGAAATTCATTCTCTACTTGGGACGTAAAGGGATAGTTCACCCAAAAGTTACAATTCAGTCATTATTTAATGACCCTCATGTCATTACAAACCTGTATTATGTTCCTTCTTCTGTGGAAAAATAAGATGAGACAATAGCGTTTGTGACCAGTTTCAAGATCTCAAAAGTGCACATATTAGAAGAAAATATGTGACAGGCAACTTGGCTACAATCTGGGGCTTTTTGTCGCAGACTTAAAAAATGAAAGCCTGACAGGTCTTGCAATGTGTGCTTGGTTTATAAGTCATGGAAAATGAGCTGGAAGAGAAATGAGAGTGAAACCGATCTCCCAAAATTTAAAAAAGTGCATTATCAATCATAATTTAAGCATTTTTTTTCTATAAAAAATGGAGATTTAGAACTGTGATTTGAATATACACAGGTTCAAAGATTCATGGAAGTGTTAGGAGAAAGCATATGTCTGGTGTTTGTGTAGGCGGCTGGATGTGGGGTCGGAATGGAGTTGGGAAACGCTCACGGTTTGTTTTTCTCTCCGAACAGGGTCATGAGGAAAGGTCTTAAGAGCCATTAAAGCTCTTGGGAATAATATTCACCATTTATAACCAACCTCACTTTCCCATATTAACCTATAACGTGCCCCAGTGGTGTCATTTCCCAATCCCAATAGGAAGGATTTGAAATATGCTTTAACACATGTAAGGCTGACGTTATTTGGGGCTTTTTCGTTTACACTTTAAAAAGTGGAATTTTTAAACATACTCATTCTGTTGTGCCAGCAAAATTACACAAGCATACTGTCATTTTTCCTCACAAGTATAAGCAAATCGGCCGGTGTGATAACGTCAGTGAGGTAAGATCTTGTTATGTGGGGGTTTGTTGACATTTTGCAAGGAATTTTTACACACCAACTCGGGCTGTTTAGCACATGCTTTGTGCTCTACGATGCCTGTGCAGAACCTGCCAGAACTCTTTTCCAAAGTAGTGAGATCTGGGAGTTTAGATGTCAAAGTAAGCATGAGTAGAAAATACCCTTTTCACACACTCTGCCAGTTTGCCCAGGAAACTAGGAAGAAGAAAGGAACACAACTGCAATACAAATGACAAACTTTGTTAATTGCAAGCAGATGAAATCAGTCCATAGGTGAGTGGAAACGGGTACAAAACACTGGGCATGATTACTTAAGTCTTCCTGTACTAGATGCCTGGAGTGTTAGAAGTGGACTTGCTTTATTTTTTCCAATCTGCTCTGTGTCCCACTTACAGGAACTAAACCTTTAGTCTTGGTTGGCCAGAACTGAATGCAGATACAAAGCCATGACCTTGCCTGGAGTGGGTCTTGATCTGCCATGTGACTGTGGGAGACCTGGGTTCACAGACAGAATCGACTGTCTTGTTTAAGAGCAAGAACAGTGAAACTAGCAGAGCTGATCAATCACTTGAACACCTCAAGGCTTTTACCTACCGCATCTCCTGAGTGATAAATCAAATACAGTTTAAACAGTTAGAAACCCTTGACCAATCTCATTATTAGATCATTAGATTTCTAAAGCATGCTCCATATGTCAATACTGCAATGGACTGTACATAAATTAGCACTCAACAAACATAGTGATAGTTTAACCAAAAATGAAAATACGTTCATTATTTAGTCATGTCATTCCAATCTTGTATGAATCTATTTCTTCTGCAGAGCACAAAACAAAATATTTTAAACACCGGTGGGAACCAAACTACATTGAAGCCCATAGACTTCCATTGTGTGGATTAATAAATCAAAACACTGAGACATTTCTCAAAATATGTGTCATGCAAAAAGTCATACAGTTTTGGAACAACATGAGGGAGAGTAAATGATGACATAATTGCTAGTTTTAGGTGAACTATCCCTTTAAGTTATCAATATTACTTCAGTTCACAAATTTACATAAGACAAATAGTAATTTTCAGACCTTTTTTGAAAACTTTGCACCCTGAAATGTTGCATTTTTAAACAGTTTCTAAAGTAACACTATCATCTTAGGACTAGTTTATGCCGACCTGACAAGCATCAACAAATGACAACTGTTTGTTTGCTCACAGGACACAAGGAACAGAATAAGTAAATGTAACTGCTGTTTAAAAAAATTGGATTTGCTGAAAAGTGGCATATTTTCTTTCATAAATTACAGTAGGGAAAGCTTTTCAATTAAAACTTTAACCAACTCTAAAGTTTGATATGATATAAAGACTGATATTATTTACCCTTCGCAGGGAGTTTGATTGACAGACGATCTGACCAATCATAGCACCAAATATGAAAATTTTGTCCGACAAACAAACCAGACAGGAGAGTAGGTTAACATAGATGAACTTGAACATTAAAATGATATGTATGGATGTCTTTATGCAGTTAAAAACTAAATAGTTTTTATTTATTTCGTGCTAAAACTAGAAAAGAGGAAGAGATGATTGGTTCACATGAAACCGAGGCACTACAGCAATCTGTCCCGGCACAAAACTATATTTATTCTTTGAAGTCCTTACAAAATGACAAAATTTGACTACCAGATGTAACCTGCTATGCCTTGTCTGTCAGTGCTTTGTCAGCTTCCTCTTTGCTCTGTGATGAATTTTTAATTTGAAAAAGCAACAAATTAGGAGTTTGCGGCAAAAGTTGTAGATAATTGTTTGTTAATAGTGGGAATTGAACCTTAACATAAAGCGTGACCAAAATTGCTTATACTTCTTAATTATTATTCCTTTTAGTGGAATTCTCAAATCAAATATTCATGTACAGTTGCAATCAAAATTATTCAACCCCCTTGACATGCAAGACATTTTGCTGCGAAGAACAACATTTTATTAAATCAATTCAACAAAGGCGTCAGTAAAGTATTAGAGAAAGTTTGTTAATACACTTTTGAGTGATTCTGAGAATGGAACATTGATGAATCATGATAAAATTCAAATTGGCTCTAAACATTCATGTTCAAAATTATTCAACCCCTTTTGTGCAGAATCTTTTATTCTTTTTTAAATCACCAATAAACGCTGTCTGTAAGTGCTTAGAAGCTTCTGTCACCTCTCTACTACAGTCTTGGCCCATTCCTCGCCTGAAAAAGCTTCCAGATCACT
Organism: Carassius carassius; assembly: GCF_963082965.1. Classification (NCBI taxonomy): domain Eukaryota; kingdom Metazoa; phylum Chordata; class Actinopteri; order Cypriniformes; family Cyprinidae; genus Carassius; species Carassius carassius. Next base: position 27,687,308 of record NC_081769.1, on the reverse strand, counting down.
GATAATCTTTGGTTTTCACATTGTCACTGCTTTCTTCAAATTCAACCAGATATTTGTAATGAGAATTAAGCCTGGAGACTGAACAGGTCACTCAAGTACATTCTATGACTGATCCCTGAACCAAGCAGTAGTAAATTTGGATGTGTACTTTGGGATGAATTTCCTGCAGGAAAGTCCACTGATCATCAGCTTCAGTCTTTGCACCAAAGGCATCACAATTCTTGTCAAAATGGCCTTCATTATGTCCTTCATACAGTCATGATTTCCACTTCCTCCTACAGTAAAGATACCCCATAACAGGACTGATCCACCTCCAAGTTTGACGATGGAGATGGTGTTCTTCTGCTTATGAGCTTTGCCTTTTTTGCAGCAGACATACCCCTGATCCATGGGTCTAAAAAGTTCCAGTTTGGTCACATCCCTCCATAAAACATTCCTCCCGAGCTCCACAGGTCTACACAAATGAATTTTATCAAGTTCAAGTTGGCCTTTTGTTCTTTGTATTCTGCAAGATGTCTCAACATGAAGGCCATACTGTACTTGTCTAGTCTAGTCTTCTTCTTACACACTGCACTGAAATGGATTTCCTCCTTCCATCGGGTCATTTTGCAAGTCTTTGGCTGTACATTGCAGGTTATTTTCAGTTGCTCTGATTAAACATTTTATGATATTGAGCTTTTTCTTCAACACCCTCAAAGGTTTTCCTGGTAAAACACACTTTAAGCTTAGGAATAAGGCTGAGAGCTGTGTCTCTAGGAAATCTTCATATAGCCTTAGCCTTTCTAAAGTAATACAATATTTATTTTCTTTAGCTTTTGTGAGATCTCTGTTGACATTTTTGCTACTCAACTTCAACACATGCATGGGCTAACTGTATGTATGTGTAACAGCTCAAGTTAATTATTTTTTTAATAGAGTTTCTGAAGGCTTAATTGTGTTTTGAGACTGTTTTATTCCCCACCATGCAAATAAGTGATTTAAAAATAGCAATGTTGCATAGGGGTTGAATAATCATGACATAGCAGTATTATTAAAAAATCTTATAACTCAAAAATATTACATTATATATTGACAATATCACTTTTAATATGCCAGTGAACTGTTATAGATGCATTTTATCCTGGATCTTCATAAAAGCTTGTATTTGTAAAGTACTGCAGTCTCTGAGGTGTTGAGTAATTTTGATTGCAACTGTATTTTCAATATAGATCATGTTTATTGTATTGCACTTACAATGGAGGTCTATGAGCAAATGCCCTACAGAGTGTTTGAAAGCAGAAATGAAAGACTTTTATTTTGTTAAAGTGTTGTGAAATGTGTTATTTGAGTTGTAAAATAGTCAAAATCAATTCTAGTGGTGGGACTACAATTCTAGGCACAATACTGTGTGGTTTTGCATTACCAGTGTAATTCCTTTCTGGTTTCTTTCTGCAAAAGTTGCTGGGTTTAGTTACATGATCATGTTTTGCTACCCTGGAAAGGGGAAAAAAATTAGATTTGTCTCATCATTTTCAGTGCTGAAAAAGACTTTCTCAGACATAAATAAAAGTGAGCTATTTCTATTTTCAATGTATATGAAATACTATTTATCTTATCTATTTAACTTAATGTAACTTTTTCTCATTAAGGGCCACGAACATGTCTAAACAAGTTGTGTTCCAAAGTTGGAAAAAAAAAAACATTTTGGTTCCTATGCAATTTTGTTAAGGCATTTAGGTACCATTACAAACTCCGCTGCTATTTTTTTATGCAATTTTTCTGTCACAAATATATATAATTTCACTCAATATTACTTCTATCACAAAATAACCATAAAAATACAAAAATATGGAATCTTGAGACTCCAATAATATGTATTTTGTCAAGATTATAAAAAAGTTTTGATTCTAAAAGACCGTAATACATTTTGCAAAAGGACACCCCCCACTAAGGGGAAGGAGCCCGCTAAAATATTTTAAAGTACCATTTCCATGGTAACGCAATGTCTGATTTCAAAATGGTTGAATTTTGAGGTTTTACGCTTTCAAATGATATATAATTTATGCTGATTACTAAAACATGTGATAGGGAAAAATGAAATGAAAAAGATTTTTCTGACAAATGTCAGAACTCCTATTCCGATGAAGTATATGTTTTGATGTGCACTCTTGTCATAAATTAATCTATTACTGCTCCTACAAAATTTGTAACTAAAACAGTGATAAAATATCTATCTAGGAGTCTTAGACCTTTCCAACGATATATAGTTTGTCATGATTAGATTAGGAATTTACTGTAATATAGTAGTATAGAATATAGTTATATAGAAGTAAACTACTATCAGCGGGACTGTAAAAGTTAAGGGGTTAAAAATGTGGTAAAACATTTTTAAAAATCATACATTTTGATATGAATTGTTTGCACTGTGTGACAAATACTGGCATTAACATTCTTCAGTTCATACCTGATTCCTTACCACTAGGCAAAATATAAATAAATAAAATTACAATATTAAACCCATGCCCAAAGGTCTGACTTAAACCAATGTTCTACATAAAACTACATTTCATTTGACGTTCTTGGATTTTCACAGTACTTTCTCCTCTATAGAGGGAATCAGAGAGAATTCTTCTGAATGTGATCATGGCTCTCAAGAATTCAAATAAACAGACATTCGCAAGTAACATGTTTAAGATGTCACATGCGGACTCCCTCATCCATCTTGTGCTGCGGCGGCTGCGGTGCTGTCAATGCGTGTTAACAGGAAACTAGAAGGGGCCAAAAAGCTACATGGCACTTTACATGCAAGTTTCAAATCAGTCTGCTGCAAGACTTGGAAATAATTACCTGAAAATAAATAAAGCAAAAGCACAATATACAAGTCAAATAACACAGAGACAGATGCACATCAAACGCTTGGAGGGCAAGACAGCGAACAACTGCAGTCTCCTCAGAATCAATGCATCATGAAGCTCCCAGTCAAATAAGGTCACCTCCAGCTGGTTTTCTTCTTCCTGATGTTTTATATTTTGAATGATCTTCTAATCAGAAGGTCAAAGATCTTCTAAAGCATTCGGCATGTTTACTTGTGCAGATCTAATCGAGTTATAGAAATCTGTCTATGCATGTATACATGACACAGACTTGAATGAATTAAGCTTGGAAGGAATATTCTGGATTTAGTACAAGTCAAGCTCAATCGACAGCATTTATGGCATAATGTTGATGATATATATATATATATATATATACATATATATATATATATATATATATATATATATATATATACATATATATATATATATATACATATATATATATATATATATATATATATATATATATATATATATATATATATATATATATATATATATATATATTTATTTATTTTTATTTTTTTTTATTAAACTTCCACATTAAACTAAACAAAAGTGACAAAGACTTTCACATTTTAAAACATATACAGTATATTTAAAATAAACTGTATTCATTTGAAATTTGGATCCTGAAAAAAATCCATCATGGTTTCAACAAAAAAATCGAACCGTTTTCAACATTAAAGGGGCTGTAAGTAGGAATTACTCCCATCTAGTGGTGAAATTGTATTTTGCATTCAAACTAATTTTGCTCTCCAGCGCCTCGCTTTTTCAAATGCGCGTTGCATCTACGGTAGGCGATATCTACCCCAAAAAGCTTTGACAGGATGTCTTCTAATAGCACTTCGTTTTGGCGACGATGTTTTCTTCTCCTGTGGCGCGGCATATGTATGGTCCATAATAAGAATGCAATCCAGACTTTTAAACTTGCCGGTGCAGTTTCAAGCGCCTCTCACTGCTCTGCACCTGCATTTCTGGCTCTGACCGAAAACGCGTTGTGGAAACGCGTTGGCTTAGTACTTTTTGTCCCTCTCTGCTATTATAGTTTTGCAAGATGGCGGAACTACATGGAAGCCTCCGTCGACCTACCCGTCCCATGTATATAAAGATAATAAATTCTTCATTTACAAGGATTAGTTTAAACATTGGCATAGGTATTTGTACACCATTGAGGGCATATTTATGAATAAAAATATTGATTTTAGATAATAAAATACCTAAAAAGTTACTTATTGTCCCTTTAATAATAATAATAATAAAATAGTTTTTATTAGTATCCTGGTGTTTCCTGAACACCAAATCAGAATATTAGAATGATTTCTGAAAGATCATACAAGTTTTTAAATTAAATTAATGCAGCCTTGGTGAGCATAAGATACTTACTTCAAAAACATAACAAAATCTTACCAACCCCAAACTTTTGAGGAATTGGGTCAATCAGTAAATGTTACAATACTGTTTTTAGTAGTATAATACTATTATGTACTAACACAGTTTTACAACTATAATAAAAAAGTCAAAACAGATAAGGATAAAATGCAAAAAAAAGCTGTTAAATAAGGTGTATTTAAAAAAAAAAAAACATTTCTAACAAAATAATTCAATGTGTTTTTAGAAAAATCTTCTTAAAGAAAAATCTAGAAATCTTTTATAATTGGCCCCAATCTCTTCCACCCAAAACTAAATTTTTCAAAATATTAGTCATTTTTATTTGTGTTATTTGTCATTATCTATATCAGTTAGTTCTACTTCTCTCTCTCTCTCTCTCTCTCTCTTACACACACACACACACAAACAATATTTTAGATTACAACATTCACATGAAATCTTTAAAAAGACAAATTATTGCTTTATTTTAAGTTAAATCAAACCTTTAAAATGCTTGTGTTAATAGTGTAAATACCTTATTACATGTGCTCTACAGATTGAGTTTTCCTCCACGTTTCCATTTGAGGAACCAAAATAAGTTGTCAATGAGTCCCCAATCATCCTCTATACAGAAAAAAAAATGATGATGAGAAGAATACTGGTTTCACATTAGGGTATAGAGTGTGATAGGCAACTGGAACAATGAAACATTTTTCTGCCTTGCAAATTCCTTTTATGATTATGAAGCCAGCACAAGTCATAAATTTCGCACTTTATTCCCTGAACAAATAAATAAATAAAAGGATGAGCAATGGAGAAAAGCCTACGGTCAGTCTTTCACCCTGGACTGCCTTGCTGCAGAATTTCTCCATTTATCAGCTCCCAGGAGCCTTCCTGACCAGATGACAGCGGACAATGGAAGCTGGGCTCCGTTCTCCTCAGTAAACTGTTACCGACCCTAAAATGGGCAATAAATTTTCCTGTTTGGCGTGAAAACTACGTATCTGGAGGACTGCTTCAATCTCGTCTAGGATTCAGAGCAGAAATGGAGAAGTGTATCAGACGATGTCACCTAAGCAGAGCACAAAATATTAATAAAAGCAACAATCTGCATCAAATTTTGATCTTGCAAAATTCTTAAATCAATCGGTGGCTTCTCTGAGGTGAGTTAGTGTGTACTCTCCTGTCCAGGGCGCACACAGAGGCTCCATCAAAGGCAGTGACCACAGAGTTATCGGTGATAAAGGCAGACACATGCTCTACACAGTTCCTTTACTGTAAATATGCTTTCACACTTAAAACTCACAGAGAGCGTGAGAAACCATCGGGTGCCCCCCTCTCCCCCATCTGTCTCTCTGACTTCTGTGCTGCAGATGTTGGGAAGTGTCTGTGCGTTATGTAAGTGGTGAGTAAGGTCAGGGGCCCGGGGTCTTAATCAGGCAAAGATAAGGATGCTTCCCCTTTTATCCTGCACATTTCCTGATTCACACCTTAAAGGTGAAGAGAGCAGTTTCTGTGTTGATCAAATACTGATCCACCACATTCTGCCTAGCCCCTATTCTTCATTGTTTAGACAAACAGAAGCCAAAAGCACACCAATGAAGTTGACAGCCTAGTTGAAGTTGATGTTGGAAATCTCCAACAAATGTTTGAAAATGCAATAGAAATGTAGCGTTACACTCTTCATGAAAGCAACCTACTTTCAACCTCTTTAAGGCTAGTCAATGAACTTGATGATCATCTTAGCAACATGTGGCTAAAAGGCAGACAAGTATAGCTGCTGTTTAATCTAATGGTAAAAGACTGAAATCACCAAAACGGTTTTGTTAATATTACAGTTCAATACAATACATTTAGCCATTATTGGCATATTTTAAACACACTACTGTTTGGAAACAGGAAGATTTTTTGTTTGTTGTTTTAAATAAATGTATACTTTTACTCAGCAAGAGTGTATTAAATCCATCACAATTTACAGTAAAGACATTTATAACATTAAAAAAAGATTGAAATGTTAATCAAATTAACTTTCTATTAAACAAAAAATAAAGATTTTTTTATTATTATTTTTTTATCGATATAGTTACCATTTTCAAATCAACAATTTACAGAATCAGTTCAGTATACACACAATTTAGATCTTTGATTGTTGATAATATTTTTTCTTGAGCACCAAATCAGCATATTAAAATGATTTCTGAAGGATCATGTCATCACATAACAATAACTTTTGTTATTTTTAAATTTAATATTACTCCACAATATTTCTGTTTTTAAGAAGAAAAAAAAACTATAACAAAGCTTCTTACAATGGTATTCAAATCATCGACCAAAAATAAAATAAAATAAAATCTGACTTTATACTGTATTGTGACTTAATATATCGTAATTGCATCCTTATTTGTGGTAATGTGCATTTTTGTTCTCTCAGAATATGTCTGTGTACCTCACAACTATAAATTCAATTCAATTATTTTTGTTTTATTTATCTATCTATTATTTAATTGTGATTTAATATCTCATAACGCAACTATTTCTTATTTTAAGCTTAATCACACAAACATGTGGATAGAGGCTTCCTTAGAAAATCCGCTGAACACACACACACACACACACACACACACACACACACACACACACACACACACTCACTCACACACACACTTATTTGATATATGCAAAACTACAGAATAAACAGTCCAGCATATTGTGAGACAACACATGCATTTGTAGACAGAATCATCAACGTGTTCAATCAGTCAGTGACTCTCTCTAACAGAAAGCAGCTGGTACGTGAGAAGAACTGAATAATAATGACTTCCCATGTTTAGCAGACATAATCCCCCCATGATCCCAAAAAACATAATTATCACAAGTATTTTTCAATAATGTGACTTCTCAATCTCTCTTCACCACACCAATATGACCTCTGAGCCCTGGATGTGTTGAGAAAATGCCGGGGTGAGTGGCTGTCGCTTGCAGGAGACAGGGTGACGGACAATGGACAATGGCTGAGAAATGGTTGCTCCTTTAGGAGTCCGTGTGAACTGCTTGTTAATCACAGATGACAAAGTGGAAAAAAGAGAGTTCAGGATATTTTTTACCCTGAGCACATAAATCAAGACTTGACATGTGGCATCTCCCTTTCTTCCACTCACCAACAACTCAACAAGTCCAGAACACACAGTCAGTACATCATCACACTCACTGTAAATAGTCAAACAGAGCACTGAACTTCACCAGGTCACATCCATCTTTGCCTGTCTGCAGCTGTCTTTGTGAACAACTGTAAACATAAAAGGCATGACCATTAGTATTAGAGTTAATAATCAAATACTGAAGCCATGACATTCAAAATACAAATATTGTATCTTATGATTATTCACACTTATGATTCACATCCATCTTTGCCTGTCTTCTACTGCCTTTGTGAAAAACTATAAACATAACAGGCACAACCTTTATTATGAGAGTTAATAATGAAATAATGAAGCCATGACATTTAAAATACAAATATGCTACAAATGGTATGATCAGTATTTCTCTCTAAAGACTCATTCATTATACAAAAATGACTTGCATAAATAGAAGGAAACCGAGGAGAGGGGCCACCGCTCCTGTAAAAGCTAAGAAATCATTCTGCACATTGGGAAATAATTCCTAGCTAGGTCAAAAGGGCAGTGACCCCAAAGGAGCTGCTGCGATTGACTGAATCTCACACCATGGTCTGCGAAACACATAAACATACAGTGGTGGGCTAATAGAAGTGTGAGTGCAAGAGATGCTAGGGCCTTGCATAGACAAGAGAAGGAAGCTTGAAGTTTCTGTCTCAAGGCAAGCGAACCTGACGCTCACTCAGCCTCTTGTACCAAGTGGAAATAGCCTGTCGAAAAGGTCTGCGGGCATCCCGGGTCAAGCAGGGTCAAGAGTACCGGGGTGATGGAGAATAGCTTCCTTACAGCGGTAAGAAGGAAAGATAACAGCTCCAAATCCAGATGTCCAAGAGCCATCACTTCATTCTGCCTCGAGACGAAGCAGTCGCACCATCTCTGTATAGGAGCGTGAAGGTGAGAGAGCATGCTGGTTTTCTCTGCGGGAGCCGTAATAAAAACTTAAGCCGTTTCTACTGAGCATTAAAAGACTAAGTTGGCCGTAGCGACTTTGCCTCCACTATGCCAACATTGTTTGTGGGTATAAGAATTTCATGAATTAAAAAGTACAAAGACTGCTTTTGGTGAGCAATAAAATGGAGAACATTTCCTCATCTTCGCTCTCTGGCAAATGAAGTGCAAATGAGAGGGAAATTGTTTCCTCTGATATGGCCGCTCTTTGTCCCTGTGGTGAAAATAAACAACTTAAATGTTGTTAAAATAAACTTTTAGTCTCGCTGGGATATTAAATTTGTCCACTAACAATGCCCAACATTTTATCACATGACAATTATATAATTATTCACTACAGTGTCATGTCCATCACATCTCTATTTAATTTGACCTTCTTATATAAAAAGTGTTAGTAATTGCATTAAAAAAAATGCTCTTTACAAAAAAAAAAAAATTCTAATTGAAGAAACACCCAATTAAATGCACCATGCAAGACTTGACTTTATATAAATTCTAAAAGAAGAAATTATGAGTAACAAAAGCAAGCAAAGAGTAAATAGTAGCATCAGATGTTTGGTCTCCTAAAAATCTGGCCCTGCTCACATTTAGCGAGATGGACAGCAAAGACAAACGAATAACACGTAACTTTTTTTTTCCAACGGATACTGTAAACATCTGAGTTAGTTCTAATAAAAAACGAAATGAAGAATTTCTCTTACTGGAAACAGCAACCCCACTGACGCAGTGTGTCATTTCCCAGCTGCAACTGTATTTGTGTTTTAGAGGAACTCAAGGGGGTTACGATTTTGAGAGAGCAGTATCCTGTAAATCAAATCAATGACAATTATAGTGTGAGTAACTCAGTCACGGCAATGAAGAACAAGTCAGTCGTGACTGCAACAGCTCTTGACTCAACAGGCCAGTATAATAATAACAGAATGTAGATGAAGCCAACATTACACTAAATGTGAATGTCAAAATTTCCTTACTCCTTATAATCAGGAATATCATACACCTGTTCTATTCTGAGGGGGCGCCAGTAGGGGTCCCGGTACCATTCATAAGAAAAATGTTTAAATAAAAAGTATAGTTCACCTAAAATTGAAAATTTGGTCTTCATTTACTCACCGTCATGTCATTCCAAACCTGTACGAGTTTTATGTTGAACATAAAAGAAGATATTTTAAAGAATGCTGGTAATCAATCAGTTGATGGTCCTTCCTTTGTATTTCTTTCTGTATTATGGAAGTCAATAGGGACCATTAATATATACTTTAGCTTAATGCTGCTATTGACTGTAACATTCCAAGATAGATTTCCTAAACAAGAGGGAATCTGGATTAAACAGGGAACACCTCACCCTGTTTTCCATTCACCACCTGTAGGCTGAGGTTAAAGGTCTGACCCGAGGTCAGTGCAGTTCTCAGTGTAGCGGACACTGACCAGGACAGTCACTTAAAATCAGACCGTTGAGGAAAGAGAGCCTCTGCAAGCCTATTAAAGAGCTCAGTCGACCCACACTCCAGCAAAGAACCAGTTATACTGCACAAGTGTCACATTCCCTTCCCTTTTGTTTTGTTCTTCTCTTTTTCCTTGTTTCTGCATGGGCGTTGTGAATCCGAGGGATCCGTAAAAAAGGGAAACGCAAAAGCATTCAGCCATAACAGCAATGCATCCTGAGTGAAACTTTAGACAGCCATTAAGCTAATGGGCCACTCAGTCTGTGGTAACCGTCTCCTCGGGTTTCAGCTCTGGAGGCCCCTGGACCTCATATTGATATAAACATTGTGCAATAAGTAACGTTTATGAAGCATTAAATAGACTTTGATGGGCTGCTTTCAGGTAGAGTAAATTCAGTCCAGGTGTTTGCTGTTATTTCAATCAAAAAAATTCCCAAGATGACACATCATCAAGAACACAACCGCAATATCATCTCAATAACCGAAGACCAGCATCAAACATTGATGCATTTCGTGGAAACAAAGATGAGTGCGTAAGACAAGACGGCCGATGAGGATTCCACATGCGACGTGTCCAGATGTTCTAGATATTACAATAGGTTTAATTATTGAACTCTGTTTGACGCTTATACTTATGACCTGCAAACTCCCAACAGGCCATCATCAGCATCGTCAGCAGAAGAAATATGGCATATTCTATGCGGCTTGAACGGTTCTGATGAGGTGATGAGATGTTTTACGAGTTGACATCGGTGAGCAAATGAGAAATGAAGCTGAACTAACATTGACAAAACGCATTTGAAACATTACCCTGTTAAAAGCATATTTGGTCTTTATATGCACTCAGAATAAGAAGGTCATTATTCCTCAGACTAGTCCCTTTGTGTACTGACTGAAAAGCTAAAGGAACGGTAAGCTAAAGCTACGTATGAGCTGTAGCAGTGGGAAAGAGAGAGACTAGGTGCTGCTTCCACGGTTTCTGCAAAGATAATAAACAGAATAAATGCTTTCAAAATTAATAATAATAAATAATAAATGTTTCCTGAGCACCAAATCAGCATATTAGAGTGATTTCTAAAGGATTTTGTGACACTGAAGACTGGAGTCATGATGCTGAAAAATCAGCTTTACCATCACAGGATATTATTACATTAAAATAAAATAAATACTTTATACCGTAATAACATTTCACAGCATTACTGTATTTTTGATTTTTATATATATATATATAAAATCTTAATTTAGTTTTTCTTGAGCCATTCAGAGGTGACATTCATTCTTGCTGGTGTGTTTGGGATCATTGCCTTGCTGCATAACCCAAGTGCACTTGAGCTTGAGATCACAAACTGACGTCCGGATATTCTCCTTCAGGATTTTCTGATAGAGTGAAGAATTCAGGGTTCCATCAGTGCTTGACTGTTGGTATGATGTTCTTTTATGGAATGCTGTGTAGGTTTTTACACCAGATGTAACGGGAGACATACCTTCCAAAAAGTTGCAATTTAGTTGCATCAGTCCACAAAATATTTGCGCAAAAGTCTTGGGGATAATCAAGATTTTTTTGGCAAATGTGAGATGAGCCTTTGTGTTCTTTTTGGTCAGCAATGGCTTTTGACTTGGAACTCTCCCATTGATGCCGTTTTTGCACAGTTTCTTTCTTATTGTTGAATCATGAACACTGATCTTACTTGAGGCAAGTGAGGCCTGCAGTTCTTTAGATGTTGTTCTGGGTTATTTTATGACTTCCTGGATGAGTCGTCGTTGCGCTCTTGGAGTAATTTTGGAAGGCCGGCCACTCCTGTAAAGGTTCACCACTGTTTCAAGTTTTCTCCATTTGTGGATAATGGCTCTGACCGTGGTTTGCTGGAGTCCCAAAGTCTTAGAAATGGCTTTATAACCCTTTCCAGACTGATACATGTCAACTATTTTGTTTCTCATCTGTTCTTGAATTTCTTAAGATAGCAGCATGATGCGTTGCTCTTTAAGCATGCTTCACTGTCAGACAGGTCCTATTTAAGTGATTTCTTGATTCAACAAGTCTGGCAGTAATCAGGTCTGTGTGTGGCTAGTGAAATTTAACTCAGATTTCTAAAATAGTGTGTGTGTGTGTGTGTGTGTGTGTGTGTGTGCGAGTTTATGTATGCGTGTGGTTATTAGCATAACCACATATATGACCCTGGACTATGAAACCAGTCTTAAGTGCCAGTTTTTGAAATTGAGATTTATAATTTATAAATAAGCTTTCAATTGATGTCTGGTATGTTAAGATAAGACAATATTCGGCCGAGATACAACTATTTGAACATCTGAAATCTGAGAGTGGAAAAAAAAAAAAAAATCTAAATACTGAGAAAAATGCCTTTAAAGCTGTCCAAATGAAGTTCTTAGCAATGCATATTACTAATCAAAAATTAAGTTTTGATATATTTATGGTGGGAAATGTACAAAATATCCTCATGGAACATGATCTTTACTTAAAGGTGCTCTAAGCTCATTTTTTAGGCCAAAACATTTTTTGTCACATCCAGCAAACATCTCCTCACTATCCGCTAGCTGCTTGTCCCCTGAACACACTGTAAAAAAACGGGGTCTCTCTAGACACCACAGGCTCCACAAACAACAAGAAAAACAAACTGGGCTCACCCGCACCACAAAACATAAACTGTTCCAGCCAATAACCGTCAAGAAAGATTTGGGGGTGGGGTTTGGGGGGTTAGTGCACGGATGATGAGGAGGGAGGGTCTAGCTAGCCTCCGTTTTGTTTGACAACAATTTGAACGTCAACAAGAAGTTACGACTCCCGGCATCGCTTAGAGCACCTTTAATATCCCAATAATTTTTAACATAAGAGAAAAATCTATAATTTTGACCCATACAGTGATTTTTTTATTTTTTTTGGCTATTGCTAAAAATATATCCCAGCAACATAAGATTGGCTTTGTGGTCCAGGATCACATTAACTATATGCAGGTATGTGTATAAATATACATGTATGTATGTATATATTTACAGTAGAGACCTAAAGTTTGGACACACCTTCTCATTCAAAGAGTTTTCTTTATTTTCATGACTATGAAAATTGTAGAGTCACACTGAAGGCATCAAGGGCTATTTGACCAAGAAGGAGAGTGATGGGGTGCTGCGCCAGATGACCTGGCCTCCACAGTCACCGGACCTGAACCCAATCGAGATGGTTTAGGGGTGAGCTGGACCGCAGACAGAAGGCAAAAGGGCCAACAAGTGCTAAGCATCTCTCGGGGAACTCCTTCAAGACTGTTGGAAGACCATTTCAGGTGACTACCTCTTGAAGCTCATCAAGAGAATGCCAAGAGTGTACAAAGCAGCGATCAAAGCAAAAGGTGGCTACTTTGAAGAACCTACAATATGACATATTTTCAGTTGTTTCACACTTTTTTGTTATGTATATAATTCCACATGTGTTAATTCATAGTTTTGATGCCTTCAGTGTGAATCTACAATTTTCATAGTCATGAAAATAAAGAAAACTCTTTGAGTGAGAAGGTGTGTCCAAACCTTTGGTCTGTACTGTACATAATACATAAAATAATATCTGACCTTGTCTTGGTTGTTTCGGTTTCATAAATTATGTGCTTCATAATTATTCTGCTATTTGCATTTTGTTGAAAATCCCAAAAAAGGCTGTTTAATAGACAAGGTGACAACTCACCCCATACAGTGTGACAACGTGGCCATGCAAAATTATTTATGCTTTTCTTTTGGCCAATAACAGAGGATTACAATAGAATTTTTTTTAACTTAAAGATATGTGAATAAGCAGAAAATGACTTTCAAAAATATACCCATGCTGAGAAACACTGACTAGACTCAAAAGTGTGACAACTAGCCCCATTCATCCATCAAACGGCAACACACTTGCAGTGGTGAGGTGGAAGAGAAAAGGAAAGGGATTAGTGCATCATCTCACAGGCTCCAGACCTCCTTCCCCAGTCTTTGTTTTTACCACTAAGGGAGTGATATCGTCCCCAATTAGAGGGGAAGTGATTTTATTTTATGGGTTTTTCTTTGGAGGTGCAGCTCTGGAGTATTGAAAAGTGCCACAAACAATGATCTCCTTACCCCAGCCCCTCTCACAGTCAAAGCCATTTGGAGTACTCATCCACAGTAGGCACACACACACACACACACACACACACACACACACACACACACACACACACACAGGGGAAGAAAGAAGGGATTAGTACATCTTCTCCCAGGCTCCAGACCTCCCTCTCGGGTCTGTTTGGTTTTACCACTGACGATATCATCCTCAATTAGAGGGCAAGTGCTTTTTTATGGGCATGTAGAAATGTTCACACACATGCAGCAGACCCACACTCACACATCACTCTGTCATATGGTTCTAGATTTAAAAACGAAATCATTAGGTTCTGAAACCAGAGTGTGTTCATCACCTGAGCTAAATAACAATAATAACAATAATAATAATAATAATAATAATAATGGACTAGTGAAACATTTGTACAACAACATGCAGGTCTTGACATGTCCGTCAACATGATGAAAATTGTCTGAACGCATAATGTGACTGAGCAAAGCAGAACATGTTCCTGGATCTTGCAGATGATACAAGGCCAAACCCCACTCCTAATCTACCTGCCAAATCAGAGGGATCATAAATTGATAAGAATGCTGTTTAAGCCACTAATCACGGTCTACAGGATAATCCAACCCTCAAGGCAAGAATGAAAACGTTTGACAAACACAGATACAAAATACAATATATTATTATTATTATTATAGAATAAATGGAAAAGGGACTATTTTGCCCCACTTCTGGTGTAAAATGATCCTCTATCTGGAGCTAGGAGGCCCCTGGAGTAAATTTATCCTAGCTGTTTTTATGCAGAATATGTAATATTAGATATCATTTTTACCCAACTATTTATGTGACTAAATTTAAATAACTAAATATTCTACTATAATACATGCAATTTGAAGTAGTTTACATTTACATTTATGCATTTAGCAGATGCTTTTATCCAAAGCAACTTACAGTGCATTCAGGCTATCACAACCATGAACAATTGAACCCATGACCTTTTGTGCTGCTAATGCAATGCTCTACCACTGAGCCACAGAAATTAAACTTTTATTCAGCAAGGACGCATTAAATTAATGTTAAAAAATAAAATAAATGAATAAACAATATAATTAAAAAATAAATAATATTTACAAATTAATAAATAAAATGTCCTATTCATCAAAGAATCCTGAAAAAAAGATTTAACATGAAAGTATTAAGCAGTTTTACTGTTTTCATAAAAACAAGAAATGTTTCTTTAGCACCAAATCAGCAATTTAGAATGATTTCTAAACTATGACTGGAGTAATGATGCTGAAAATTCAGCTTGGCCAAAACAGGAATGAATTACATTTTGAAATATTATTATATAATCAAAAACAGTTATTATCATATGACATTTTACAATAATAATATTTTTACTGGGAATATATAAAAAAATCTAAATAATCTTATGATTTATACACAGTTATGATTTGTAATTGAAAAAATGTCATAGCAATAAAAAAAATTATGAATTCAGATTGATTCTGTTCAAATGGGTTATATGTAGATGTTTGAAATGTACATACAATTCATGGAATTATTAAATAATGTCTATATTAATTATAATTATTATATTAAACAAAAAACACCAAAACATGCCACTCTGTGAACCTTCTGCCCCAATACTAAATGGGTGTCACCATACCCCAGGGGTCTCACTTTCATTTTTCCCTTCAAAATTAAAACAGTACTTGTTAATGTACAGCTCTAAATGAATAACTGTGTCCAAAAGTATTAAATCAATTTGAAGTGTTGAGATTAGATTTAGGGACATCTATAATCAGGTAAAACTAAGTAAAATATCCCATCTTACCTTATACATCAACCCTTAAATCTGATTGTAGAGCAATGTTGTTCCTGCACCAACAAAGATGGAATATTTTATAAATCACAATTTTAACACCAGTAATAAACCACAGTGCACCAATGAATGGTTTACACAATACAAAAAAAAACACGTTATTATTCAGATTTCGTTTTGTGTGTATACAGGCTATGATACCTTCAGCAGACTTTATGTGAGCCATTGTGAGCTAACACAACAAGAAGCCGAGATATAACAGGAGAAAAGCTTTAAGACAGACAAAAAAGGCGATTTCCCACAAGCATGCTGTGCTCCATCTCAGTAAGCAGACGCCGCTAAAGCTGTCCACCTAGAACTCAAAAATGCGGGCAACAACTTTCATTTCCCTCTTTGTGTGTTCAAGAGGGTGGATACTCACCCTCCTTCCCTTCCTAACAATAGGAGGACACAGGGGAGTGGAGGAGTAGGAGGTCTCCATCTTCAGGACCACTGAAGGGGGGAGGGGGAGACTGAGCTGCCGATGCCCCCCTAACTCCACAGCGGGAGCTCTAGAGGAATGAAAGGGAGGGCAGCAGGACTGGGATTCCAGGCCGCCTCTGTGGAGAGCCTCTTTCTCCCGACCCGGCAGGCAGCGCGGACCGAGCCCGCAGGTCAAGATTCCTGCACTTGCTTGCTTTATTCCTCTGACGACCAAACTAATCACACTTCCCACACCACAGCCCCCTCACTACAGTTTGTTTATCATGTAAAAAAAACTAAAAAAACTAAACAACAACAAAAAACACTGTAAACAATTATCGTAATTTTAACTGTAAAACCCTATGGTTTCACATAGAAGCTTGTTTCTGTCATGGGATGTAATAATAATAATAATAATAAATACACCAAAAATTACTTTTTCTCACATTTCTGAGTTTATATCTCCCAATTCTGACAGAGATGTGAACTTGCAGTAGCCTGAAAAAGTCATAATTGTGAAAAAAAAAAAAAAATTAATAAAAAATTTCTGAGGAAAAAAAAGTCAAAATTGTGAGAGAAAAAAAGCCAGAACTCATAATTCTGAGTAAAAGAATTGCAACCAAAAAAGTCGTTGTGAGATCTAAATTCAGAATTGTGGGATAAAGTCACAATGACCTTTTTTATGCTTTATCCTGTGGCAAAAAGGCTTTTGTTAAGTCATATGTTGTAAATGAATATTTACTACTTTTTTTGTGTGTTTTACCCTGATGGTATTTTGTATCTGTTTGTATCCATATATTAGTATTTACATCAGCTTGTGAAAAAACTATGTGACTTTGATTCATCATGTGGCTTTTTCTTTACCAGCGGTTTTTTTTTTTTTGATTTGGTTGCCACTGTATAATTAAAGATAGATATTTTAGTACTACAGTAGGTTTCTATATTATCGTTATATGCAGTATAAATAAAATAGAGTTTTTAAACTGTACATGTAAGTTAAATCCATAAAACCTATAACGGCTCCTGAATGTTTTTTCCAGACCAGAAAAATCACGCTTCAACTGATGCCTTCAATCTTTTAATGTCTTCCTTTCAGGAATCATGATATTCAATATCACAAAAATTGAATGGACACCGTGAAAAAACTGAAAAATAAACCAAAATTACAATCAAATTTGTTGAAGTGATTCTACCATGACATCACTCGAAACTGAAAACTGAAATCAATGTACACAGTACATCAAATTATAAATAAACAATAACCAAAATGCATACAAACATACCGTGTGCTTTCCAATCGGGACTCAGGAGACATTAGTAGACAATTTTGCTCGAACACTCTTTCTATTTTACCTCTTTCGATTTGTGTGCGACACCTCGTGTTTCTCTCTTATCTTTTTTTTCTTTTTCCTTTTCCGGTGAGCACGCAAAATATAAAATCACATGACCAATACGTCTTATATTACTCCTTTTCCCCCCCTGGGGTGTCACTATTACCAAACTATCATGTAGATCAATACAATTTTCACACAAGTATTACCACAAAATTTATAAAACAAAACAAACAAACAAACCAAAAACCTTTCAAAGGTAAAAAATATCTGCGACATTTACACTGCCACCAAAATTACGAGGATTTATGACAGTAATATTTTGAACAAATAAAATAAATCCTGCAATTTTCCTATGAGCTGTTACTTAACTTTCATTCATCTTTCTACACTTTCATAAACAGTATTATTTTTGCCTTCGTTTGAATTTTACTATTTTAGATGTCAAAACTAATTAGTCTAATCCTTGTGGTTACACTCATAGTTTAAGAGCTGTTTTCAACTATTACTACAATTTTTTGGATTGGACGCTCCAAAATGGATGTGTTTGTCAATCGCTCACCCTTTTTTCCTAACTTACTTTCTCCCATTTGCAGTTTAACCTTTCGCACTAACCCATCGTCTTCTGCATTTGCCTCAACGACTCTAGCTAGTCTCCATTCATTTCTGGGAACATTGTCGTCTTTGAGAATTACTACATCTCCAACGTGAACATTTCTTCTAGGCGTATGCCACTGTTGTCTGAGGCTTATGTTGGCCAGGTATTCTTTGCGCCATCTGCTCCAAAACTGTTCTGACAAGTACTGCACTCTCCTCCATCTTTTCCTAGCGTACAAATCTTCACGGACAAATTTGCCAGGAGGAGGAAGAGGCACTGAGGTCTTCATCGTGAGCAGATGATTAGGCGTCAAAGGCTCAGCACTCTTTGGGTCATTTATTGTGTTAGTGGTAAGCGGACGACTATTTACAATCGACATTGCCTCATACAAAAATGTCCTTAATGAAGTGTCATCCAGTCTTCCTTTAGCTTGTGCCAGAACAGCATTCATCACACTCCTAACAGTCCTTATCTGGCGTTCCCACACACCTCCCATGTGGCTTGCTTCAGGAACATTCATAAGGAAATCACATTGTTTGCTTGCAAGATATGTAGATATCCTCTCTTGGTCCAGATCTTTCAAACCTTTCTCCAGCTCATTCTTAGCCCCCACGAAATTCGTGCCTTGGTCGGATCTGATCTGTCGCACAGCTCCTCTGATTGCTATGAAACATCTTAAGGCATTTAGAAATGCATCGGTGGAAAGATCTTCTAGCATCTCTAAATGTACAGCCCTGGAGCTCAAGCACGTAAACAACAGTCCATACCTCTTAAATTCCTTCCGACCTTGTTTTGTGTAGAAGGGGCCAAAACAGTCAATACCAGAATACGAGAATGGAGGTGAGGGTTCCACTCGGTCAGCTGGAAGGTCAGCCATACGTTGTTCTTCGACTGATCTACGCAGCTTTCTGCAAGTAACACAATTTTTGATGTTCTTGGCCACTACATTGCTTGCACCTAATATCCAATATCCACTTGCTCTGAGCTCATTCAAGGTTTGACCGCGGCCTTGATGTTGAGTTTTCTTGTGGCAATGGTCAAGTATTAGTTGTGTGACAATGCCTTCCTTAGGAAGAATTACTGGATGTTTCAACTCAAACGTTGCGTTAGACTTTCTTAATCGTCCTCCAACCCTGAGCAGATCATTCTGGAGGATGGGATCAAGTTGGTATAACTTGTTGTTCTTTGGCAGCTTAGCAGGGTTTTGACTGAGCAATTTCAGTTCTTCTTCAAAGGCTTCCTTTTGTGCTGCCTTAATGAGCACAATAGCTGCTTTCTCTTTCTCTTCTACACTAATGAACCCTGACTTGTCTTTGTTCACCAGTCTTTTGATCCTAGCAATAGCATTGAGGGCTGTATTCCAATCTGAGAATCTTGAGAGTCTTTCAAGGAAGCTACCTCTTATACAGGCATCTGTTTTCAGGACCTTTACCTCAGGGTCACCTACAAGAAGCACTGGGGATTTTTCATGAGTGCTAATCTCTTGTTCCCATAAGAATTTGGGACCCATCAACCAACTTGAGTCAATCAGGTCTGCCACCTTGAGACCCCTAGACGCACAGTCTGCAGGATTCTGACTTGTTTCCACATAGAACCATTGTCTTGGATCTGTAGAGTCTCTTATCTTCTGCACACGATTAGCCACAAAAACATGAAAGCGCCGGGCTTCGTTCTTGATATACCCTAGCACTACCTGGGAATCGGTCCAGAAAAACTCCTCATTTACCTTCAGATCAAGCTCTTCCTTAAGAACATGACTTACTGCTGCAGAAACTGTGGCTGCGGTCAGCTCAAGGCGTGGTATGCTGAAAACCTTAGTAGGAGCTACTCTGGCCTTACCCATGACCAGTGCACAATGTACTTGTACATCAGCAACAATCCTGATGTATGAACACTGCCCATATCCCTCACTGCTGGCATCTGAAAAGTGATGCAGCTCTATTTTCTGGATTCTTCCCATATTTTCAGGAATGAAGCATCTTGGTATTTTGATCTTTTGGAGGTTCTCCAAGTCATGGATCCATGTATCCCACTTTGGCTTGAGATCAGAAGGAAGAGGTTCATCCCATCCTACCCCTCGTTTGCACATCTCCTGGAGCACTTTCTTCCCAGTCAAAATATATGGAGCAAGAAAACCTAATGGGTCGTACACACTTGCAACTACTGACAGAATTCCTCGCCGAGTGGCAGCCTTTTCATTAAGGTCAACTTTGAATGAGAATGTATCCGTCTCTATGTTCCACTTTACTCCCAGCACACTCTGCATTGGAAGTTCATTGTAGTTCAGATCTACATCCTTCACAACACTGGCACGTTCGCTCTCTGGAATCGCACTCAAGACTTCTCTGCTATTGGACACAAACTTGTGTAAACGCAAGTTTCCCTTGGCCAAGGCTTCCTGCGCTTCACTGACCAACTTGTTGGCCTTCTCGATGGAATCAACGCTTACAAGTCCATCATCCACATAGAAATTTTTGCGAATGAAGCTCGCTGCTAGTGGGTAGTCCCTCTCATATTTGCTGGCAAGATATTTCATGCCGTAGTTCGCACAACCAGGAGAGGATGCAGCTCCAAAAATATGTACTCGCATGCGGTATTCCTTGGGTTCCCTTTCGGTGTTCCCCTTTTCCCACCATAGGAATCTCAGGAAATCACGATCTTCTGGACTGACATGAAAGCGGTGGAACATCTTTTCCACATCACAAACAATTGCAATCTGATGCTCACGAAATCTGCACAACACTCCAGTAAGAGCATTTGTTAAGTCTGGGCCTGTGAGTAAGTGGTCATTTAGAGATGTACCTTCAAATTTGGCTGAACAGTCAAATACCACTCTTATTTTTTCTGGCTTCCTGGGATGATACACCCCATGGTGCGGAATGTACCAGGCGTTGCCTTCTTTCGGTGTGGAATCTGCTTCTTCGGCATCACCATCTCCAAAGACACCATCCATAAATCTCACATAGTCTTCTCTGAACTTGGGATTTCGCTCCAATTTTCTTTTCAAATGCTTCAAACGAACCGTAGCCAGTTGCTTATTGTTCGGTAATTGAGGACGTTCTCTGAATGGCAAGGGCATTTCCACATGTCCTTCTTTGTTGTGTTGAGTCGTTTCATCCAACTGTTGAAGAAATTGAATGTCCTCCTGAGATATTGTTTTTTCCCTTGAGTCTGTATCTCGAAAATCTGCTTCTAATGTCCTGATTACTGAAGCAGGTGTGATTGCTGGGAGTTCCTTCACAGAAATGCGATGACAGAACCCCGCTACTTTTCTAGAGCAACCATGGGGTGTTATGGATCCCACTACACTCCAGCCTAAGTCTGTCTTGACTGCATATGGTTCATGATCCTTCCCTGATATCACTTGGGTTGGCTTTAGAGCTCTTGGACAATCAAAGCCAATGAGAAGCCCTACAGGACAATTCAACAACTCTGGCATCTTATCTGCAACACTGAGCAAGTGAATCCATCTCTGAGCCTTCTTGCAAGTAGGAATGCTATCTCGTTCCAAGGGAATGTATTCTCGAGTGTATACGGGTGGCAACTCGATGTACTCTTGCAGACTATAACCTCTCACTCTTAGTCCAACTGCTCTCTGACAATTCTCTATTGAAGCTCTATCAGTCATTGTGGACAGCTTTAATTTCACAGGTTCTGTCTTTGCTTGCAGTTTGTCACAGATGTCCTGGCTGATAAATGTATTACTGCTCTGTGTGTCCAGTAATGCATAAGCTAGAATTTCTGTGCTGTCCTTAGTTGCACAAGAGAGCCAAACTGGAACTATCATCGAAGTGTGATTACCTTTATCGATCTCCACACTGCATAAGCTAGTTGAAACCCTTTTATCAGGTAACACTTCTGGCTTTCCTCCTTGAGAGCGTTCTTCATGAAGTGGAGAGGGGTGACTCTGCTTGCAGATGTTGCAAGTAGCTCGTTTTCTACAGTTTTTGGAGACATGGCCAACTCTGAGACAACCAAAGCACATCTTGTTGTTCATAACAAACCTTTTCTTCTCCTCAAGAGGCATTGCCGCAAACCTTTCACATTTGTATATAAAATGATTTTGCTGACAACAGACACATTCTATTTGTCTCTTATCTTGAGTGACAGAAGGGTTTAGTTTAGTGCCTTTCTCTCTTTCCAATGCACTCTTTGCAATGGGTTTAACATTTTGTGCCAGAGCACTGGCCTTGAGACGTTTCTGCTCCTTTCCAGGCCTTTCATCTGCATGTTTTAAAGCAAGTAGAGAGGAAACAGGATTACATGCAATGCGTGCCTCCTCTGCCACAAAGTCAGAAAAATCAGTGAAGCTTGGGTATGGCTTCTCTTCATCTAGTGCTTTAGTGACATACCTATTCCAGCGAGTTGTTATCCAGTCAGGAAGTTTCTGAAGCAATTTCTGGTTTTCTTCGCAATCATCCAAAACCCTCAAACCATGTACATGAGGCATTGCATTTTTGCAAGAAATGAGGAAGTCACTAAACTCCCTTAGTTTCAGTGATTCTTTGGGTCCAAGTTTTGGCCAGTTATTAAGCTTTGCTCTGAACGCTCTTTGAACTACAAAGGGGTGTCCATAACGTTTGTTCAGGGCATCCCAAGCTTGTGTGTATGCATCCTCATCACTCCTATAAAATGTTCCCTCTAGTACACTAAGCGCATCTCCACTTATGTACCTTTTCAGATAGAACAACCGATATGCTGGGCTTGTACAGTTTGTTTCAATCAAAGCTTTAAAGCAGGTTCGCCATTCTGTGAACTTGAGTGGGTCACCCGTAAACGTGAATGGCTCTGGAGCTGGAAGTTTAGTCATTGCCAAGGATTCTTTTAGTGCTTTCACTAACAAGACCTCATCTACTTTGGTCTCTAGCTCATTTTCAGTGCAAGGTTGAGCTAAAGTTTCTTTCTTGATGCAAGAAGGGTTATTGTGGTGCAGTGGCAGCTGACTTGAAGGCATAGTGCTTTTTTCTTTAGAATCTTCTATTTCAGCATTTAATCTTGATTCCTCTTCTGCATACACAATATATTCAGCTTCCATTACTTCAAGATCTCTTTGCTCTTCCAGCATTTTTAACTTCTCTTGTTGAGCTAGTACCTCTTTTCTTTGAGCTGATATTTCTTGTTCTCTCTTTAGTTCAGCACGTTTTGCAGCTAAGCGTGCCGCTGCTTCTGCTCTTTTTATTGACATACTACTTCCATGTTGACTATCTCTTTCAGCTCTCGATACAGTTGAACCATAAATTGACCTGGCGTCATCTCTTTGCAGTAACTGAGTGAGTGTTTCTTTTACAGCTTCAGCATCAAACTCCTTTATGCCAACTTCTGCGCAACGTCCTTTCAGTAGTGCAGTTATTTCACTAGTAACTGAAGTGCAGCTATCCATTCTCCTCCTTATATCTTGAGATGGGACGTTCAGTGCACGAATACTCTCATATATTTGTTTTAACTCTGCTTCACGTTTCTCTGATGTCACCATCATATCATCTAACCCGGTTTTAGAGCACTCTTCTTTCAGCTTGGATCTGATAAACTGAGCTTCAGCTTTGAAGTTTAAGTACGTGAGCATAAACTTCTGTTCTCTTCTTGCTAATTCGTCATGTCTCAACTCAAGCATTTTTTCAGTTGGACGCCTTTCTCTTTCTGATCGTCTAACTGCCTGCTCAACTCGTGAAGGTGACTCCTGGAATTTAGTCTTATTAACTTCCAGATCTGCATTAATTTCAGCTAAGCGTTCTTCATATTTTTCTCTGTCAATGGCATCAATCTCAGTTTCTAATTTCCCCTCTAATTGTGCTTTTTCTTCTTCAAGAGCTTGAATCACTTGGTCTAAGACACAGCTCTCTGATCTATCTTGATCCATGTTGGTAACTTGCTTTAAACTACACTATTATTCAGCTTTACCCTGCTAACAAGCTGTAATTCCATCCATGAGAAAATAGCACAATGTCAATTTTTAAACAAGTTACACACTATCAATTTAACTTGAAAGGTATGAAAAGCAAACATTTGTTAAAATCATTTGCTAACTATTTTAACTTGAATAAATGTTATTCAACCAAGAAATGAAAATTCAAGCTAAAAAGATACAGTCTGACCTGCAAATCCAAAGGTAGCAACTCTTATTGAAAGCTGAATTGTCCAAAAACATCGCAACGTTGCCGCCTTGTGGCTGTCATTCGTCACTGCAGCACTATTGTCTTGCGTTGCCCTTCCACACGGCAAGGAATGCAGTCACGCGAAATGCAATAGTTTCAATGCGACGAAATCGCGTAGAATGGCGGCGTCCTCACTTTACCCAACAGCTGCAGTTTTCCACCGAAGTCGACTGGACTATGCTCTTCACATCGAGGTCTGGCAATCTTTCCTTTTCCACGATGAACTCTTGCACTCGTCCAGGGGAAAGTAAACAGACGTTTTTTCACTATAACGGCTCCTGAATGTTTTTTCCAGACCAGAAAAATCACGCTTCAACTGATGCCTTCAATCTTTTAATGTCTTCCTTTCAGGAATCATGATATTCAATATCACAAAAATTGAATGGACACCGTGAAAAAACTGAAAAATAAACCAAAATTACAATCAAATTTGTTGAAGTGATTCTACCATGACATCACTCGAAACTGAAAACTGAAATCAATGTACACAGTACATCAAATTATAAATAAACAATAACCAAAATGCATACAAACATACCGTGTGCTTTCCAATCGGGACTCAGGAGACATTAGTAGACAATTTTGCTCGAACACTCTTTCTATTTTACCTCTTTCGATTTGTGTGCGACACCTCGTGTTTCTCTCTTATCTTTTTTTTCTTTTTCCTTTTCCGGTGAGCACGCAAAATATAAAATCACATGACCAATACGTCTTATATTACTCCTTTTCCCCCCCTGGGGTGTCACTATTACCAAACTATCATGTAGATCAATACAATTTTCACACAAGTATTACCACAAAATTTATAAAACAAAACAAACAAACAAACCAAAAACCTTTCAAAGGTAAAAAATATCTGCGACATTTACAAAACCTGTTTTTCACCTGCTATATAGCAGTGAAGTATATGATTTCGGATGCAGCCTACGGGTTTCTATTTCAGTCATATTTAGAGCCTTTCTCAGATACTGACCCTTCCACAATGCCCTCTGCCCACTATTGTTCCCAGGTCCTCTCTTTCTCTGCATCTGCAGGTTAAGTCACACTGAGATGATTTACACATTATGTGAATACCACCATCCGGTAAAAAACATCCAGGGTGGCCCCTAGGAGCCCATGAAAATGCACACTCATACACATAACCACAGAACCTCCTGTGCTTCGCCCACGTTGTTTCTAAAAGTGCATTCCATCCTCCCACTAGCCTCGTTTCTTGAGCCTTCTTTTTCCCTCCGTATCGGAGTGTGAGCCTTGGGAGGCAACCTGCCACAGACAGACTTGCCAAATAAAAGCTCATTACTGCTAATGTTGCTCTAACATGCCACTCACAGGAGGTGGGCCGCGTGAGGTCATGGTTCAGCAAAGCAGGGCACCAACTAAAGTTAATTACACTCTCCCCGGTGGTTCCCAGGCGCTTAACCCGCTCGGGGTGATGCTGGGACGTCCTGGAGAGCTTCAGATACAACATGATGGAATGTGATTACTTGTGTTTGCTATACACCAATGTATGCATTTGTCAACAATATGTACAGCACAAATTTCTGTTAAAAAAATGCAATTAAACAATACTTTATTTATTATTAAACGTTTATTTTTTAAATACTAGTTATATCTTTTAAAATGTACCAGAAACTTAAATTAAAATAAATAATTAAAGGCATGTTTAAAGACAAATAAGAAATAAAGTAATTAATTGACTATACACTTAAATGTCACTTTGTAGACAGTGTAGACAGCATTGTTAAAGGGATAGTGAACTAAATAAAATGTGTTGAGTGTTTAACAGTGGTGGAGAGCGCTCAAGCTGCCTGTTGAGACTGTGGTTGGCTCTCTTGGGGATGCATTTGAGGGTTTTAATTATATTACTCTAAGAATTTGATCTGCTTAGAGCTTCCCTATATTCTAGAAATTTCCGGTCTCTTCCAGAGAAGGATGCATAGAGTGTACAAACAGCAGCTTAATAAGAAGACCTCTGGATATTACTTAAGTTTCGGGATTCTTTCCAAGAAACTACTACATCACAGGTGTTGATGTTGAAGCAAAACTTTCCACTGAACAGTCGGAGAACTGGAGGGTGCTGAAAGTGTTCACACCGCAGCTAAACACATTTGTCACACTTCCACATTCTACAACCAAATTTACTACTGTAAAGTTCAGGTAGTGACTAGTGGCAATCGCATTAACATTAAATTCACATAATGCAGAGAATGCGGTTTGTCTACAATGCTAGAAAAACATGATAGCAACAGGTATGTGCCTTCCTTCATAATTTTTTTTTTCTTTTTGTCCTTCCAGCCCTGCAGTCTCTGGGAAGCCCATATTGTCCACTTCTGGCCAGTGAAATCAAGCTCTTTAAAAGCAACATTTTTATGAAAAACGCAGCACATCTGTTGATGGTGGTTTATTAGTAATTGCCAAAGCAATATGCCAAATAAAATAATAATAATAAATAATTAAATAATAATAACATTAAAACCATCAGTGCACATCACAATCAGTCAAGCACATCTTACCAGCAAACATACAGTCGTTCACATCCTTCTCTTCACTCTCTGAGTCAGAAGCCTCCAAACTCATCCGACTACTTGTCCACTTGATCCTATTCCATCTCATCTCCTTCAAGTCATTTCTCCTGCAGTTGTACCTGCACTCACTCACATCAACACATCCTTTCACACTGGTGTTTCCCCTCAGCATTTAGACAGGCTCGTATAACCCCACTACTTGAGAAACCCACCCTAAAAGGGGACATATTATGTAAAATCCACTTTTACATGGTAACATGGTGTTTTGGAAATAAATGTGTGTTGGCAGTGTATGAACACAACAACCCTTAATAATAAAAATTTGAATCCCCTTTAAACCAAGTCAGTCTCACTAGGCCTGCCATTTTGATTCTCATGCAGTGTGACGTCACATTGCATAGGGCTGGGCCACAAGGGGCTTGAATTGACAGCCCTGCATTACTACTGCATTTCCCTTCTTCCTTTCATTGCAAGTCTCTCCCTTTCTCACACAGAGCAACCTCCTCAACAGCAACCAGACTGGTTTCAGAAGTGGACATTCAACTGAGACTGCCTTGCTCTCAGTTGTTGAAACCCTAAGACTAGCAAGAGAAGATTTCAAATAATCAGTACTTATCTAGCTGGATCTGTCCACTGCTTTTGACACGGTTAACCACCAGATCCTCCTGTCAACCCTATTGGCTAAGGGCATCTCAGGAACTGCACTCCAGTGGTTTGAGTCTTACCTCTCAGGCAGGTCCTTTAAGGTATCTTGGAGAGGTGAGGGGTCCAAGTCACAACATCTAACTCCTGGGGTGCCTCAGGGCTCAGTTCTTGGACCACTTCTCTTCTCTGTCTGCATGGCATCACTAGGTTCTGTCATTCAGACACATGGCTTTTCATATCACTTCTATGCTGATGACACTCAACTCTACCTCTCATTCCATCATGATGATCTGACAATAGCTGCTCGCAACTCAGCTTGTCTAACAGACATTTCTTGCTGGATGAAGGACCATCACCTTCAACTCAAACTTGCCAAGACAGAACTGCTTGTGGTTCCATCAAAGCCATCGTTTCATCACAATTTCACCATCCAGTTAGGCACATCAAACCAAACACACAAACTCATTCAAAAAACAGGCAGAAATATTGGAGTTATGATTGATGATCACATAACTTTCTCAGACCACATTGCTAAAAATGCTCGGTCCTGCAGATTTGCTTTATTCAACATCAAGAAGATCAGGCGCTTTCTTTCAGAACATGCTTCACAACTCCTTGTTTAACCTATTGTTTTGTCCAGGCTGGACTATTGCAATGCTCTCTTGGCAGGTCTTCCAGCCAGTTCTACCAAACCTTTACAATTAATCCAGAACGTGGAAACAAGATTAATTTTTAATGGCATTAATGTTTGCCTACAAAACCACGACTGGCTCTGGACCCCTTTACCTAAATTCATTACTTCAGATCTATATGCCCTCTAGAAGCTTGTGTTCTGCAAGTGAACACTGCTTTTTGTGCCATCCCATAAAGGCACAAAATCACTTTCACAGACTTTTAAATGAAATGTTACCTCCTGGTGGAATGACCTGCTCACTCAATCAATTTTGATTGGCTCCATTGTCCTCATTTGTAAAATAAAAGCATCTGCTAAATGACTAAATGTAATGTAATAATTTCTTATAAAAGAAGCAAAATTGACTAGTTGGTCTATTCTTTTTGCATTTCCAACACTTTGTACAAAAAAACTTTACAAGTGTTTATGGTTTGAGGCTTGTAATTGAGATAAAAGATAAAATCCTCAAGTATGCAGTTATCATTTTAAAATATTTTGAGAAATAGTTTGAAAGACTAAAATATTAAACATGCAGCTTCTTGGCTTATCTGGGGATAACTATAGAGTTTCTTCATCAAAGTATCCATCAAAGGAATTTACCTTCAGGATATCTTACAATCCAATTGTTTAACTCAATAAAGAATGATATAATTGAATCAAACTTCCAAAAATGCCATGTGTTCCTTCTAAGCGCAACTGGTTCCTTCTCAGCATGTCTAAAGAACTGAAAAACTCCTCTTTCTCAAGCAGGGCCTGCATAACCAGGCACAAAATGATGCATTCACATACCACAGCGAGAGTCTGGGTCTTAATGGTCTGGAACCTGCACTGTGAGGACAGATTTCCAGAGAGGCTTTTGTCACTCATTGGCAATGTGTGGTCTCCTATCTTGACCTTCTCCAAATGAAATCTACACCTGCTTTCAAAAGTTCAAAAGTGTCTGTCAATTTTTTTTTTTTATAAATAAATTCATACATTTATTCAATAAGGATGCATTAAATTGATTCTGGGACAGTAAAAAATAATGGACTCCACATAGTGTAAATATTAACTGTTTCCAGCATGATGATGATGATAGTATTGATAATAATAAATGTTTCTTGAGCACCAACTCAGCATTTTAGAATGATTTCTGAAGGATCTGGTGAAACTGAATAATGGAGTAATGACTGCTGAAAATGAAGCTTAGCATAACAGGAATACTTCACATTTTAAAATATATAAAATTTTAAGACAATTATTTAAAAATGTTAATAAAAGTGAGTGACGTGACATGCAGCCAAGTGTGGTGACCCATACTCAGAATTCGTGCTCTGCATTTAACCCATCCAAAATGCACACACACAGCAGTGAACACATGCACACCCGGAGCAGTGGGCAGCCATTTATTCTCCAGCACCCGAGAGCAGTTGGGGGTTCAGTGCCTTGCTCAAGGGCACCTAAGTTGTGGTATTGCCGCCCCGAGATTGAAACCCACAACCCTAGGGTTAGGAGTCAAACTCTCTAACCACTAGGCCACGACTTCCCCTTTACACGTTTTTGATCAAAATGAATGCAGCCTAAGCCGCTTCAGCATTAGACGCTTTTTCCTAAAACATTTTTAAACTCTTACAGATACCAAACTTCTGAACAGTAGTGTACATGCACTAGGAATTATAAAGAAATCTAGTTTATAAAGTGTCAGCAGTTTAAACATATGACAAAACCAACTGCAGAGAAAGTCATTTCAGAAGTTAAAGAGGCGAATCTCCTGCACGTCATAAGACACATTTTTGGAAGTTTCTCTAGGTCAGTGGCACAAAAAAATTTATCTCCCTGGTTGCATCCCACCCATATTTCGAACAAAATTTTGTAATATTCTTCAGCAATTCAGCAACACCGCCCATACTTAGATATTTATTTAATCCACAAACCAAACGGACTACTGACGGCTGTTTACACACACCCCAGCTCTTTGCTGGGGAGTGGGGTGAAAGGGAGGAACATTTGCAAAAATGTTTTCATAGGAGGTGAAGTGTGCTTTTCAACACATTCCTTATTCCAAAGCATAGTGGTTTCTGAGTCACTGCCATATGACCTCATTACCTTATAAAAAGGACAATTATACAGGATATTATCTAAGTGGAGTAATAAATGTAGCATAAAGAGAAGAGAATGTCTGGCACATGCTTTGAAAAGGAGCCACAGAGCATTCAGTCTCTCCCTGACCAAGCTTGGTCCTGTTGACAGAGGCAGAGATGGCATTCACTGATAACGTCTGTTCGTCATCACATTGCTTTCTGTGGCTGCGTTGGCATCGCTAGTGGAGATAGATCCACACTTACTTTAAACTGGCCATCGACCTGACCGGTCAAAGTCTTGCAGAGTGAATCGCTGCAGAGAGTGGACAAAAGCCATAAATGATGACAGACAGAATGAAGAGGGGTAGAGCACATGTAAACAATCTCCTGCCAGAAGTGATTCCCCCACAAAATGGGCTCTTTACAGGATTTAAGTGTCAGGAAGTAGTGATTAAAGGCCTTGGATGGAACAAGCAGCATTATATGTTTCACTATTCATGTTTGTATGATAGCATCAAACTAATATCTCACAATTCAGCTAATAAATAACACAACGGGTGACATGGAGATTAAGGTCAGTCAAGGTTTGCTAAAGTAAAGCAACGCCATTAGGAAACTACCTCCTGACACAGCCAATAGACTTCTTCTTTAAAACAAGAGATGAATGGCACTAAAGCAGCTATTAGTGCTCCAATCTGTAGCACAATGGCCAGAGCTTGGTAAGCAAAGGTCTTGAACATGTTTGAAACTGGGCAGAGTAAAGACCATGTCTCTTCAACAAAGCATGTTATTCTGCAGACTAAGCAAAACTAAGACCAAGCCAATGCCACATTTCTCAACTTGGTGCTTTTTTCTGCTCTTCTGAAACCAAATACACCTCTATGTTTTGCTTGGCAGTCATGCTAACACGGAGGCGTAGCTGAACAGGTTCTGGCCAGTGTGTCAAGGGATTGTAGAGCGCAATGGAAACTCTCTGTTGCTCAAACTTCACAAACTCTCAAAGTTAGCATGCTAAGAATCTAATCAATACGCTGTATAAACAATTTGACTTAAAAATGAACACTGCAACATATGTCAAGCATTGCTACATTTCTCAACAAAACATACAATTTAAGAAATTGTTAATGATAACTGTTGGAAAATATGCAGAAAATAACAAAATGCTTGGGTACTTTGCATCTGATGATTTATAACGAGTTGATCTTGAACTGAACTGATTGTTTCACCCCCCTAGCACTTCTTATAGTCGTTGTGAACTGAAAATGTCGTAGTACAAAAAAGATTTATTATATTAATCAACATTTTGTAATGTTAAAGATTTTTATAATTTAATCATCATACAGCTGACTTAATGTGTTAATAAAAAAAAAGAAGAAACAGGAACTCTGTATCTAATTATTTAATAGTAAAATCTTTTTTTGCCTTTCCAGCAGTCCTTGTACTAGAAAACACCTCCAAAAAATAAAAAAGTGCAGTTGTGAACTTTAAATGTCTTTGGAACATTACTATACATCTGTCAAAAATTATTTTATTTTATCAGCCACACATCCAGCTTAAGTAATTGCTGTTCAGAAACCTCACAGAGACTCTGAACAAATGTGAAACAGGTAAGACTGTGATGTTGGCCCGTTTTATGCAAAATAACAGCCTAATTGCATTGCACACTAGGGAATAGTGATTAGTTCTCATTTCTAGTGAAGTGCAGCCAAGAACTTCAGAATGTTTCCTCGATGCAGAGATATTGCTTTTAAATATTTCTCAACCCTGGAAAATGCATATAACAAAAAAAAAAGTGTAACAAAGCATGCTTGGGAAATAGAGCATCTGATGCTTTGCAAAATAACTAAATTTAATTTTCCATTGTAAGCGAAAGTAGTTCCAAAATGGGCCGATTTTTTATATATATATATATATAACAAATGGTAAATGGACTGCATTTATATAGCGCTTTCAACAGACCACATGGCCATCCAAAGCGCTTTACAATTTGCCTCACATTCACCCATTCACACACACATTCACACACCGACTGCGGTGTCTGCCATTCAAGGCGCCATCCAGCTCGTCGGGAGCAGCTGGGGTTAGGTGTCTTGCTCAAGGACACCTCGACACTTGGTCAGGTGGAGCCGGGGATCGAACCAACCTTCCGGTTTGTAGACAACCTACATGAACCACTGAGCCACTGCTGCAAACAAGTTGACACACTATGCTGTGTCAGTTAAAGGGTCACTCCACCCATTTGCATTAAGAGGTCCATTGTTAGAAAACCAGTCATACTATTGAATGGTTGTGCAACATTCTCTCATTTTCCCCTGAGATGAGAGAAATCCACTATTTACCTTTTTCACTTCCTCCTACAATGACGCAAAAATCGTCATTTGACGTCATTGTAGGAGGAAGTGTAAAAAGGGTGGATTTCTGTAAAGACTACAAGCACAAGTAGTCTGCCCATAGGGGGTTGTACCTAATGCGCTAACAGACCTATCACAGATCAGTGCCCGTGCGTTTGATTTCACCGGGAGAAACTTGGAGGAAAATACAGATTTTTCAGATGCATTGGGGAGGATTTTGATTTAGACGAAGTTATGTTAGAAACGGATGTTCGTGGCTACCTTTATGAGCCACAGTAGAGCGACGAGCAGCTAAAAAAACATGAAAAGCGTCAAACTAACACAGTAAAACATGGTTGATTTACATCGATAATAGCAAACTTATATATAACTTTTGTTATATAAGTATAACAAAGTGTTATACTTAGTGTTACATAAGTGTCTAACGTTACATTATTACATTACATACTAACTTTACTTACTCATTTCTTGACAAGTGTAACGTTAGTTACTGAGGCAGACACATTAAAACAACAAGCGCGCAAAACATACAAGATATTTAGTTCGTAAACAGAAAAATCATAGGAGATGTGTTTCTTTACAGCAGACGACAATGTCAGTGTGTGTTCTCAGTAGCCACTAACTGCTAATAGAGTCTAGTCAGAAATAACATTACCTCCAGGCAAATGCGTTTAGTGCTGCTAGAGCTGGTGGTTCCCGACGTTCCTGGCTTTTCGTCGTCATCGCCTGGCAATGAAAATACTGAAGGAATTGCGTTTTTCAAAAGCGTGGGTCTCTTCAATCCTAGGGGGTTAGGCGCATAATCTTCGGGCTTGAAATGTAAACTGCACGTCGTCTGATTTTTTAGTGCTTCAAGTGTTGTGTCCTCACCGAACTTAGGGTTATTGATAACGTTAGCCCGTAGCCACTTTTTGCACAAGTCCGTATCTTTCGGGAATCTGTGAATACTTACTCAGGGTATTTTCCTTGTTATTGAACAACATCCCGGTACTATGCAAGTGCACACCATTTTGCCACAAAAACAGTAATTGGGTCGCAAAATAACTCTTCACAACAAATTGTGCCAAATAATTTACAATCGGTAGCGTAGAGGAGAGTTCAACTATAATCCACATTGATGGGCGGAGAAGTGGGAGTGGGCTGCGGAGCTGAGCATTGCAATGCACTATGGGGATTGTTGTCTACAGTCCTCAAGCTCTAAAAAGTTATTTTCTGCCTTTTATAGGCCCAGAAGGACCAAAATAAAAAAAAAATGATACTATTCTACTACATATATGACCCACTTTCAATACAGATTCATGTCTCCACGGGTGGAATGACCCTTTAAGAACCTCAGATTAGCAGGTAAATCCCATTGCCTTGTGCTAAACAGTTATGGCGCTTTTCCACTGCATGGAATGGCACGGTCCAGTTTGGTACGGTTCACTTTTGGGGGGTTTTCTACTGGGTATGGTACCTGGTACTTTTTTTAGTACCACCTTGGTTGAGGTTCCAAGTGTACCACATCATTACCAAAACGTGACATGTAAACTCTGATCACGGACTGGCCAGAAAGTATCATCACCACCTGTGTCATTGAACTTGCGTAACAAACACAAAAGAACCGCCAGATTTAAATCACCACAGCCTGCGAAGGATCGAATGCAACTGTTTTGAACAAATGCACATTTTTTAAAAACCGGAAAGTTTTGCTGTCTGTTGCAATGTACAGATGTTCCTCTTGCTGACAGCAGAGGAGTGGATCCAGCAAGAGCTTGATGGGGTGACGTGAAATGAAAAAAATATTTTTTAGGAGTCGTGGCAGTAGAAGCGGTGCAATTATAACAACGTGAATAATCCCCCCCACTCTAAATCAATACTAAACTGCAGTGGAAACGCAAACCGTGCCGAGCCGAGCCGTGCCGAAACATACTGAGCCGTGCAGAGCAGAGTTGTACCACGCAGTGGAAAAGTGCCATTAGTGTATTAGAGCCCGCCAGTCTCAGTCAGGGGCAATTGGGCCTGGGGTTTGTTTTCACATGAGTCATCTATAAACTCAAAGCAGTGTCCTCATCCAGTGTTTTACACACATCGTGTGATGTCATCCAATCACTGGCCTACGAGCAAGGCAAAAATAATATTTAGCCTTAAAAAAGCGTTTCTTGGATTGGTTTCTATGGTTACTTAAATATTGTGAAGAGCTGATGGGACACTCATAACACTATAGAGGACAAAGGTTAAGCTTTGCTTCATACTGAGCAGTCTGCCAGCTTCACTGGACTCTGGATGATCTGTAAAGGCACTTTGTAGAAACACAGAGGCATCTGGATTTTTTAAAATACATCAATGGACGAACAAATAAATAACTGATAAAGATCTACTGACCAGAAAATCATGGTGTAGTACAGAGCTGCTGTAGGGCAGTAGTGGCCGGTGCTGTATGTGTGGTGATTGAAACTAGTCCATGGTATTTTTCATGGAGGATTACCAGGTTTACAGAATTTTGTGAGACAACACAATGGTCTGCAGCAACCAAGTCCAAGAACTACCCCCTTTGCTCACCCCTTAAAAATAGCCTTAAACAAGAGGTTCTCTCACTGGGCCAACATCAACATCCAATAAAGCTCAAAGATAAACATGGGGTGTGTTCCATGGCAGAGTAGATTTCATCCCTTGGGAAACTTGGCCAATTCTCCCCCATCTGCTCAAACACAAACCTGCTGGCTTTTACGCCGAACAAAAACGACTCCTGTTAGAAAACATTACCTGGAATTTTTATGTGAATGTCTTCGAGCTGCTGGGAGAATTATATATCATGGTGACCATCGGTTTTGATTGGCTTGTATCGGTGACAGGTCCGTATCTCTTGGAATCGCCTCTTCGTATGATTCCCTCCTACACACTTTTAAGGGAGAAAGTGGTTCGAGTTTAAAAACATCAGCTACACTGCCATCTCACTTTCACAATGTCCTTGACTGTGTACCAAGATAAAGAGAACAATTTTATGCTGGAGCACGTTCAAGAAGCAGACGAATCGCAGGTGTTGCACTGCAAATGGGGGAACCTTATTGAGATAAAGACAACACTTAAATGAGGTATAGCAGAGCATAAAACTAACCATGCATAACTGAATCCACAATGCATTTGACCTGTAAAAACAATTAGCTCAATAAGGGTTAGTCATTATAAACATGGTTCTATATTTTCCATAAAAGGCAACAAAACCCAATAAACATGGTTTAAAGTGGATCTGTATAATTGTTCCAAAAATTATATTAACTGATTTGGTTAAACCATGTGAAAACTTCTAAAGGGTCTTCTCCCATCGACTGGCCCTCAGTGTGTTGTTTGAAGTCAAATGTCTGGTGCATTGTCATATTTTGGCCATTCAATACACTCCTCCCTTGTCAACAGATGTTTCAAGGCAATGAAACAACGGGAATCATGTGACAGGAAAGAGTGTGGGAATGAACTTGAAATGACAACTAAATGCGTGTTTTTTTTGTGCAAAAGTCAATTTATGCATTACACCAATCTACTGCAGATCTGTCACTATGTGCCAGTGAGCAGATGTTTGGCTTTTTAATTATGCAGCATCTGGGATTTCTTACAACAGCATATGATACAATAACATTACCATTATTTACACTGAACCAAAAATACTTTGCGAAGCAAGCAGAGTTACATTGAGTATTTACATGCACGTCTTTTAGGCATGTCACCAAATTACCAAGATGTAATTTACAAAAAGTGACTTCTAATTAGTTTCATTATATTACAATCATTTAGCAGACGCTTTTATCCAAAGCGACTTACAAATGAGGACAATGGAAGCAATCAAAATCAACAAAAGAGCAATGATATACAAGCCATGTTTCTGAATCAGGAAACTATACGGTGCACTTACCATGACGCGGCGACAGACCCCCCCCCCCCCCCCCCCACACACACACACACAGTGACATAATTTATATACTATAATAATAAATTAACAAAAAATATTGTACTTGTTTTTTGTTTAAATGAATTTATAAATTAAATAATTAAAAAGGGAAGAAATAATTAAATACATATCTAAATTAAATGATTGAACAACAAAAAAAAAACATAAAAGGAGTAATTTGGGAAATATGCTTCAAAGACTGGGCAAAAATAGGGATGAATTCCAAAAAATC
The DNA here is from genome assembly GCF_963082965.1 of Carassius carassius. Classification (NCBI taxonomy): domain Eukaryota; kingdom Metazoa; phylum Chordata; class Actinopteri; order Cypriniformes; family Cyprinidae; genus Carassius; species Carassius carassius. Next base: position 27,650,653 of record NC_081769.1, on the reverse strand, counting down.
TGTCAATGATTTAGGGGGGTGTTCGAGTTTACGGTTTCAATTTTTACAGTATTTTACTGTTTACTGTAACTGTTTAGTTAATTTTTGCTATTTAGTTTTTTTTTTTACTATTAAAAAAAAAAGAAAAGAAAAAAACCTCCAGTACACTTCTGTATAGGGCTGGGCAATGTGAGCAAAAATTCATATCTCTGTATTTTTTAGCTGATTTGCGGTATCCTTGTTGTAGCCTATATATCTTGGTAGGCTATTTTGTATTTGGATTAAACAAATAAAGTCAATGTAAGCATGTAGGCATATATTATGTGCAAAAAGGGTTAAAGTCACATTACATTTTAACATTGCAATCTAAAAAAAAAATATTAAAGCATAAGTTAAAGTTACTAAACTAAAAATGAAAATAATAAAAATCACAGACTAATTAAGTAAAAAGGCTATTTTGATTAACCCATTACACTTGTGCTATCATACAAATAGACTTACTTGTAGGTTTAAAATTCTACATGTCACATTTATTGTCCAGCTACAAGTATTTCATCAAAATGTATACTTTAGTCAGAGTTATTGCCTAATTCATTGAGCGCATTTCAAAGCATTGAGCGCTCTTTCAAAATGAAGTCTGTGGAGTTTAGCTGAGAATCGCTAAAGCTGAAACTCATGCACTTCTGACAACAAAACGGAAATTTTCTATTGGATTTTAACATTTACAGAATATACCTGTGCAATGTAAGTCAAGCATTAAGGAAAACAGCACATCTCAAACACATTAAACAGCACGTAACAGCACATTAAACGTGTCAGCCTCACACGCAGCCTTTCTGTCAGAGCTTCTATTGGGGCGAGCGCGAGCCGCTTTGAACTGAAACTATAAACTATAGGCTACTAGGTGAGAAATAAAACGGAGAAATTATTTAAATGCAAAACAAACAAAAAACGCTATGATTGGTTGAACTTTTCACCTTTATCTGTTGCTTGTTTTGAATACTGCGCGTGGACAGAGGCGTCACTAGATTTTTGCGTAGTTTAGAGTTACAAATCGTACCAGCGTACTTTGAGGTCAAAATGCGTAGCCGGTACGCAAAATGCATAGGTACAGGTTGGCAGGTCTGCGTAGAATGCGTTCATGTCAAGTAAAGTTTTTGGGAAAAGCGCGTGGAATTGCGGGGAGCGTTTATAACCTTGCACGTTGAGAGCGCTTATCAGAGCGAAGATACATCGTTATCGGGAAACTCGACCCAGATCAGATTTAAGCATTCATTAAAGTGAATCGGTTCAATTGAGTCTTTAGTTCGCAAATCGGACGAGTCATTAGTGGACAGATATATGCTCCGCGCATATAACATTACTCCCAAATATATTTTTAGGTCGCACAGATTAAATTTCAGGAGCATATGCGACGAAAATGTTGGCAATTTCGAGCCTTGTAGAAGCTGCTAAACGGTCTAGCTAGAAGTAAGCAATAACCAACATGGCGTTACTTTGCTAAGTTAGCCCAGAATCATTTAACATTAATGTTATGGAAGCATGACAAAAGTGATCAATAGATTGGTTAAATTTTACTAGACCTGCATATAAAAATGAAAGACAATATATTGGATTTGCTTACATGAATCATCCGTGTTCACTGTCTTCGTCAGTCAACTGAAGCTGTTCACGTGATTAGATGGTTGGGTGTGTGCGCATTCAGAACGGTGCGTGTACACTTTGAACTTCAATCGTGACAAATTATTAGACTACTTGTGGAGTGACACGACGACATGAATCAGAGGCACAAAAAACGTTGACAGCGGTGAGCGGTCATTATGTTTACCAATACCGATAATATTTTTTTTTTTTTGCATGATTTACGAGAGCATCATTTTCAGGTTGGAAAAGCCGGATTTCCATATTTTTCCGGAAGAATCACACCCCTGCTGATGCCATGTAAACAGAGAAGAGAAGTGGTCCAAGAGCTGAGCCCTGAGGCTCCCCAGTAGTTAGATGTTGTGACTTGGACACCTTACCCCTCAAAGATACTTTGAAGGACCTATCTGATAGTTAAGACTCAAACCACTGGAGTACAGTTTCTGAGATGCCCTTTGCCAATAGGGTTGATAGGAGGATATGGTGGTTACCCGTGTCAAAAACAAAGGTCAGATAAAGCAAGATAAGTATTGAAGTTTTGGATTCCACTCTTGTCTTGTCTTAGGGCTTCAACAACTGAGAGCAAGGCAGTCTTGGTTGAATGCCAATTCTGAAGCCAGATTGGTTTTTAATTATTATTCTTAAATTATATATATATATATATGTGTGTGTGTGTGTGTGTGTGTGTGTGTGACCCTGGACCACAAAACCATTCATAAGGGTCATTTTTTTATTTATTGAGATTTATACATCATATGAAAACTGAATAAATATGCTTTCCATTCCACAGTATTTGTTATGATAGGACAACATTTGGCCGAGATACAACTATCTACAAATCTGGAATCTGAGGGTACAAAAAAATCTAAATATGGAGAAAATCGCCTTTAAAGTCGTCCAAATAAAGTCTGTTGCACTGCATATTATTAATCCAAAATTAGGTTTTGATATTACGGTAGGAAATGTACAAAATATCTTCATGGAGCATGATCTTTACTTAATATCCTAACGATTTTTAGCATAAAAGAAAAATCTATAATTTTGACCCATACAATGTTTTTTTTTTTTTTTTTTTTTTTTTTTTTGGCTATTGCTAAAAATATACCCTAGCAACTTAAGACTGGTTTTGTGGTCCAGGGTCATATATATAATAAAATTATTACAGTTGTGGTCTGCAAAATGTTAATTATTTTACCAGAACAAGAGGGATTCTACATATTTTTAGTACTGATCTGAATTTTCACGTAAAAGAGTTTACATATTAACAAGAGACAATAATAGTTGAATTTATAAAAATGACAAAAGTCAATTTCAGTTCAAAAGTTTACATACGCTTGATACTTAGTCCCTTTTTTATTCTCAACAATAAAACTGCCCGCTGTTCTTCAGAAAAATTCTGCAGATCCCACTATTTTTTTTGCATATTTGAACCCTTTCCAACAATGACTTTATGATTTTGAGGTCCATTTTTTCACACTAAAGACAACTGAGGGACTCACATGCAACTATTTCAAAATGTTGAAATGTCACTGATGCTTCAGAAGGAAAAACAATGCATTACGAGCCATTAACAGAATGAAGATGTGTACTATAGTTTTTATAAAATAAGTTCAGTTTACCCTGATCTTAAAAAAATCTAACGTTTTGAACTCATGACTCATGAACAACTATCTTTTTTAAATAATAAAAAAAAACATCTGTGGATCATCCAGGTAACAGCACAATGAATAAGAATCAAGTGTATGTTAACTTTTGAACTAGGTAACTTTTTATAAATTCAGCTATTGTTTTCTCTTGTGGACTATATGTAAATATGAGAAAAATATCTTAATCAGGGGGTTTCATTAAACAAGTTTACCAAATAACCAAGGCTTATTTCAGTTAGTCTGACTTATTGTTCGTTGATTTGGTTTAAAATAAGTTGAACTGAAATAACCCTGGCTTACTTGGTAAACTTGTTTTATGAAACAGGCCCCAGGTCAGTACTAAAAAAAATAATGTGCATTTTGTATCCCTCTAATTTGGTAAAATAATTAAAATTTTGCAGATGCTGCAAAAGTGTAGGCACAATTTTGAACACAATTGTATAAATTAAGTATATTTACTTATATTTATATTATTATACATTTTGAAAGCTATCTAAAGACCACCCTAGCAACCACATTGTAACATGTTTAAATGCTCTCGGAACACTGTATCAACCAAAGAGCAACATAATTCTTGATTTGCAATGACTTGATTTATCAATTCTAATGATTGCAGTAATGAAGTTCAGGTCGGGTACGGAGGGCTAAATTAGATCATCCACAAGGAGCGGATTGGGAGCTAGATGAAAGGAGAGCAAGGACACACAAGGGCCTTCCAAATGTTCTCCACCTACAATAAGTCTAATGAAGATCTGGAACTGCCAGTAATCAAATGCACCTGAATCGTGCTGGTTCTAATTCCCTCTGAAGATCATGTTAATATTAAAAGCCCTGTTATTAGAGAATGAGGTCCAAAGAATTCACCAGCTCTGCTTACATCAGCTCCTCTCTGCCTGGGGTAAAACCAGAGTAAACATTTGTTATTCTGCTCTGGCATACTAAATTTTTTGCACTGGAATCAGACGTCTAGGAAATAAAACAGCTGGTTTAAAACCTAAAAACAATCATTTCCGTGTGGATCGAGAAGATCCTGTAATATTGACTGTTTATATACTGTAGTTACATAGGAACTGGCATCTTGCCTGAAAGGAAAAGAGGATGAATTAAGAAAAAAGATGTTGGAAAAGGTATTTGTTACTGATATAGTTTTGTTTTCAGTCCAGGGTTTAGACAGTTATATGGGAAATATCATTACCCATCTAAACATTAGGCTAGGCCAGAAGGATCTAGAGCTTTAGCTGCGATTGATTCCCCTTCATCTAACACATACAGGCCTCTTAAAGTGAAACATAACAATTTTATGAAATCAAAGGCCATTCTGCATCTGTGCTCTATAGCTGGACAATTTCACATAAAGACTTCGTCTCAACAGTCAGGTTTTCACCTGCATTTTAATTTTATGAGATTGTATAAAAATGCATGGGATGGGAATTACATTTGCAAAATGTGCATAAAAATTCCAAGATCAGAAGATGTCTACAGTATACTATAATGTAAACATGAGACTTTGCCAGATCATGCAACTTAATGGCTCCAACTGTAAAGCTGTTTGTGCTAGCAATGCTAGGATCATGTGTACAATTCCCAGGAATTGCATAAATTGAAAAACAAGAAAAGCATCTGCCAAAATGCATAAATTAAAACGTAATGAATAATACACTCAGAGAAGAAAAGCAAACATGTTGCTCTGGTCATTCTGCAAAAGTAAGAGCCAAAGCCTTTCATCAAAATGACTGGCTGCTATTTTCGCTCCCAGACATAAGACAAAGGAATGGGATTGGAACGCTGCTTTATTAGCAAATTAATTTTGTGATATTCCAATATTTTTGGAACTTAATGGAAATTTGTAACTTGGGTGGAAACATAGAGTGCCCTCTAAACTTTGGAAACACTATAAGGTTCAAAAGCTAAAATGTACTAATTAGGCACAAATATGTACATTTATGGTACTAATATGTACAATTTAGGGGTAAATTAGATGTACTTTTTAGCTTTTATACTTTAGGGTACCACCCCAATGACAGCTTTGTACTTCTTTTCCAGAGAGAAGCTTTCAAAATGAGTTTTTTGGCAATACCTGTTTGAACCCATACCATTTCTTGACATAAATGTTGAAGTGTTCTTCTACATTCTGAATTGTTTTGTAATGAGATGTGCTTCATAGTTTATGTCATCCCTTATCAATGCAAAGTCATCAGAAAATGCTTATCCTAGGGTGATTTCAAACTTTGAGGAAACTGCAGCCACTGACCACACTTATATAAGACTTAAATAATGTAAACTCAAAAGTATGTGTGTATATGCAATTCTTTGACAAAAACAAGCTTCTCTTCTTTTGCGAAAGTCATCGGCTACAGTCAAGCCACAAGTGAGCGCCCCAAACACCATGTCCAATTTCAATTCTTCAGCGTTTTCATTGGGTTATCAAATTAAATCTGCTCTGAGTTGGTCCTGGGAATTGTAAGAGCTATGTGGGATTCTGGACAGGTAAAACAAACCAAGACCCTCGAAAAGTGAGATTAGAAGCGAGTTTGGAGAAGAGGCAGATCTGAGGGGGCCTAAAGGCATGAAAGAGTAAAAGAGTCTCGGAGAGAAAGAGGTGGATGTGTGGGCTGTGAGCCAGCCGGTACTGATGGTTAACTAGTGAGGTAAGGAACTGTGTTAAACTCCTTCACCTGGAACAGCATCTGTAAACATCCAGCTGTGCAAACACATACGTGTTGAGTGCTCCAGGCTGGCTACCTTGCATGAGGGCATCAGCAACACAAACAAACAAATACAAAGCGGTTTAAATGTAATGACTTCTGTGGTGTAATGAAATCAAGCATGGCAGATATGTTTCAATACTTTCCTTCCGCCCATTACCAGCAGAAAGACATGTATTACATGTTGGATAGGATCTAATGTGTTTGTTTTGCTTTATTCTTTGAAGGTTCATATTTTAGTTGGTACACTGAGGGATTATAAAAGCTTATCTAAATGAACTTGAAACCGTTTTCTGTGGGTCCTGCAGAACACGGCGACTCCAGCTATTATCAACGTTGTCACATTTAAAATAAAAAAATAAAATAAAAAATCTCATCTTAGGGTTCGAAGATAAGGATGACCTACCGGCCCAGAGCCCATGAGTTTTGGGCCAGTTTACGCATCAGTAAGAATGTGCTGAATGTCCTGAATAACACTAACACTAACACACACACACACACACACACACACACACACACACACACACACACACACACACACACACACACACACACACACACTATTATTTTTCAATGTATTTTCTTATTTATTTTTGCTGCATTATTACCACCAGATAGCAATAACCAGTTTAGTAGTTGTGCTCATTTATTTTAATTTAACACATAAAAATAGCAACATTAAGATAAAAATAATAATAAAAAATAATAATAATCTACAACAGTAATAGGAGTAAAAACTGTCCAAAAAAACCCTATACTGAATAGAAAAAAAGTGAAAATAAAATAGATATAAAAACTAAATTAAAACAATAATATAATAATCTCTTAAGTCTCTGGGATGGAGGCTTGAGATGGTCCAATAACAAAATAATAATAATAAAAAAAAAATCACAATAAGCCACACTGAGCTTTAAAAAAGTGTTTTGAGAAAGCGGCACTACCTTAAACACACCAAATGATCAATGTTCCATGGCAGAGAAACAACACATGTATTTTACCATAGTGAACTTCTTTCCAATGCATCGTGGCACATGTTTTGGCGAGCGAAGGTGTGTTTCCAACTCAATAATAAAAGCTAAGTGCTTTGCAACCACGGTTAAGCAAAAGACTAACCTATGCTTGGCACCCACCTGGCACATGAACATCATGCATGACATCAGAGGCTTGGAGCCCTGTTAAATCATGTCCCTGCAGGGTTTTTGAATGCCATGGTCAGTGAGGACCGCTGGGTAACAAAAGCAGGTGGGGATGAGGAATCCCTACCACAAACCACAATGCCACAGAGGGTCAGCTTCCATGGCATCACGGTCACGCTATTTCAGAAAGGGCATACAGGGAGTGTTTGGCTCCTGAAGCTGGTTTGGGTTGGGAAAAACAGACCATCTCCCCAAGAGGACCAGACCCCACTGCAGTGGCAGGAACAGTTCCATTAGCTCAACACTGCATGAGTCACAAAAACCTGAGGTGTTTGCAAAGACACGTCAATAGTGTGAGGTTGCCTTTTAAGAACAAGGAAATTCTGAGAGAAACTTGTTTCTTTGAAGGACTCTGGACTCTTTGATGGAGCTGGTCACTAACATGACTTTCAAGACATCAAATCTCCTCAAATTTATTGCCAACATACTATTTGATGGAAGAGCTGTATGATATCCCTTTCCACTAAATTGCTGCTAAGCTGGTGTCGGACCAGGGAATTTGCAAATCTCTCCTTTTCCACTGGACTTTAGACACAAGAACTAACATACCCTACCAGACTTCTGATAGACCATTGCTTTCAAAAGACATACCTGATAGGCTATGATACTAACACTACAAATACACATAGTAAATACAAACCTTTGCATTAGTAAATAAAAAACAGCACACACACACACACACAAATACAAACAAGAGTGTTTAAAATCAGTTGCCTTACAGCGGATTAGAAACCGAGTTGTTACTGTGCAGAAAAACTTCCGGGAGAATAAGCATTAAGTAAGTCTCAAGCAAATATTTGTCTTCATTTTACACTAAGGCAAAAAACAATTAGTCTCTTTCTGATTTATTTTATCTAAAAAGCTTAAGTCAAATGATTATGAAAGAAATACAATTAAAATTCAACCAGTTTCAAGCAGCTGTACAAACCCTGCTGCCCATAAACTAACACAATTTACTGTTTATTTTTGACAATAAAAATTATTTAAGCATCTTTATGCCAGCTTTACATAAGGGTGGGAGGTTATTTATATAACAAACAGCATATAAATTTAGTGTAGTAAAAATGAAAGTGGCTGGAATAGGTGTGCAGAGCAACATAAATAGAAATAGTGTTTCTGTAAACTGAAAAGGGTTAAATTTGGCAACACCAGCACCTGCACCATCAATGGAAAAAAAGAATAGGAATATGAATAACTAACTCCTTGACACACAAGTTTTGACAAGACATATGCAGGGTTAAAGTGGAAAAAAATCCTCAGCCTGAACTTTTTTTTTTGGGGGGGGGGGGGGGGGGGGGGTGTTTGGAGAGAAACTCCACAGACAGACTTAATTCAAATATTGACGATAGTAACAAAAATACAGTAAAAAGAGCTTAAAGTGCTGAAAAAATGGTAAACAGACTGAGATAGACATGAATCTCTTCAATGATTATGTTTGGCACCATTTTTTTAAAAGCACAATGTCAAATAAAGTGTTTTTTCCTAAACAATAACAAGTGCTTAAAGTGCTTAAATAATTAAGTGCTCAACGTGATTAAAGAACTAAACTGCTAAACTGAAGATTAGAAGTGAAATCAAGGCTATTATGAAGACAAAAATAGTGAACGCTATTTTTGTCTTCTGCCAGTTTTCTACACAGGGTGACCAGTGGCTGCGAAATTCTGAATGACAAATCATTTTCTGCTATAAATGTGCACACACGTATTTTTTAATTGCAGACATGGTCAGTCATAGACAACGGTGTGTCAGCTAATAGTTGCTCCCGGCCAGAGACCTGCACTCCCGCAGGAGTACCGCGGAACCCAGCGCCACCGAGTGCGGCGCAGGACAATATTTGATGGGTGAATGCGGACGCGGGCGGCAAGATATTATTGTGTGCGGGTTGCGGGAAAATAAAATTATTTGCGGGACTCCCGCAAAGTGTAAATATCTAACAAAATTAAAGAACTAGAAACAAATAGACCTTTATATATAATAAAATAAAATAGACTTTGCGGAATGGGAGGATGCGGATGATACCATAGACAGCGACGCGTAATTCGATTCATAAATAGCGATATATTTAAATGTCAAATTGGATGGATTAGAAGCACACAGACCGGATGATGTCCTCCAGTGGTGGAAGAGACGAATTTCCGAGATTAAGCAAACACGCCATGTACTTTGTATTCCAGCTAGCGCACCATCGGAGAGGGCTTTCAGTATTTGCGGTCGCATACTGGAGCAGAGACTGAAGCCCTCAACAGTGAATGACATGATATTCCTGCATGGGCACAAGTAGTCGTACAGTTTATTTTTATTTATTTATTTAGCTTAATATTTAAAATTGGTCTATTTTGTTATTGAGGAATAAGGATATTTTTTGTTAAATGTTTGAATGAATTGCTCAGGCCCCATAAGCTACTTTTCCTTTGAAACTGAAATAAACCCAGGTTTATTATTATTATATAATTTATTATAAAGGTATATATTTTTTATTTACATTTCTTACTTTTTTTTTACTGTATTTATATGTTCTAAGTGCCTTGTTCATGTTCATACTTTTAATTAAACGCAAATAAAACGAAACATTTGTTTATTTTCCGTTTCTTTTTTAATTTATATTCAACAGGGGAGTAAGTGAAAAAATAAGAGTAGCAGGCAGAATATGCAATGTATTAAAAAAAAAAAAAGAAAAACCACTATACGTTTACCCGCGGGATTTTGCGGGCGGGAGCGGGAAGAAACTTGATTGTTTGCGGCCGGGAGTGGGAGAAAATAACATATTTTTGCGGGAGCGCAGGTCTCTACTCCCGGCAACGTCGTGGTAAGTTTGAGTGCACGGGCAGCGGCTCTATGACCGGAGTCTGGTGCTGCGTTCCAGGCAAGTTTTAGCTCGCAAACTTTCTGAACGCAAAGAAATTTTGCTAGATTATTAATTTTATTGCAACGTTACATTGTCCTTAAAATCTATTTTTCAACGTGTACCACTTGCATAAACACTGCATCCGTAGGCAGTATTATCCGTAGGCGCTGTTGTTTCGCGTGCTGTGTGACGTCAGAACTCGGAGTACATCGATCTAGTACGAGTTCACGGGTGGGAAGTCACGGGTTTGACTGCCGTTCCAGTGCACTTTCACAGGTTTAAGGTTGGAAAAACACGGGTTACGGGTTGCCTTGCACGCGACGTAAATCATAACGAGCAAGCACTTTCTTACAGCTGCTGGCATACAGTAGCTTCCTCGAGCAAATCATGCAGAAACAAGCCCCGGGCTCTCTCAGTTTCTTGCACCAACTGCCAAAAAGCGCCATTTATTTTTGAGTCCTTTATCTATTGCTAGAAGTCTAGGACATCATCCCAAGGCTTCATAAACTTACGCTCCATTTTTGTTTTCTCCGACAACGATAACGTGACATTTACGTATGAGCGTCAATCATCCTGTGTTGCAAGGACACGCCCTTCTCTGCTTCTGATAGGCTTGTAACGTTAGTTAAAGCTGCGTTCCTCTTATATGATTGGTATAAGAAATAAATTGGCTCGAAAATATTAAACTGCATGCGCAGGCTCTCAAATATTATATATATATATTTTTTCCTCACGGCCACACGCCGGAGATCCGGCACGGTGCCGGAATACTTTAAGCCCTGCATATGTGATGCTACTCTATATACATAAATGAATAGAAAGTTATTTGAATTTGTATCAACCAGAGAAATACACAATTAAAGAGTCAGTGTAGTGTAAATCATTTAAAACAAACCAACAAACAAAAAAGCTTTTGTATTGCATTCATTCTCACTGTTGCCCTCTTCTGGTCTTGCATGACAAGGTGAATAATGATCGCCCTGTTCTACAGTCTGCTCCTGTAAAGATACATACATCTACTTCCCAAACAGCAGCATGAAGAAAGGCCATGATGGAAAAAGTAGAAGAATAAATGGCACCATTCCAACTGTGAGGATGAAGCTAGATGAAGATGACGTCATACATGAAAGATGAAGATAAAGGTGGATTTAGAGGTCTGGAGAACATTCTAGACTTATCAACAAGGCAACTCTTCTCAAAACTCAAAGGCAGGCAGAAAGTACAAACACTATGCTGATCAATCCCTGGCAGCCCAATTAATTCTGACAGAAGGATTAAAGGAGGGTGACTCCCAGGTCATGTGATCATCGGTGTAATACACCCGGAAAGTGAGACCCAAACATTTACTTTCCTTTGGTCCTGGGGTCAGGCCCTTTGATCCCACACAACATGGTCAAGCAGATGCAAGAACAGAGCTGACTGACTCCAAAGTTGGAGATGCTGCATATGCTCTCAGTTTAGTAATATATTTTTCTTTATTTCTTTTCTTTATTAAATGAAAAAAAAAAAGATTGGAAACTAAAGTTTTGCCATCAGAGTAATGCATTACAACATCATACATCATATTCAAATAGAAAACATTTTTATTTTTAAATGGTAATATTTCACAAAATAATTGTTTTTAACTGCATTTTTTATCAAATAAATGCAACCTTGGTGATCATAAGAGACTTCTCTCAAAAACATTTATAAATCCTACCATGCTGATCCTTTGAACAGTACCATATGTCAGAAATACAAGCAGGGAGTATCCAATGCTAGGAAGGAAAATTCCTTTCAGATCTTTAAAAAAAAAAAGTTTTTAATCATTGGTTTTGGTCTAGAGCTCAGTGTTTGTGTGTTGCATGTGATGTTTTAGCTCTTATAATGAAAATGTCAAGGTATATATATATATATAACATAAAATTTCAAATGTTAACTACAACCCGAATTCCGGAAAAGTTGGGACGTTTTTTAAATTTTAATAAAATGAAAACTAAAAGACTTTCAAATCACATGAGCCAATATTTTATTCACAATAGAACATAGATAACATAGCAAATGTTTAAACTGAGAAAGTTTACAATTTTATGCACAAAATGAGCTCATTTCAATTTTGATTTCTGCTACAGGTCTCAAAATAGTTGGGACGGGGCATGTTTACCATGGTGTAGCATCTCCTTTTCTTTTCAAAACAGTTCGAAGACGTCTGGACATTGAGGCTATGAGTTGCTGGAGTTTTGCTGTTGGAATTTGGTCCCATTCTTGCCTTATATAGATTTCCAGCTGCTGAAGAGTTCGTGGTCGTCTTTGACGTATTTTTCGTTTAATGATGCGCCAAATGTTCTCTATAGGTGAAAGATCTGGACTGCAGGCAGGCCAGGTTAGCACCCGGACTCTTCTACGACGAAGCCATGCTGTTGTTATAGCTGCAGTATGTGGTTTTGCATTGTCCTGCTGAAATAAACAAGGCCTTCCCTGAAATAGACGTTGTTTGGAGGGAAGCATATGTTGCTCTAAAACCTTTATATAGCTTTCAGCATTTACAGAGCCTTCCAAAACATGCAAGCTGCCCATACCGTATGCACTTATGCACCCCCATACCATCAGAGATGCTGGCTTTTGAACTGAATGCTGATAACATGCTGGAAGGTCTCCCTCCTCTTTAGCCCGGAGGACACGGCGTCCGTGATTTCCAACAAGAATGTCAAATTTGGACTCGTCTGACCATAAAACACTATTCCACTTTGAAATAGTCCATTTTAAATGAGCCTTGGCCCACAGGACACGACGGCGCTTCTGGACCATGTTCACATATGGCTTCCTTTTTGCATGATAGAGCTTTAGTTGGCATCTGCTGATGGCACGACGGATTGTTTTTTCCGACAGTGGTTTCTGAAAGTATTCCTGGGCCCATTTAGTAATGTCATTGACACAATCATGCCGATGAGTGATGCAGTGTCGTCTGAGAGCCCGAAGACCACGGGCATCCAATAAAGGTCTCCGGCCTTGTCCCTTACGCACAGAGATTTCTCCAGTTTCTTTGAATCTTTTGATGATGTTATGCACTGTAGATGATGAGATTTGCAAAGCCTTTGCAATTTGAAGTTGAGGAACATTGTTTTTAAAGTTTTCCACAATTTTTTTACGCAGTCTTTCACAGATTGGAGAGCCTCTGCCCATCTTTACTTCTGAGAGACTCTGCTTCTCTAAGACAAAGCTTTCATAGCTAATCATGTTACAGACCTGATATCAATTAACTTAATTAATCACTAGATGTTCTCCCAGCTGAATCTTTTCAAAACTGCTTGCTTTTTGAGCCATTTGTTGCCCCCGTGCCAACTTTTTTGAGACCTGTAGCAGGCATTAAATTTTAAATGAGCTAATTAAGTGGATAAAAGTGTAAAATTTCTCAGTTTAAACATTTGCTACGTTATCTATGTTCTATTGTGAATAAAATATTGGCTCATGTGATTTGAAATTCCTTTAGTTTTCATTTTATTAAAATTTAAAAAACGTCCCAACTTTTCCGGAATTCAGGTTGTAATTTTCTCAATTTAAAGATGATTTTATGGTATCCTGGGGCCGTTCTTCGTACGTCGCTAACTCAGCTGAATTTGATTGTTGACTATTTGGCATGATCTTGGATCATTTGGTTTTTCGAAGCTCATCCCAGAGTTGCTGTCATAGCAACAGGTCCATAAGATTAAAACCTGCTCGGGAGCAGGCTTATTTCATGTAAACAGGATTAGATCGCATCTTTTAAACCATAACTGATACTCAAAATATGTACTGTATTACAAGAGTATCCCTACTGATCCAGGGACAACCATTTAAAATAATAATCATTAAAAAATTTATTTAAAGATAATATTATAATGTTGTGTAGTCCATAATAGCCTACTATAGACAGCCAGTTTTACTCACTGAAAGATTTATTCATCATAAAATAATTACTTCATAATTGTATTCGAGTCTTACACACATGCATTAATTTGAGTGATGACGGCTATTATGGGAGTGGTTTGATGACGCGCAGGAGATGCCAATAACATGATCTTGATCCTTAAGAAACTTTCATTAATGCGGTCATGCAACAAATATGTCCAAATGTAAAATTAAATGAATAGCTAATTACTACATTAAAATAAAAATGTAAAGATTGTACAAATATTATAAATCGCGAATCTAAAAAATTGTGAATCATGTAAAAATAAAGATCAAATAAAAACAGTGTACATTTAATTTATCTATTATAAAGTGTGTAGTTTTGTTTGCTTGGCTGTTTCCTTATAAAAGTCCAGAAATTAATTTTTTAACTATATGATGTCATTACGCTGCCGTCTTGCAGCCAGCCAATTGCTGCCTTTCTGATAATGGTTTTGAGTATCGATACATAGCCCCTTTTAAACCAATGCATGAACGCACAATTATCTCAGATAACTCAATCCAGCCATACTAATCATCAACAGCAGGTGCGTTCGAAGAACCGAATTAGCCAGATCCTGATTAGCGTGATGATATCATCTTGGATGTGACGTTTCATCTCAGATGTAATAAGCGATGTTATGAAGAACGGGCACCAAATCAACAGATTTTGTGTATTTTCTTATAGGTCACTCAGATATTAGTAATTCAATTTGAAATAAAATTATCTCATTACAAGATGTCCATCTGATACTGAGTCAATACAGGAGTGAACTTTCCTGTTAAAAACCCACTTTTGTGAGCAGCCACAGATAATAGTCCCAGTGTTGTCAATGGCCAAAAGCCAAATATCTTGTTGCTTTACAGAGCGAAGAAAGAAACACTGCACGATTACTCAACCATGTGTTACCCAAGTTAAGTAGTACAAATTGTTTATTAACAGGTATTAAGTCATAATACAATCCATTGAGATGAGGGATTGATTTAGATATCTGGGCTAGATACTGTCCGTCATACATAATTTACACAAAACTAGAAGCAAAAGTTCAACAATGGCCTAATAATGGGCCTGATGCGGAGACAAAGCAACAAAAAATTCCATTGTGCATGTAAAAGTTCTAATAAATGAATAAAAGTAAAATGTTCATCTTTGACAGTCCATATATGTTGTGGGCTCTATACTAGCTCACACATACTTGAAGTCTTTTAGTAAATTTTAGTTAATGGGATCAATGCTGTTGAACAAATAAAGGGCTGTGATGGGGAACTCCCGTCATCCATGTTATCCACGTGTGCTCTTTAACAGTTTCTGTAACAACAAAGGGAAGAAACAATTATTTAGAATAGGGGGCGGAAATCCCATTGACACACAAAGGGATAATCACTAGAATGCGAGCAATAGCCAGAGTTTATTTATCTAAATTTGATAATTTAAGGACCCTTGCACCTGCGAAGTCAATTTACAGTAGGTAGATGCATACAAAATTATTAATATATAATTTAGCCTGTATATCTTTTAGAAACACCCAATTTTTCCTGTTACACCAGTTTTTTCCCTCAAATTTCCACTTTCCATGGCAGAGCTTTACATTACACACCTGTTTTCAGAGGCGGCCATGCTGAACCAGTCTGTGCCTGAACTCTATAAAGCATGTAATTCCTAACATGTTTAGTTGAGACAGGCCATCATGACTTCGCTCTTGATTTGGAACAAGCAGAGCATATTTCATGCCCTTGCTGCTCAAGTGCATCTGTACAAGGAGAACTCTGCACACAATTACATCTTAATCAAATAAGCTGCCTGCCCTCGTGAAAATAAACGCAGCGCGATGACTCAAAATTGGCCGGATCTTTGTTCAGTGTTATTGTGACTCATTTGATGTGGTGCCCCATGCAGATCTATAGCGCTGGAGAAAATATCCATCAAAGGGGTGGTTGCAAGATGATGTAGCCGGATTCCGGCTGCAGTACGAGTGTGTTCATTTGCTGCCTTAATTCCTTTTTCAGGTCATACAGGACCTGAGCCTCAAAACAATAGATGAATAAATAAATAAAAATCACAAGAGATTCAGCTGGGCCTAATCTACAGTAAAACACTATATCTAAACTAAATTTAACAGCAAGCAACACTGCAACTCTGCCAAATCATGGATTGAATTTGTGATTAAACTTCAGACACAAGCTTCCATTCCTGAATATTTAGTCAGTTAAAAAGAAAATGCCACCCCAAGGATTCACTCACTCAGATATCTTGGTCATTTTATTTTTTTTTTTTCAGAAATTGGGGTGAATTTTTTTAATTTGTGTTAGTGGAGAGAAAAAATAAATAAAAAATTTGGCCTCCATCCTTTATGTAATATATAATTTCCCTTTTTTGACCTGGACATGATCAAGTGACTGGGAGTGTGTTTAGTACGGTTTTATTCTTATTTGTTTAAAACTAAATTCCATTCACTCCAGTATGGTGTTTAAAGTCATATCAGAATCTATCATAATCAGCACAGGGAGCATGAAGCTGCCAATTTCTTTCTTATTTGTGTGTTGATATGAACTCACCTGTTCTCACTCTAAAAAACAGGCTGCACTGCTAACAGACTGGACCTGAAGCAGATAAGCTGCTATTCACTTAATGTAGCTCTTGGCAGTCCACTAATGAACAAATTGATTGCTGTAACACATACTGTTGAGAAGATCAATAGGGCGGCCACGGGTGACATCTGCTAACAATGCAGCCTGATCAAATTAATATACACTGGAAACCTAACCCAGCCAATCTCAGGTACCCACTGTGCTTGTTAGAGAGCATCACTGCCTCAACACATTGTTGGACCTCAGGGTAAAATAAATTATTTGAAGTATAAAGAAGGGAAATTGGAAGTACATTTTGTCTGATAGTTCAAATGGTGCACAGACCAGAGATAAAAAGAAGTCATTTCTAACCTTTACGAAATAATAAACACAACTAAATGTTTACATGAGAGACCTACATCACAGAACAAAGGTTCAAGAAAGAACAAAGGCAAGCAGCATATGTTGTCCATAGGATCATCTCCACTAGATTTAGGGGAAAATAATATACGGCATGCACATTTAAGGACCATTTTAACACTCATGACTTCAAGGGCTTTTAAGAATAAATTATATAGTAATGATAATTCATATAAATTCATACAATTCATATAATGTTTGTATTATTATATATTAGATAAAACGTTATGAATCTGCTATATACATTTATAATAACCATTTTTTTGCAGGGCGATTTTTTTAGCTACTCAACATTGTGGGATATTGCTTGAAATTTTTTAGTGTCTACATAGCTACACTGAACTAATGCAGCTTAGCGGCATCTTAATTAGCTTAATTATTATGGTGGTGTTGGATACCTTCGCAACAGCTCTGACGTGGTGAACTTTGATGGTTGCTGATTTCTCCTCAAAGGCTTTCACCTTAGACTCCTCCGCTAGACGATGCAGGACAACTAGGAGGTTGAGCTGGGCCTGTGGACACAAGAGAAAAACCAATTAGTTCATTCATTTGTCACTTATCTTGACATTTATGGAATGTAAATTACAGCACACTTATTACTGACACCTTACGCTTTGAGCAATCTAGGGCATGTAAAAGAAACACACGAAGAACAATTGTTAACTGCTAATTAATTGTTAATTAAAAAGGATGTATTGGGCAAGGCAAGGCGTTTGAAGAATTTACAGACTTTCAATAATTGCACAAATGACTTTGGTTTATTACTCAAGAAAGATAAACAAGCAAAGGCAGAAACCATTAGTTTATTTTAACCAAAAAGCACAATGCTTAAGTGATGGACAGCCATGTAATCATTTCAAGAGGCTCCTAGTGACTTGGCGCACAAAAAGCCAATCGCTTGGAGTCAAGAGGACTATCCAATGTTTTCAGTGACTCAAGTGAATATCATCTTTCAGATGTAGCATGCAGAGCTTGCCCTATACCTGTGCATGGATCAACAGATAAGTACCGCCGTAAAGGAGGATTATGCCACAGGAACTGCTAGGCAGATCCACAAAAAGGGGGTGTCAGAGAAAGACAAATCTTCAAGCCCTCCCCAAAGACATTGGATCCTTTTGCAACCTTGTCGGATTAGACCAGGAAATTGTTTCATTTTCAGCACCACGGAGGTCTGCACTCTGGGATGGATTTCACATCAGCCTTGAACTCAAATTAAGTTTGCATATTTAAAATCACCACCACCTGTGCTGGAACATATGACAATGCTGTATACAACATACTCTACAACAATATGAACCAAATGAATAAACACAGAAAAAGCGCAATGTACAGGTGTATCTTCCTGGTGTAGTTCATAATGCAAATATGAAGTCATTCTATTGTCTGAGGGGCTGATGCTTTTGAGGGTGCATCACAATTTGCCACTACATTCTCTCGACTCTCTGTAACGTTTGGTTTAGTGTACATTTTTCACACTTCAAAAGCTCATATTGTTCTAAACTGTAGCATTTAATTTTTTTCATGACAACATAACCTCTTCTAACACTTCATTTTTATGACCGATAACTGCTAAACTGCTGATATAATAAATCTTTACTACTTTATTTAAAAAAAAAGAACAGTTTCTATATAAATATCAATTGAAATATCACAACCCGTTACATATTTAACAATAGATTAATCTATTGCTAACCCTTTTAAATGTATAAAGCAATCTAAATATTAAAACAATTAACCACACAGTGAAAAATAAATAACCAATACCTGCAAATACATACACAAAGACACAAAATATACATTTAAGACTTTGGCTATAACATTGAATACTTCATATTGATTATTTCTGGCCTGTTTACAGCTTAGTTTTCATAAACTGAATGACGAAGGACATTTGTGTTGTGAAAATATTCTTAATATTCCTAATAACAAAATGTGAAATGTATTTTCTGCACTTTCACCTTCACTGTGGTCTGCACTGTGCACTGCTACAAGCAATTATATGAAGCAAGTTCTGTATATTATCCCCTGCACTTTCTCGGTCTCAAAAACACATATACACAAATGAAACAAGTGACCACATCCGCTGAACCACATCCAGCTAGTTTTGCTAATGATTTCAGCTGAAAAAAGGCTGTGCTCCTTGTGCATCTACACAACGCCATTTGGATGTAATTTAAATCTATTAATACCTCATTTTCATAATTGTGGGTCATCTCTGGGGCGTCTGAATGCTTCTCCAACAGCTGGTCTTGAGAGTGTTTTCGAGAAGGTAACTGAGAAGCCCATGCAGGCTTCCCCTGTGCCAGAGGCTTTGCCAAAATATAACTACCGGGCTGAACCGATTACAGCGAAGGCTGTCTCTGTTGCCTCGCTCAGACACAGAAAGCACATGGAATCCTCACAGGGCAGAGGAATGCAGAGAAAACCAGTCTCAGCAGTGTTAGGAACTTTAAAGAGAGTCTGCGCCTTCTGCCTCAGTGTGCAGTGCAGACTTACATTGTCCTATGATCTGTCCAAATATTATCTTGGTAACAGAAAGTGTAACAAGATGAATCTGGATTTAAATTACCTGAAGGCAATCCCTTTGCTTAGACTGCAGGAAAAAAAGTGTGAGTTTAAGTGTAGGTTTCAAGGCTAGTTCACACTGCACCATTAAACACCAGATGAGTTAACAATGCTTATACAACAAAACCAACAGGCAATTATGTTTTCTTTTGGCTTTTAGGCCTTCCTGCAGCTCAAACAGTAGAGCATAGCACTAGCAACTCCTTATGTTCAAATCCCAGGGAATTTAATCAACAAACAATTCTGGACAATACTGATAGTTAAAGCTGCAGTCGGTAACTTTTGTCGCTCTAGCGGTAAACAGAACTGCTTGCGTCTTGCGGAAGAATATTGTAGCCGGAGCTACTTCCCTCCGTTTATATCTATGAAGAATCACAAAGGTACTGGGTTACTCCGCCGCGGTACCCCCAAAGGCCGAATATAAACACTTATTATAGGTGTAGCCTATTGATTAAGGACAGGCTAAAAACACGGTTTGGAAAATGGATTCATGGTGTACTCGCTTATTATATATATTTTGTAAATTTTGAACACAAAAAAAGTTATTGACCGCAGCTCTGATTGGTTGTTTCTTACGGTGAGCGGTGTATTTCTGCAAATGGCAATAGGACCACTGGGAGGAGCCAGAGGAGCTTGATTTTTTCACAGATTATCTGTCTCATATTCTACTGTCAGTACATAATGACAGGTTTAACAAATATGTAAAAAAATAAATAAAAAAGCTACATTAAAAAAAGATCAATTTAACAATTCTATACTATTTTGTCTTAATAATATCAAAATTCAATCACTTTACATTTTACAGGAGTTTGTTTAATTATTTTCATATTGACATTTGCTGAAAATTATAAAGTGAGCATTAGATGCCAATGTAACATGAAAATATAAATAATGAGCATTCACAATTTAATCCAATATTGACGAATTAAAATAATAATATCGGCCAACAACAATAGGCACTGTGCATCCCTAACAGATAATTGGTAAATATACAACAGTAATGTCAAACGCAATTCAGTATGCAAATGAATGCAAGAAAGAAGACCAACAGTTCCTGGTGAACAATCTAGCAACATGAATCAGTTCTAACAATGTAAGATTTTCAAATATCTTAAAAAGCACAAAGTAAACTCTCTTGAACAACCTGCATCTACCAATTTCAGTTCAGGAACCCATTATCCAATTACAGTAGACAAGCCAGGCACAGCTTCTAAAGACCTGGTTTGAAAATGCCAGGATCTGTTGGCCAAGGCTACCAAAAACAGGCCGTTGATTTTCCACACTTTCCCAGAGATTTCTAACACCAGAGAAGCAACGTGGCTGTAGAGGGGCAAGAGTGGGTCTATGATTTGGGGGGAGATCCTTGCAGGATGCAGCTGATTATTTTCTTGTTCAATCAACCATCAAATGTAGCATAGGCTATCTCAGTTCAGCAGGGGAACAAAGCGCTGTCTTACGCCACTGTTTCACCCGGCAGGACGCACTTATAAACAGGAGAGATGAAATAGTTTGACTAGGATAATTTCACAAGCTGTTTCGGTTCTTATAGAGTAAGATCTGATGCAGGAGACATGAAACATGAGTCTAAGCACTTTTGACAGAGTGCAGAATAGGTAAGGAAAAGCCGTCAAGAAGAAATCTGGATCAAAAGTTTCTGAAGAAACTGAACATGTATTCCTGTTTTACAGCTCAAAACCAGTGTTATGGGTGCAAACACTTCTGTTTCTCATTTGCCATTTTGACATCTACTCTACCAGTCTATTTACACTAACTGATGCCTAAAAATGCCTCTGTAAATGATATGAATACCTGCAGTACACATAATTTTGTTTCCAACAGAATTGTTTTTGTATATGACTTAAATTTCAGTCTGTTCCTCATGAACACACAAAGCTATCAAATGGCTTCAGAAGACTTTAAAACATTTGAATTTTCTATAGATTTAGAAGGATGCAAAGTTAATACATTGAATGATTCGTAGTCAAAGAACAGGTTCATAAGAGTGACTTGTTTGCGAATCAGACTAAAATGGCCAAGATGCATGTTTGCTTTTGAGTGAAGAAAAAAAGAAAAAAACAAACAAACAATGGAATTATTGTGTGTGTGTGTGTGTGTGTGTGTGTGCTCTTGTTTTTGTGAAATATCAGGACACAACTCTGTATAATGACATGGGTATGACACAGGTATTACAAGAAGAGGGTGACTTATGAGGACATAACCCATGTCCCCATTTTTCAAAACGCTTATAAATCATACAGAATGAGTTTTTTTGAGAAAGTAAAAATGCACAAAGTTTCCTGTGAGGGTTAGGTGTAGGGTTGGTGTAGGGCCATAGAATATACAGTCTTTACAGTATAGAAACCATTACACCTATGGTATGTCCCACTTTTCACAAAAAAAAGTGCGCGTGTGTTTATCTTATCACATCCAATTCAGAATGCAAACACATTTTGCATTTTTTTCCCTCTGAACCTATAGATTTAATATCAGTGTTGGAAATACTTGTAATTTAAGATCTACAATCAGAGAACTAATGATTTCATCTGAAAGCCAAAATACAATCATAGCTTGACCAATTAAAAGCAGACTCATTCATGATGTGATGCATAAGGCAAAGTGTGAAGGGCCTTATTAGGAATTTTGTCATTAAAGCACAGGAAACCAGATCAAACCGGCACATATTCATAGGACGGTAAAAAAGAATGAACCTTTCTTTCATTTTTTCCTGCATTTTCCATTTAATTTAACGGCTGGATTAGACCCCTGTAAAGCAGAGCACCTTTCAGGCAGCTTTTACATCCCCACCTCCAGTCTCTATAAAGAAAGACCAGCTGCAATGGACCTTTAATTAGGACCCTGTTAGCACACAGACACCCTACACACACACAGAGCATAATCAACTATGTACAGTGCCCCTCAACTTAAAAACAACGGATAAGCAATTCCCTAATTCCCATGCAAAGCACTAGGCAAGCTTGCCGAAAGGCAAACTTCAATCAACCTAAACCACTGGACTCCCCTTTTGAAAACTGAAGTTTCTTTTAATCAGCTAAAGCTATGAAGTGGTCAGTATCAAGCAATCAGAAAGGTAGCATGCGACATTGCCACACATCTACTGCATGTAACAACATTTACAGCGGCCTCTTCACGTGATAATGCATAACACAAATTGTTTTCATCAGTGCCACTCGGATATAAAACATTAAACAAATGTAAACACATCTGCTAAGTTAAAGGGCCAAGCTCCTTAAAATAAAATTGACTTCAAAAAGTCAACATGGTAGTTTGGTCTTAATGGCTTGTCCTCCCATTTGTGGTTTCCTGATCCTAGAATTAGGTCTTTCCCTAAGTGGCAAGGTGGGTAAGAACTTTACATTGGTAGCAAACAAATCATTACCGTCAGAGCCAAAAACAGACAAAAAGCTTTAGAAACAAGTTATAAATAAATAACTTATGTAGCTTATTGTATGTTCTTGAAAAGAATAGGGGCAGCACTGCTTCTTGAGTTTTGTATAATAATGCAAAGAAGCAATAAAATGCATCAGACTTTAACATTAAACATTTCAGTTCACCTCCATATGAAAACTACTTACTACTGGGAAACAAAACTTTTTCTTTGGGAAACAACATCATGAGCTTCCTCATAATGAGGTCTGCAAAAAGACATGAAAGGAGCTAGTAATGTCTCACTAATTCAGCTCATTTGCATTAGCTGTATTGGTTTCTCTAAACAAACTGGCTCACTCATGCTGTAAACTATATATAAAGTTTTTGTTCCAAATAAAAAAAACTAATGTGGTATAGTCTGTAAAGTGACTCTACTACTAGCACGATATATTTTCATTAATAATTGTAACCAAATTAAAATGCAATATAATGTTTGCAGATTCCTGGTTACATATGAAATTGGTTGTCACATTTAAAATAAAATGTTTTGTACTTCCTAAAGGTGTAACAACGAATAGATATAAGTACTGTGGTTAAAATTTTAAATAATGTATTAATGCACTAAAACACTTTTATAAAGCACTACATATTGGCTTCAAGTACTGAGGAGATCCCTAAAAACATGCAATCTTGCCATATCGTATTATAATTTTCACATAGACTAATAATAATTTTGTATCTGCACTGTGCAAAAAAAAAAGTCAAGAAGAAAACAGAAATCTCAAAGTAAAACAACAACAACAACAACAACCACTTCTTTACGTGAAATAACACATCTTTTTTATTTTTTGCATTTAAAACGTTCAGAACTTCCTAGGCTGTCTAAAATGCTGTCTATGTAGGCAGCTTAATACATTTTGAGACAGACCTAGACAACAACGAACATCCATGTCTACTCCAGTAAATAATGACGTTGCCTGGAGATAAAACAGATAATATTCTGACTACACAACAACTGCATAACAATACGTCATCTGACAGTTAAATTAAATCTGAAAGCATAATTGCATGTGAATATGACGCGCGTTCGCGGTGGAAGCTGTTGTCGTTCATTTCCATTCACTCACCATCAAGTCTGCGTTTTTTCCTATCCGTATATTAGTGTTCTTCTTCATATGGAGCTTCAGGGCTGCTCTCGGAGCTTTCTTTGACATGTTTTGGTAGCTTGAAGGGGCTAGTTTACCGTTTTGAAGATCAAAAATAAAGCTAGCGACTGTTTGTTTTTCGTTGTATTCAAAATACCGCGCGTTTCACTACCGGCTCCTGATGATGACGTATAAAGAGCTCAATGGTTACTCTCACCAGCACGTGATTATCACGTATTTACGTCGATCTGTGGGTGAAATTGTGTGGATTTTTCTTTTAAAGATTAGAATGTAGTCCAGGGTTTTACAAAAGCAATGATGGTCAGATACTTTTAATTTAATGAACCGAGTTCTGTTCTGGATTAAAGATTTTACACAAGTTAACTAGTGAAAAAGACTTGCTTAAACTGTTTTTTATTATATATATATATATATATATATATATATATATATATATATATATATATATATATATATATATATATATATATATATATATATATATATATATACATATATATATATATACAAAAAGTTTAATGTATTCCATATGTAGTATTATAGCTATTTAATGCTATTAAAGCATTTTTTATTTAATTATAGCTATTTTTTATTCATTAACTTTTATTACTCAAATAATTCTAAATCATTTTATTGTTTGAAATAGACAATATTGCTGTAGCTTGAAAAAAAATTGCTGTAGCTTATTATGTTATTGTGTTATATTTTGTTTGTTACTGTATTTGACTTTTGTCCTTGTTAGGTGTTGTGGTATGGTTTATGTGGTGTTGATATGTTATTGTGTAATTTAGTATGCTTTGTTTGTTGTAGATGAGGTTTCTCCTTTTTATTCAAACTTTCCTTTCTTTTTCAGGCCTATCTCTTTCTTTGAGTTTCTGTCCCCCGAACTTAAAGAATGTAAAACAGCTGCAAAGCATTTGTTGAATTAAAAATAAATTAATAAGGATGGAGCTGAAACTTTGCCAGAACTTTGAGTCCATTTTAATGGCACATGTTTTATGGTTTCTATTAATTGCTCTGGGCTTTGGCATTTGGCTGAGTTTAAAATGAAAGAGAATAGCTCCCGGCTTTATTCGTCTCATTCACTAATAAAAAATATCAGCTCGACCCACTCATTTTTCTCCATCCTCACTACAGTTTTTTTTAATACACATGTAAAAGAATGGCCATGATATCACTCAACTTAATGGAGACTTATTTACATAGCTGATTCATTTATCTGTGCTTAATATCTTTCTTAACTGATAAATTGTGATGTGAAACAACCAAGCTGCTAAGAAACAATGCGGCTGCAGTAATTGAAAACTTATTTTAAAAAAGTTTATTGCATGTATATATATTTTCCATTTTACTCTAACCTCAGACTGCTATTAAAACAACAACTTGTAAGCGTGGGATTTCCTAAAGAATAACAAGGAATTGAGAAACACTTCAAAGGACTGATTAGTGGTAGTTCTTGTTCTGGTATTTCATGTGGGTTTCATTTACAGATTGCTGGAATCTTTTAGATCAAGACATTTTAACAACCAAATACACAATCAGATAGGTTTAGCTGCAGGGTTCTTATCATGTAATTACATGGACAAGTGCATAAGTAATTTTACCCAGAACTACATTCAAAATTGCAAATATCTAACTGAATACTTGCCATATTTTAATAAAAGAATTATATATATATATATATATATATATATATATATATATATATATATATATATATATATATATATATATATATATATATATATATACATATTGTTCCCAAGTTCTTGAAACTGTTATCAGTATCTACATTGGTTCAAACTGGCTAGAGACCCATCAACCTCAAACTATTGTTTCAGAAAGAGAAAGATATACCACACATATAAACATAAGACATCAACAATTTAACATCTTTCAGTTTTTATTACTATTCCAAAGAATTATGCTTGTCTTTAGACTTAAAGGGATGGTTCACCCAAAAATGAAAATTTTGTTGTCATGTTGTTCCAAACCTGATTTTTTTCAGCTGTTGGACACAAGAGAAGATATTTTAAAGAAGGTGGGTAACGAAACAGTAGACGGTATTCACTGACTTTCATAGTATGAAAAAAAACCCCTACGAAAACAAAAAATTAGTGACCTATCCCTTTAAGCATCTCATCAGCATTCTACAACATATTTTTCCACTTCCTGTTTTGATGGAATCTTAAAGTGTTTCCCCAAAAGCTTCATACATCATTTACTCATGAGCACTGCCATTGTAGCTATTGAAAATAAAGCTTTATCACACTCATCTTCACACACAGCTTCTAACACCAACATTGCCATATCTTACTCCACCAGGCCCAACCATCCCATTCCTACATTCATCTAGTGAAGCTGAGTCTCATTCACAGAAAAGCAGCACAGTTATGGAGGTGACGAGTTCTCATTCAGATTCCTCCTCCACACTGCAGCCTTTGTAAGGACCAGACATGTTTCAATGGCTGACAGACATAATGCTACACAAACGCAGACTGTTACCGGTGAAATAATTCAGTTTTAGATGTGTTCTGTACTCAGTCCAAACCACTTAATAAGCCACAGATTTATAGTATTATGTGGATATCACCATTTTGGTAAATCAAGCAATAAGAGCAGACAGATCAAGAGGTCTAAGAAGGGGTCGTATATTAGGATGAGTGAATAACCTTGTCCAAACATTGTCCCAACATGCTCCTCAGTCAGTGATAGGAACTCGCTGACAATGAAATGAAGGTGCATCTCTGATCAGCATCTAAATAAACCAAACGCAGAAGGTTAACGGAACAAGTGTAACGGAGGCCAGCGAGTAGTGCTGTGCAGGTAAACCTCACTCCCTGATCCCAAGAGATGCACTAGCGACTGACGCTAGTGGCTGTAGCCAATTAGCCTCCTTGTTAGTGTGTCCGCCTCCCATGCCTGAGGCCCGGGTTTGAGCCCCGCTTGGAGCCAGTTCGAGGAGCAGTGGAGAGGACCCGGGAGAGAGGGGTTACATTGGTGCCGTGACCCGGATTGGAGTGAGGTTTAGGGGGGTGAGTGTAACGGAGCCTAGCGAGTAGTGCTGTGCAGGTAAACCTCACTCCCTGATGCCAAGAGATGCACTAGCCACTGATGTCAGGGGCTGTAGCCATTTAGCCTTCTTGTTAGTGTGTCCGCCTCCCATGCCAGAAGCCCGGGATTGAGCCCCGCTCGGAGCGAGTTCGAGGAGCAGTGGAGAGGACCTGGGAGAGAGGGGTTACACAAGTAATGGAGGTCATTAAATTGTTTTATCATAGCTGATAAATGTAGCAACCAGGAGCTCAAAAAAGTCCTAGTGAATCCAATGTTTGAAGTTTTGCCACAGTGGCTAAAGAAGGGGTAATTTAAACCAGAGCAAATGGATGATAAATCTTCAGAGAGCCTGTGCTGCAAGACTTTGATAAAGAACAGGCTTTTTAAAACAGGTGGTCTACAGATATTACTTTAAGAAAACATATGATTCTGTACAGATAATACTCTAAATATGCATAAAAACCCTAACATCTACTATTTAACACTTTTCCATTAAACAGAATAAGAAAATTTCCAGAATAATGAAAGAATAAATTCAAAGATAGTACCTAATGGTGAGATGAGGTGTTTGATTAAATTTGATTTGGCCGAAATAACTAATAATCTAGTTTGCAACTAACTATCGTGGCAAAAATATATATAGATATAGATATAGATATATATAGATTATGGATAAACTGTAAAACAACTGGAAAACAATGAGCTGAGACCTCCAACACTGATTGCAACTTAAAACAGGTGAACAAATGCTGCAGTACCTCACACACATTTGCAGGAGAAATGTGTTAAGGGTTTTCTCAGCTCCTGCTGAATGTCATAACACCTTGGAAAATATGCTTCACATATGGATTTGCGTACAGGTGCAAAGTAAGCAATGCAATATGTCCTCACTATGCCAAAAATTTGTCAAACTTTTGACATTTGAATTTGCATTTCAATAAATATTTCATTGTAAATATTTAACATTTATTCATTTTGTTGTTGTTGTTGCAATTCTGAGAATAATAATAAAAAAAACTAATTGTAAGATATAAAATATACTAGCACTTCAAATTAGTTCTATTTATATATATATATATATATTCTATATATTTGAAATATAGAAAGAACTTTTGTGTCTGCTTGTCCTGTAAGATGAAAGAACATCGTCCTCCAGCTTCTTCATGGGATGGGATTAATAACCTTGACCACATGGTTGTAGGCAACTGAAACTCATTCCATATGATTAAAGAAAATCACATGTCGCCACGTTTATATGTGGCTCTGGTGGAGATAACTCTGAAGATGCTACCATGGAAAATCTTAGTATTGGCTCATACATTTCCTGGAGCATCATGGGAGTCTTTGATTCCATGGTGTATTAGATCATGTGAGTATGTCTTTTGGACAGGAACTGCATTTATGGCCGTTTTCTCCACAGGAGGTCTGTGAAGGTATTTCCAGATTTGGTTTTGCAAAGATGATCAGTCAGTCATGGATCCATGAACTCTGGATTTCTGAGAGTAAAATTTCAAAGTGACGATTCTTGATATAAATTCATATTTCATGGGGGAATGGAGCTGGAGAGAAATGCATTTAACCAGATTCATTATCTGCTTGGAAAATGTGTTCTGCAATACAAATGAATATATATACCATGCTCTCCATGTGGACAATATTTCTTTTCTTCTCAAATCATGGTGCTCATTCAGCGTGAGTCTCATCCCTGCAAAAGAAAATAAAAAAATTTCATAAGAGGGAGTTTCATAACTCTGAGAGAAACATTTTTTCTTCCTGGCTTTCTGTCTGTCTACAAATTATGAACCTGCCGGTGAAGTATTTCCACACATCAGCATTATACTGTACATCTGATTGTAATGTTGTTCGGTGTATGTTATATGCTTTCAGCAATTTGAAGGTAACAGCATGGGAATAAAAGGTGTCATCATTTCATTGGTATTTTTAGCCAATCACCTGAGTAAATTACATTTATTAAATTACATTACATTCATGCATTTAGCAGATGCTTTTATCCAAAACGACTTACAGTGCATTAAGGCTATAAATTTTTTACCAGTATGTAAAAAATGTAAATGCCACAACTGCAGGATAATGTCATGACAATACTGATTAGCTGCTTTGATACATACTTGTATACTGTACGCTTTATACTTCCTGCCTTGTCTATGTCCTTCTTCTACATCTCTGTTATGACATTAAAATCACTAAATGGCCTAATTGCACACTCAGTCCATCAAGTCTGTGCTTATTTAATCAGCACTGTCATGCCTCTGATCCGAGGAGTTCACAAGAGCAGTGTCAGAGAGGCCTTTTGAAATGCAATCACTTGTGGAAGTGAGATTTCGAGAGTGAGTCTAAGCAAAAGCGGAAATAGTAAAGAGAGGGGGGGAGTTTGTTTGCATTCCCACTTTATGTTTATATCCGCTGTGGTATGGTGCCTGACGGCGGGGCTGACTGAAGCCGTGTGAACGGGACACACTGGAACTCCTTGCATTTACCGTGAAAAATAACTACAAGATTATGGATTAAACATGGCAGTAAATTGATTCTGACTGAAGAAAAACAAAGAGACTTTTGGAAAATTGACCAGTTGTTAAGGGAATGAAGCAGCAGTTGTGTCAAAGGATGCTGGCAACCACTGTGCAGGGTGAATGCAATTGGTGCACCAAACTTAAGTTGTTGAATCACCCATAAAAAGATGAAGATACTTTGTATGTGCATATTATATACACCCTAATATCTAACATCCAAAGCTTTTGCATTTAAAATCGATCTTAGAGCACAAAATCAGACAATTTCAAATTTTTTAAACTTATATAAGCATCTTCTCTTTAAAAAATCCCCATAAATAGATCAAAATACGTACAAACACCCTCATATTTAATATCCAAAGCTTTTCATTTGAAATGGATGTTGGTGCACTGAACCAAACTATTTCCCTTTTTTTTTTTGACATATTTTCTCTTTAAAATCATCTTCAGGGTCAAAACCATTCCCACTAATTGTAGAATCACCCATGAACATATCAGTATTGTTGTTTCTGGGAGTCAGACATGCTAGAGAAAAAAAAAGTATCCCCCCCCCCCCCCCAGATAGCCACATCTTTGCTTCTACTGACCATTTATCCATCCACTCTCACTCATTCTTTTTCTCTCCCTCCTGGCTGTGTATCTTTGGAGTGACTTACGCTCCTGTCTCACTTCATATGGTTTGTTATCTGATGACATTCCTAGGTGTCAGAGACACAGTGGATATTCCAACTAGCCTACTGTCTTATCACAACATCACAAGCTCCCACCACTGTCTTCCAGCACTGCATGACTGCAGTGTTTCATCATTTGGTGCTAGGCCTCTACCACTTTAGAAACATTAAAATACGGGCTATTTCTTGTGCATAGTCTGTCCTGATTCACTCACCCTCATGTCATTCCAATCCTATATTATTTTCTCCATTACTGGAAGCACAGAAGGAGTGCATCACTGGGTGAAACACTCCTTTAATTCTGACTAGGGAAATGCATTTACTACCCTAAAATCTTTTGCAGGGAGAAAGTATATGCAAAAAGGAAAACATGAACAGGCCTAACTGCTCAAACAAACCCAAACCAGCACAATATCTGTCAAGCCAAGGAAGTCAAAGGTCGGAGAGGTGTGTTCAGAGCAAACAGCAAATAAAATTGATTTACAGCACCTTTTCAGAGTGTACTCAACTATATAAAACTGTCCAAACTTGAGTTACCACCCCTGTGCAATGAACACCCACAAACATCAACAAATACACATTTTGTGTTTCACTGTTCTCCCTTCTATGGTCCTCCCTGAGCTCAGGAGACAAGGGAAAGTTCTTGTAAATTTTTATGAGCAGCAGGCTAGAAAACTGGCTTTCCGTTATATATATACAGTACAGACCAAAATTTTGGAAACATTACTATTTTTAATGTTTTTGAAAGAAGTTTCTTCTGCTCATCAAGCCTGCATTTATTTGATCAAAAATACAGAAAAAAACTGTAATATTGTGAAAAATTATTACAACTTAAAATAATAGTTTTCTATTTGAATATACTTTAAAAAAATAATTTATTCCTGTGATGCAAAGCTGAATTTTCAGCATCATTACTCCAGCCTTCAGTGTCACATGTAACATCCAGTCTGTTACATCATGTAACATCACATGATCATTTAGAAATCATTCTAATATTCTGATTTATTATGAGTGTTGGAAACAGTTCTGCTGTCTAATATATTTGAGGAATAAAAGGTTAAAAAGAACTGCATTTATTCAAAATAAAAAAAAATTCTAATAATATATTTTCTTTACTATCACTTTTTAGCAATTTAACATATCCTTGCTGAATAAAAGTATTGATTTTATTTAAAAAAAAAAAAAAGAGAAAAAAAGTAATTACTGACCCCAAATTACTGACCAGTAGTGTATATTGTTATTACAAAATATTTATATTTTAAAAACATAGCTTCTTCTTTTTTTTTTTTTTTTTACTTTTTATTCATCAAAGTATCCTAAAAAAGTATCACATGTTCTAAAAAAATATTAAGCAGCAGAACTGTTTCCAACTTTGATAATGAATCATCATATTAGAATGATTTCTAAAGGACCATGTGATAATGATCCTAAAAATTCAGCTTTGCATCACAGAAATAAATGATAATTTAAAGTATAATAAATGTAAAAACAATTATTTTAAATTGTAATAATATATCACAATATTACATTTTTTTCTGTATTTTTTTGATCAAACAAATGCAGGCTTGATGAGCAGAAGAAACTTCTTTTAAAAACATTAAAAATAGTAATGTTTCCAAACTTTTGGTCTGTACTGTGTATATATATATATATATATATATATATATATATATATATATATATATATATATATATATATATATATATATATATATATAATATATATATAATATATAATAAATAATGTTTTTATTCATTAACTCACCCAAATAAACGCAAATGACTTTTGTTCTACTACTGTACTGCTCACACACACACACACACACACACACACACACACACACACACACACACACACACACACACACACACACACACACACAGAGTGAAGAGGGAATAAATGCATAAACATGAAATTGAAACATTAAAAAAATGGTTCGAAAATATACTAAAATATTAAACAGTTATTGTTATATTATTTATCAATATTAGAGCCTTGGTTGAAAAAAACATTAATTAGCATTTAGTATTTTCAATTATATGAATTTACAGTAACGAAAAGTATTAGAAACGTTAAATCCCCATGCCTAACAAGCAAGTAAAAATGTTTGTGTGAATTTGGTCAGCTGTGTCATGCTCCGGAGTCTTGTGTAAGAGTGCTTCTCACTGTGCTGAGGGGGCAGTGCTCAGGGAGTGCAGAGCTTATGTTATCAGACTGATGCTGCGTCGAGACCCTCAGATAACAATGCAGCCACACTCTTCCCTCCCATCAACAAGCCCTGTCTGAATCCAATTAACCACAGGGCACCAGGGTGATGGAGCATGAAGGGTGCGAGCACACAAGCAGACATACACAAACACACATACAGAAAAACATTCAAACAAGGGATGGCCATTTATGTTATTTAGTCTACTCGAGTACTCACCGAATAAATCATTTGAGTATTCAAGTACTCTTGTTTTTTTTTTTTTTTTTTTTTGTGAGATAAATGTATAATGTATAAATCTTTGCCCTCTGCTTGACTTTGGTAAACCATGCTGTAAAAAGTTAAATAAAGAAAAAAATATTTGTATAACCTTTTTGAGTACTCTTTGTGAGTAATCGCATCTCACTATTTTAAAAATTGTGTTGTGAGAATTATTTCGCAAACACAAATCATATTTTCCAACCAAGCTAATGTGCAAATCTTTGCACTCGGCTCGACTTCGGTAAACCATGCTACAAATAAATAAATAAATAAATAACTGCCTTACCTATTCAAGTACTCTTTGTGAGTAATTGCATCTTTCCAAATATAATTATATTGTTCTGAAATTATGCACTTTTGTTTTTGGTAAACCATGATGTAATAAATAAATAAATGCCTTACCTATTCAAGTACTCTTTGCAAATAATTGCATCTTGCTTTTTTTGCGAGACTGTTTTGGAAAACACACTCTCTAACCAAGCTAATGTGCAAATCTTTGCACATTTTTATTTATTTTGGTAAACCATGTTGTAAATAATAGTCTTACCTATTCAAATATTCTTTATGCTCGTTGTTGTTGTAGTTTTTTTTTATACTTTCTAAATAGGCTAATGTGCGAATCATTGCACTCATTTTGACTTTGGTAAACCATGATGTAAAACATTCAAATATAAATAAATGAATAATCATCTTACCTCCTGAAGTTCTCTTTGTGAACAATCACAATTTTTTTATTTTTTTATTTATTTTTATTATTATTTATATTGTTGTGAGACTTTGTTCGTGGCAAACACACATCATGCTATCTACACAGGCTAATGTGCAAATCCTTGCATTCTTCTCGACTCTGGTAAACCATGCTGTAAAAAAAAAAAATCACCCACCAGTCTGGCTCTATGAGCCATGAGATCTCCCACTGACAAGAATGCATGTGCAGTGATGCATGGCGCCCTCTGTTAGCTTAACGGTTTGTTTTACTCTCAGGTTCACTGACCTCAGCCTGTGAACATATGAGTGTACAGAGCTAAGATGCCTCTCATGCCTGGAGTCCCCCCACTCTCTCTCTTTTACTGGTGTCTTAGTGTATTTCCTCATCCGACCTGTTTCCATTCTGCTAGATCTTATCTTTACAGACAATCGGACACCAGAAGTTGTGGTGTCTGGCTTGCATGTTCTTTCTATGTATGCTTCTCACAACCCAACAGACACAAAACAGAGTGATCAGCCATGGGTTTAAATCTGCACGGTTAATAAATCCTCCCTCTCTGTAATTCATTCTCTGACTTGCCACAAGGGAAGTGAAATTAAGCAGATGCAAGTAGTTTTTCATGGTTAGAGAGCTACTGATTCTGACACCACTCTGCTCTGGAGTGAATGCTTTATCTGGATGAGCCCTTGTCAGCTAAGAATGGCAAAATTCTTAAAAATACCAAACAAAAATCATCCCGTCGTTACAATTCAAGCAAATTTTATTAAACTCACCAAAGGAACTGAATTAGAACAGCATTAGAACCTTTTCTGCTTTCATCTTACATGTAGCAAAAGCTAATACAAATATTTTACTTTTTCTTGGACAGATTGATTGATTGATTGATTGATTGATTGATTGATTGGATATGTAGAATAATAATTTCATGCAAATATCATGGTATATTATTATGCCAAAAATTAAGCAAAATTAAGATGGTAAATATGTTATTTATTTATTCATCATGACACTGCAAATAAATAAATAAATAAAGTAAATAAATATTTTGTGTTGTTTCTACTGAAAATATCTGAATGTTAAAACAAAATTAAACTTGCTTAAAACACAAAATTGCCTAAGATAAGACTCAAATGGTTGGAGATAGTAATTTTTATATTTTGTTTTTTTTAAAAAATCCAATATTTCTGTTCAGCAAGGATGCATTAAATTGATCATGTGTGACTTTTACATTCTTACAAAATAATTATATTTGTCTGTACATCAAACAATCCTGTAAAGGTATCATAGTATCCACACGATTTCTGAAGGATCATGTGACACTGAAGACTGGAGTAACTTTTGATCTACTGATCGTTTAATCTTTCGATTTACTGATGCAACCTTTGGACTGTAGTGTATATAATCTTATTTGTGTGATTTGATTATATGCATATTTAAATTTGACACATCATGATCACATAAAAAATTAAGATCATCATCACTGGGATGATACTTCATGTTATAATGCATCATATCTGAATATAAGTGAGAATGTGAATAAGATTTGAGATCTGCAGCAAAGGAGAAACTGTAAATAATGGGTTAAAATTTCATTCTTTTTCTCACACAAAGCTTTCATATAGCTTCAGGTAAGTAAATAATGACAGAATTTTTCATTTTGGGGTGAACTCTCCCTTTAAGCACACACCTGCCTGTTCCAACTTTCATTAAATGGGGCTCAAAATAGAACATCTGTACTAATAAAGAGGTTTTGTGTATGGCACGGTGTGGTTCTGTACCCAAATTAAAAGAGGAGATTCCTGGAGCTCTGTCCCACTGATCCACACTTGTGTCCCCATGGGGGAAAGGTGATCCCGGAGATTAGGCTGGTGTTGGTTCAGGCTGGTCCGGGAGAGACAGACAGGGGCTGTCACCCTGCCAGAGCCTCGAGTCATTCAGAGGTGAATGCTGCTGGAAAAGAGGATGAGGAGGAGAAGAGGACAGACACAAGAGAAGGTGAGGGTCATAGAGGTCACAGCAGGGAATTATGGGTGATGAGTAACAGAGAGACCAGATTAATGTGGTCATTAATTCCAGATGGAAATAGGATAGGATGATGAGAGTGACTGTGAGGAGAAAGAATAAAATGTTAGCACTTTGCACAGTTTGTTAGAATAAGTGGGTGACACATTACCCCACTCCACCTCTAAATAACATGCATGCATACATATCTGAAGATATAGCTCATGATTAGCTTTTATAACACTCTAACTTGTATATTTAAAACATGTTTACATTTTTCAAACAGTGTCAAATTGTAAATTTGCAAAAAAATAAAATAAATAAATAAATGAAAAATACATAGGCACAATTTGTATACACTTCTAATATCAAGCAAATATAAAAATATCAAAAGGTTTTAAAATAATTTAAAACAAATTGATTCAGTGTCTCCAAACCTTTGACTGGTAGTGTAAATATAGATCAATATTTGATGATGTTGGCTCTTTGTCAGGTGCATGGCCTATTCTGTTTCAGAAAAGGGCCCCGGTGACCCTACCAGAGGGGGACAGAAGCCATCAGCACTTCTCTGCACTAACAAAGAGCTCCCTTTGCCAAGCCAAATAGGTGTGTGTGGTTGATGTGGTATTACCTCATGCAGAGTCACTTATCTGTCTTCTGCATGATGACCTTGCGCTGACCTACAGAGGTATCTTTTTCACCTGTCTGCACACAAACCGTTGCCATTGGCTATAGTTGCTTTGATTCACACTGGCTCCTCTGGTCCGGCTGTAGAGCATCCTACAAGAGAACCGTTAGTACAACAATATTTAGAGAAAGACCTGTTTAAAATAACAATGCTGGAAAATGTTCTTGACCCTCCGACTCCCTCCTGTGGCCATGTCAGGGTGAGAGATGATTGCCTCATCAGAAAACCATTTTTTCCCCCCAAATACTTTTAGAAGTTTAACATTTAAATTTAGGTTACACTTTTAAGGTGTCCTTGTTACAGTGTAAATGTACATTTAAGTACTGAGAAATATTAGTTAACTACGTGTACTTAACAGGTTTAGGTTTTGGCTTAGTCTTGCATGTAATTTAATATCATAAGTTATTGTTATTATAATAGTAAGCACATGAAACATATGTAACAAGGCCACCTTAAAATAAAGTGTAACCAGAATTTATTCATGTTTCTTAAGAACACATAGGGCAAATAAGAAAAAGAAAATATGGATATGGCTTCATTTTGCTTATTATTAAAGTTTATTATACACACATATTATAATTTTTTTTTATTCCATTAAATTTATCTCAGGTCATCAAATCATAATACTTTTTCCAAGTAGCCAGACTTACAGTTGTCACCTGGTAATTTATTTATTGTTTTTTCCTGCTGTTTGTGGCCATAACAAACCTACGTATTGTGAAAAAAATGGCATTGAAACAATTTCACTAAGAAATTGCTAGTAATAATTTATTTACAAAGAAATAGAAAGTAATACATCGACAGAAACATGAAATTTAGCTTTTTAATATATGTCAATGTCAATGTCAATGTCAATGTCACCTTTATTTATATAGCGCTTTAAACAAAATACATTGCGTCAAAGCAACTGAACAACATTCATTAGGAAAACAGTGTCAATAATGCAAAAATGATAGTTAAAGGCAGTTCATCATTGGATTCAGTGATGTCATCTCTGTTCAGTTAAATAGTGTCTGTGCATTTATTTGCAATCAAGTCAACGATATTGCTGTAGATGAAGTGTCCCCAACTAAGCAAGCCAGAGGCGACAGCGGCAAGGAACCGAAACTCCATCGGTGACAGAATGGAGAAAAAAAACCTTGGGAGAAACCAGGCTCAGTTGGGGGGCCAGTTCTCCTCTGACCAGACGAAACCAGTAGTTCAATTCCAGACTGCAGCAAAGTCAGATTGTGCAGAAGAATCATCTGTTTCCTGTGGTCTTGTCCTGGTGCTCCTCTGAGACAAGGTCTTTACAGGGGATCTGTATCTGGGGCTCTAGTTGTCCTGGTCTCCACTGTCTTTCAGGGATGTAGAGGTCCTTTCTAGGTGCTGATCCACCATCTGGTCTGGATACGTACTGGATTCGGGTGACTGCAGTGACCCTCTGATCTGGACACAGACTGGATCCGGTGGCCACGGTGACCTCGGAACAAAAGAGAAACAGACAAATATTAGCGTAGATGCCATTCTTCTAATGATGTAGCAAGTACATAGGGTGTTATGGGAAGTGTTTCCGGTTCCGGTTTACCTAATTAATGCAGCCTAAAAATCCTTTAATGGATTTGGATAATAAAAGCATATTAGTATGTTATGTGTATGCCAGGTTAAAGAGATGTGTCTTTAATCTAGATTTAAACTGCAAGAGTGTGTCTGCCTCCCGAACAATGTTAGGTAGGTTATTCCAGAGTTTGGGCGCCAAATAGGAAAAGGATCTGGCGCCCGCAGTTGATTTTGATATTCTAGGTATTATCAAATTGCCTGAGTTTTGAGAACGTAGCGGACGTAAAGGATTAAAATGTAAAAGGAGCTCATTCAAATACTGAGGTGCTAAACCATTCAGGGCTTTATAAGTAATAAGCAATATTTTTAAATCTATGCGATGCTTGATAGGGAGCCAGTGCAGTGTTGACAGGACCGGGCTAATATGGTCATACTTCCTGGTTCTAGTAAGAACTCTTGCTGCTGCATTTTGGACTAGCTGTAGTTTGTTTACTAAGCGTGCAGAACAACCACCCAATAAAGCATTACAATAATCTAACCTTGAGGTCATAAATGCATGGATTAACATTTCTGCATTTGACATTGAGAGCATAGGCCGTAATTTAGATATATTTTTGAGATGGAAAAATGCAGTTTTACAAATGCTAGAAACGTGGCTTTCTAAGGAAAGATTGCGATCAAATAGCACACCTAGGTTCCTAACTGATGACGAAGAATTGACAGAGCAACCATCAAGTCTAAGACAGTGTTCTAGGTTATTACAAGCAGAGTTTTTAGGTCCTATAATTAACACCTCTGTTTTTTCAGAATTTAGCAGTAAGAAATTACTCGTCATCCAGTTTTTTATATCGACTGTGCAATCCATTAGTTTTTCAAATTGGTGTGTTTCACCGGGCTGCGAAGAAATATAGAGCTGAGTATCATCAGCATAACAGTGAAAGCTAACACCATGTTTCCTGATGATATCTCCCAAGGGTAACATATAAAGCATGAAGAGTAGCGGCCCTAGTACTGAGCCTTGAGGTACTCCATACTGCACTTGTGATCGATAGGATACATCTTCATTCACTGCTACGAACTGATGGCGGTCATATAAGTACGATTTAAACCATGCTAATGCACTTCCACTGATGCCAACAAAGTGTTCAAGTCTATGCAAAAGAATGTTGTGGTCAATTGTGTCAAACGCAGCACTAAGATCCAATAAAACTAATAGAGAGATACACCCACGATCAGATGATAAGAGCAGATAATTTGTAACTCTAAGGAAAGCAGTCTCAGTACTATGATACGGTCTAAATCCTGACTGGAAATCCTCACATATACCATTTTTCTCTAAGAAGGAATATAATTGTGTGGATACCACCTTTTCTAGTATCTTGGACAGAAAAGGGAGATTCGAGATTGGTCTATAATTAACTAGTTCTTTGGGGTCAAGTTGTGGTTTTTTGATGAGAGGCTTAATAACAGCCAGTTTGAAGGTTTTGGGGACATATCCTAATGACAATGAGGAATTAATAATAGTCAGAAGAGGATCTATGACTTCTGGAAGCACCTCTTTTAGGAGCTTAGATGGTATAGGGTCTAACATACATGTTGTTGGTTTAGATGATTTAACAAGTTTATACAATTCTTCCTCTCCTATGGTAGAGAATGAGTGGAACTGTTCCTCAGGGGGTCTATAGTGCACTGTCTGATGTGATACTGTAGCTGACGGCTGAATGGTTGCAATTTAATCTATATATATACATTATATATATATATATATATATATATACACTACAATTTTGAATTGTAAATGTTGAATTATGATTATTTTATTTCTTAATTTGATTATTTATTTATTATTATTATTATTATTATTATTTTACATGGCTCTAAATTATAACACTAGAGGTGCAGAAATGAAACAATTAAGCTTCAATTTAAATCTTTACAAATTTTGTGCTCAGATAACAGTGAATTCTGCAGAGGAAGAATAGCAAAGAATAGCAAACTCATTTGCAACAGCTGCAAGTCTATACCTACAGCAAGTCTTGGGAAACAACAGTATTTCACAGAAAAAAGGCCACAGGTCACAGTTGCAGTGGTACGTTGTGAGAAACCATCCTGGAAAGAGAATCTGGCTGGAGAATTGGTCAGCGCAGGAGGTCGCCCTCAAGGTTCACTGACATACAGAGGCTGAGCGATTGATGCTGATCGGGCCGTGGAGCAGGTTGACACCGCTCTCATCCCGAACAAGAGCTGCTGTTACCAGAATGCTGAGAAACACACGGCCACAAAGACTCGGGGAGTAGTTTGACTAGTGCACTCAAAACAAGAAAGAAAGAAAAAGGGCCCATAAATGTCTGTGGATCCTCTGATGGAGATGTCCTAGGCATGCTTGGATCTTCAAAGGGTGCAGGTGAGAGAGTCATTGTGCTCCCTGACGTCTCACATTACCCTTTTAGCTCCCAGAGGGGGGCGGAACATCAAAGAGGAGGCTTAAAAAGCCTGTCATTGCTCACCTCTACATACCTGCAGTCCGTGGTCTCGCTCCCGTCCGCTTGGGCCAACAGCTGCAACTCAAAGGAAGAGCTCTTAATTGTACTCTGTCAAATCAAACAATGGGGCTCTTCCACAGGGCTCACCCCTCAGCTGAGTGACTGGCATGTATAAGGATATGATGGGATCATTTCATTTGGCTGTGACAAATGAATACAGATGCTTCGAAAACAAGTGCAGAGAAGTGGAGCTCATTCAGAGCAGTAATGCGTCTTCATGGCACGCAAACAACTTAGCATTTAGCATAAGAGCACCACATATAGCAATAAATTTGCAATACACTAGTGGTCAAAAGGTTTAAATAAATAATATATTTTAATAATAAAAAAGTATATATAAAATATTATAGTAATTTAATAATATTTTTACAGTTTAAAAAATGATTTCTATTTTAATATACAGTATTTCAAAATGTAATTTATTCCTGCAGTTGAAAAGCTGAATATTCAGGATTTGGTGTCACATGGTCCTTCAGAAATCATTTCTAAAGGTTCTCAGATATTATCAATTATTATTTATGCTTATTAATAATGGTACTTATGATTATTAATATTTTTGGGAAACTTAAAAAATGAAAATATTTGAAATAGAAATATCTGTATAAATATTTTTATATAATTTAATAACATTTCCAATTAATTTAATGCGTCCTTACTATAAAAAACAAACAAACAAACAAAAAATTGCAGAAAGATTACACTCACAATTTTTTTTTAAATAAATTAAAATACTGCAAATAACCAAGTGGTCAATGCAAATTCTTCTACTTTCTTGATGTCAAAATGTAATCAGACGTGCATTGAATAACATGATTAAATGAGCAAAATCAATATTCTTTTAATATTTGCAAATTGGAAATATGGCTTTGAAATTTGAAATTTATGGTGTTTACATTGCACATTGGCTGCTTATTAAAGCAACTGTAAGTAGTTTTGTGTATTTTGCTACTTTGGAGCAATCTGCACTTTTTGCAGAAATGTCATACCTGCTCACTAAACTACCAGATCAGATGTTTGGGGGGTAACGTGGGCCCAGACTTCAAAATGTGAAATAAGGCTCTGCTTACTGTAGTTACAAAATTTAAGTCTACAACTGCAATGGTCTTGTGCAGCACCAAGATTCCTGTGAAGCCTATTTCTGTTGTGTCTAACTTAATTTCTTCAGAAACTAAATCTCAATGAAAACCCAGTGAAACCCTCAATTGCTTTCATATTGAACAGACATTGTGGTTAAAAATGTCAGATTTCATACCTTTGACGTTTTATGGACTAAAGTATAATGTCCAAAAGAATAATTGGCACTTTTCTTTATACTCAGGCCAGTAAGCCAGAGCTCGTCCAGCACTCTGAAGTTCAGACCAGAGCTCAAAGATCTCAGCTAACAAGCAGAACATCTGTCAATGCACATTTGGAGCTGGAAAAAAGACTAGAGTTAAAGGTGAAATAATGCTTGGAGATGAGTTTCAGTTTAGTGCAGGTGATTAAAGTTTTCAATTATGATTCAATGACATTGAAAAACAATCATATTTTTGCAAGCATTAATAGTCTCATGCTTACACGTCATCTGAAGTAGGTGCTGAAAATAATGCAGAGTTTCTGCCATGTTTTTAAACTCCTGACATCATTGAGCATTCAACACCCTGCATGCGTTTGATCCTTAGATAGTGTGTGACCGCATTCTTGACCTGTTCAGTATAATGCATGATGTACAGGGATTTCAACACCCCCAAACATACTGTACAGTGCACTGTTTGCAGATTTAGTCATGTGTTCCAGCATTACGTAGTGCTGCTGGGTATTTAAAATTCTGCTGCATTCAAGGTTAATTAATTTGTTTATATTTCAGTCTTGTTAACGGCATCAAGTGAAGGGTATGTTAGCAACCAGACGCAGCACCTGCTTCTTATTACAGGGTAATACAAATTTCATGTCCATATCAGTCACACTGTTATTCCTTGGACATTAAGTATTGCTGATAACTTTTGGACACACCAACTTATATAAATTACAAAAAGAATATACTTACTAGAGCTGGGAATGTTTGGTTCTGTTAATGGCTCTCGAATGTGCATTCTTCTTCAAGAATACCAAATGAAAACACTGACAGAATTTCTGGAACAAAATTATTCAATATGCGCAATTTGCAAGTGAATCTACTGCACAACCAGTACAGTCTAAAAAAAGGAATGACTCTTTTGAACCGATTCTTTTAAGTGAATCAAAAGCATACTGCGTAACCAGTGTAGTCAGTTTCTAATGAATACTAATAAAATATTATTTTTGGTGAATCAAACACATACAGCTTGTAACTAAATGTGAGACTCTAATATATATATTCTATCATTGGCATTACTTGGTTTGGGAACACGAGAACACTGAATTTAAAACACTCTATTAAACACTGGCTATTAAACACTGACTCTTATGAACCAATTCTTTTAAGTGAATCAAAAACATACTATGCAACCAAATGAGGCTGCATCCGAAAAATTGCTGCCTCACTGCCATATGAGGCAATGACTTTGCACGCAGTGTTTTTGCATGAAGGCACCTCATGAAAATGATTTTGGATAGACTTGGGGCAGCGTAACAGTTTAATGATCTACAACGAAATAAAACAAATATTGAATTAATATAATACTGATTTCTCGCTAGAACTAACATCAAAAGTTTAAATTTATACACAAACTGACCACCAACACAAGTTTCAGATGCCATCTTTTTTTTAGCTCAACCATCATGAAATGTAAAGCACAGGATTGTGGTACATCAAAGGCAGTGAAGGATTCATCTATGCTGCCTTTAACATTCGATCAGAAGAAGGTACCTCCGGAGACAGGAAGTAAAGCAGAATTTGGATTCGGACATGCCTTTATGCCTATATGCCTTGGAATGCTGCCTCTGAAGGAAGCATTTTAGAGTTTCCGGATGCAGCAGTAGTCAGATTTCCAAATGAATTAGTCTAATGAATCAGAACATTTTAGTGAATCAAACACATACAGAGTGTAAAATATTACTGATAAATCCTATGTGTCAAAGAGATTGATGTATAATGACCCCATAATCGTTTTCTCTGATAATATTTCAGAGATCAAGTCATGTGTTTTCTATCAGCTGTTTAGAATCAGAACTTGCGATGTCAGATTGGCGAATGAATCACTCTTTTGATCTAATCAGTCGAGCGGGTTTGTAAAAAGGTCTGAAATGGTTCACAATCCATGTTTGATTAATTAGATTAATGTCATTCACACCGCATTACTTACAGGATATTTCACAAGACAGCAGAACAAGGTATTTCTACTGTCTGTCAACCACAAAACAGCTCTTTTTGCATGTACAGCTTGTAAACAGCTCAGTGTGAAAGCCAGGTAAACACGATTTGTATCCATTATCCTATCAAAATATGGACACACTTTTTTGAAGGCCTGTGCCTAAGTGCTGATGAAAGGCTAGAAATGCCCCCTGACTTTAATGGAAAAAGTAACATATTACTGTAGATACAAATGAACAATGTAATGTTATTAGATACTTTAAATTCAATATCAATAATGAAGTAATGTGTTAATCTTTAAAGTGACGCTCCTCACTGCAGTATAGTCCGGTGTGGGGAACAGCAGGCTGTAACCTGTTGTGTAAATAATCAGCACTGTTCCAAGTGTGGCGGGCAAAGCTCTAGATCTTTACAGCTGCATCTGGGGAAGTATGATGAGGTGCTAAGTGTGTCATAAAGGCAGATCAACACTCTCTAAATCAGGTGAGGGCTTTCATTCTTATGCTTTCAAAAACCTTGAGCTAACTGCAGCTTATATAATTACACCACGTGCACTGATGTTTAATTG
Organism: Carassius carassius; assembly: GCF_963082965.1. Taxonomy (NCBI): domain Eukaryota; kingdom Metazoa; phylum Chordata; class Actinopteri; order Cypriniformes; family Cyprinidae; genus Carassius; species Carassius carassius. The sequence continues at coordinate 27,606,586 of NC_081769.1, read as the reverse complement.
CATCGTCAGAGGTGCTGATTAAAATGATTTGCCATTATTCGCTTGGTGAATTTCTTCTTTCTTCATAAGCCAAGGAAACTGTTGAAAGAGCAAGCTACTGCAATTAACAGGTACGACTAAAGGTTTTAGTGCTCCTAGAAATGCTGTCACAACTACTGATTGTTTTCCACCCTTGACTGGTGGAAATTTGAGAAAATTAAAATGAATGTATAATGTAAAAAAATATTATTTTATGAAGTTGTGAATAATCATAATAATAAAAAAAATATTACTGGAGTAAATACATTTGGCATGCATAATAGAATGCATTATTTGCTTATATGTGACCTGAAAGCAGAATACCACAAAACCAGAAAGCAGAATAAATAAGCTTTCCACTGATGTATGGTTTGTAGGGATAGGACAATATTTGGTCGAGATACAACTATTTGAAAATCTGGAATCTAAGGGTTAAAATAAATAAATAATTACTGAGAAAATCGCCTTTAAAGTTGTCCAAATTAAGTCCATAGCAATGCATATTACTAATAAAAAGTTATGTTTTGATATATTTACAGTAGGAAATTTACAAAATATCTTCATGGAACACAATCTTTACTTAATATCCTAATGATTTTTTGGCATAAAAGAAAAATCGACAATTTTGACCCATATAATATATTTTCTTTGGTACTGCTACAAATATCCCCATGCTCCTTATACAAATGGTTTTGTGGTCCAGGGTCACATATTGGTTCTTTGTAACTATTTGTGAAATTTGTTAGCAATATGAGTCAATTAGGTTTTTTTTTCAGTGTATATTTTCTCTTTGTTTACCCACATGCCAAAAAAAAAATTAAATAAATTAAAAAAAAAAACTAAAAATGCTATATATTATGTTATACTTTCATACCTGAAGGTTATATGAAGAAGGGGGATCAACTAATAAATACTCTTGACTTCTCTTTAAATTCTTCCTTCAAAAATTCTGTAAAAGAACAATTTACACAACTTTACAGTTAAAATAATATAAAGTTTAACAATGAGAAATGAGAAACCTCACATTTCAGACTTTAGACAATTTAAGAAAAGAGATTAGTCAAAATCATAAATGATTATAGATTTAGTATAGGCTATAATAGGGCTGGATGAAAATGCAAATTCATGTATAAATTGCCATATGGCAAATGCTGCATAACAGTTCTTCACAAATGTGTTTTGGGTGAAAAGTTCCTGTAAACGTATTCACCAAACCTGTAATAATCCACCTTCTGTTCATTGTAATCCTACAAGGTGGAATTTTGAAAGCATTTAAGACCTGAGGATTTAGTACTAAGGGTGTAAAAATCCCTATTAAATAATTGTTTAGAAAATGGAAAATTGGACCTGTCGGAGCTTTTCCCCACAGATGAGGAAATAAAGTGTGTTACAGGAAGCCAAATTCAATAAAGCCAAGGTTCAATAACTTTCAAAAGGAAACAGAATGGAAAAGCCTATGATGTTGTCCCCTGATGGCATAACTCTGCATGAGTGTGAACAGCACACCCAGAGAAATTAGGTTCGTCTTTCCATCACTATGGTGCTAGCAACCAAGAAACATACACCTTGCCAAGTTAAGCCACATGCTATACTTTTATTGCATTTTTATTTCATTTTTTAAATGTTCCTGATTCATTTATTTTCCTCCTGTTTTCCTGGAGACAATTTAAATATGACTTCTGGCATGTTTCAGCCTACCTTTGAAAGTCTGGCTTGGATTTTCACTAGTCTCAGACTTCTGAAGCCCGTTGTGTATATACAAGTCTCTCTTCCTGTGGATATGACACATGGAAAAACTTAAGATTACATGCACATTGATTAATGGTTTCTTGATGGTCTAAAGGCTGTATCATGTATATTTCTATGACCATAATCAAAATAAACTTTCTCAGGCCTACAAACATCATGGTCTAGAAATATTGGTAACAAACATGGAGATCGCACATCAAACCTTTAACTTCATTCTGCCCGCATTAACAAACCCCTCAATAGAGAACTTATTGTGCTATTTATTGTATCATAAAAAACTGAATGCTATCACACATTCATTCATGCAACCAGTTCCATATCTGGCATTAACCTGCATGCAAAAACCACTAATCATTTCCAAATCAAATAACCCCCATGAGAGAAACTGATCTGAGTGTAATTTTGTTGGATTCTTGAGCTTCAGTGACCAAGCTGTACTGTTCTGCGGTTCATTTGCTGCTGTAGAGCAGGAATAATAATAATAATAAAAAAGCCTCATGGCAACATAGTTTAGCTACAGTCAAACTAAAAACAAGCACAATTAAAATACGCATTTGTCAACCTTTACAATTGCATTCATCAAAAGAAGGCTGGTAATCTCCAAATAAATATGATTTACAAAGAACATTTTAAAATGCAGGGTACATCCATCTTACTTTCTGCCTCAGACACAAAATCAATATTAAAATCACTATATATTACTTAAAGGAATAGTTCACCCAAAAATGAAACTTTTGTGATTTTCTCATCCTGGCGTCACTCCAAATTTGTTTCTCTATGTTGAACACAAAAGAAGATATTTTGAAGGACCAAACAGTTGTTGGTCCCCACTGACTTCCATGGTGAAATAAATACAATGGAAGTCAATGTTTGACTCAGGATTTAACTGTTTGATTAGCAGCATTCTTCAGGAAACTCATCTTCTACGATCAACATAAGAAAGAAACTTGTACAGGTTTGGAACAACACGAGGGAGAGTAAATAATGACAACATTTTCATTTTCGGGTGAACTATCCCTTTAAAGTCACAATCTGTTTTTAATCTGGGATACAAAATAATGTTTACAAATTTTCACATCCCTTCTCCAGACCAAGGTTAAGAAGATTTGTGACATGAAATTATGAAAATTATTCAAGAGTTTTAACACAGCAAGTCTCATATTAAGCAAATAAAATAAAATTTTCTTATCTGTATATTCTGCTTTGCTTTCAGAGTTCTCAGCAGTTCACCTAAATGTCATAGTTAACAGAAGAAAGAGTCATTGGTTATATTCCATCAGTCAAACAACCCCTTTTATAAAACGATACACTGATTCCAACACACTTATCCTGTAAGTGATAAATATAAATACAATTATAGTCATAAATATAAGGTAAAAATGTTTTACATTTATAATATATTATATATGTAAATTTCATTCTTATCCATAGATAGATAGATCCTCCACCTGTGGGTCATAGACAGGTGTGATGCCACCTCAGTCAAGGTGAGCCTCTAGGGGTCATGTTTACCTGCACAAATTTGTCTGCTTCGATAGGGGTGATGGTGTTTGAGGAATCATGGGGGAGAAATCAAGAATTCAGTCTCTTGCGTATTTCCTGGCCTCGGTTAATGTAGACCCTCATGTACAGTACATTCCACGGTGCAAGTCAGACGTGAGAGCCTGGCTCAACACCCCCAATTACATACCCTCACGCTGCAATCACATCCTCCCTGTGTGCACTTAAGCATATCACAGAAATTCAAACCCAGTGACCCAGAGGAGAAACAAAAATGGAATTCTTAAAATATATTGTTATCCTGACAGTACACTAATGTTAATTTGTTTTTGTTTGTTTGTTTGTTCAGTAAAAAATTATATCTGTGGTGATTATTTGATCAAGTACTGACTATAAATGAACCATTTAAGGGTAAAGATTTTTTATGTTTGTGAAAGAAGTCCCTTATGCTCAACAACACTAAAGGCAAGTTATTTATTTTTTATTGGCTCAAGTTAAAAAATATAGATGTGAATCATTACCCTATTTTTTTTTTAATTGGATAAATGAAATATTTTTTTTTTCAGTGCAGGCTGCTTTTATTTGGTCAAAAATACAGATAAACAGTATTATTGTGAAATATTATTACAGTTAAAAAGAGCTGTTTTCCATTTTAATATATTTTAAAATATAAGTCATTCATGTGATGCAAAGCTGAATTTTTTGCAGTCACTATTCAATTCAATTCAATTCCAGTTTATTTTTATTTGTATAGTGCTTTTTACAATACAAATCGTTACAAAGCAACTTTACAAAAAATTATGTTTCTACAATATTTAGTAATAGCTTATAAGTGGTGACTGTCAGTTTGTGCACGTATGACAGGATTTGTAGAAAAATGTATACAAGTCGTAGTCAGCCAGATGATGAACATTATTAATATTATTAATAATTAATAATTATTATATGATGCAGACACACTTGTAGCAATATTTGTTAGTTCTGTTGTTGATTCAGGGTTAGCATCATCTGGGGTCCTCTGAGGGTCAGCATCATCTCTTCTCGGGTGTTCTGGATCCAGACTGGAGCTTGTGTAAATCCTAGTTACATCCCGTGGCAAACATAGAAACAAAAAGAGACATCATTAGCATAGCTGCTGTTCCAACAAAGTAAAATTAATTAGTTTAACCCAAGCTAAAGAATAAGAATGCACATTTGATCAGATACAACTATTCTCACAATTTAAGATACATTATTCAAATGCTAGCACCATGCACCTAGAAGTGCATTACAATAGTCTAGTCTAGAGGTCATGAATGCATGAACTAGCTTTTCTGCATCAGAAAGAGACAACATGTTTCGTAGCTTGGCAATGTTTCTATGATGGAAGAATGCAGTTTTTGTAACATGGGAAACATGATTTTCAAAAGACAAGTTGCTGTCTAATATAACACCCAGATTTTTGACTGTAGAAGAAGTAACAGTACATCCGTCCAGTTGCAGATTGTAATCTACAAGATTCTGTGTAGTGTTTTTTGGTCCAATAATTAATATCTCTGTCTTATCCGAATTTAATTAGAGAAAATTATTGGTCATCCAATCTTTTACATTTTTAACACACTCTGTTAGTTTAGATAATTTAGAGGTTTCATCTGGTCTTGTTGAGATATATAGGTGAGTATCATCAGCATAACAGTGGAAGCTAATTCCGTATTTTCTAATAATATTACCAAGGGGCAACATGTATATTGAAAATAGAAGGGGACCTAGGACGGATCCTTGTGGCACTCCATATTTTACTGATGATAAATTAGATGACTCCCCATTTAAGTAAACAAAATGGTAGCGATCGGACAGGTAGGATCTAAACCATCTTAGAGCCTGCCCTTGAATACCTGTCATGATCTATGGTGTCGAACGCAGCACTAAGATCAAGTAAAACTAGAAATGAGATGCAGCCTTGATCTGACGCAAGAAACAGGTCATTTGTAATTTTAACAAGTGCAATTTCTGTGCTACGGTGGGGCCTGAAACCTGACATTCTGTATGAAGAAATTCTTCATACAGATCATTTTTGTGCAGGAAGGTGCTCAATTGAGCAGACACAACTTTTTCTAAAATTTTAGACATAAATGGAAGATTTGAAATAGGCCTATAATTTGCCAGTTCACTAGGATCTAGTTTTGGTTTCTTAATAAGAGGCTTAATAACCGCCAGCTTGAATGGTTTTGGGAAGTGACCTAAAGATAACGACGAGTTAATAATATTGAGAAGCGGTTCTTCGGCTACAGGTAACAACTCTTTCAGTAATTTAGTGGGTACAGGATCTAATAAACATGTTGTTGGTTTAGATACAGTGATAAGTTTATTTAGCTCTTCCTGTCCTATATTTGTAAGTCTAAGTCATTACTATTTAACGTTGATGGAATATTTGAATCAGGTGGCGTCTGGTAATTTGCTAATTTAGCCACTGTGCTAAATAAAAACCTTGGATTGTTTTGGTTATTTTCAATGAGTTTGTGGATATGCTCTGCCCTAGCAGTTTTTAGAGCCTGCCTATAGCTGGACATACTGTATTTCCATGCAATTCTAAAAACTTCCAAGTTAGTTTTTCTCCATTTGCGTTCAAGACTACGAGTTACTTTCTTGAGAGAGTGAGTATTACCATGGCACAGTACCTTTTTCAATATGATGGAGCAACAGCTTCTAATGTATTAGAGAAAATAGTGCCCATGTTGTCAGTCATTTCGTCTAATTCATGTGTATTTTTGGGTACAGATAGCAGTTGAGATAGATCAGGCAGGTTATTTGCGAATCTGTCTTTGGTGACTGGAACAATAGTTCTGCCCAGACGGTAACGCTGAGACATATAGTTAATATCAGTGATACGCAGCATGCACGATACAAGGAAATGGTCTGTAATATCATCACATTGAGGTACGATATCTATAGCAGTAAGATCGATTCCTTGCGATATAATTAAATCTAGTGTATGATTAAAACGATGAGTGGGCCTGGTGACATTTTGCTTGACTCCAAAAGAGTTTATTAGGTCATTAAACGCAAGTCCTAATGCATCATTTGTATTATCAACGTGAATATTAAAATCTCCCATGATTAGCGCCTTATCAACTGTAACCAGAAGGTCTGAGAGGAAATCTGCAAATTCTTTTAGGAATTTTGTATACGGCCCTGGTGGTCTATACACAGTAGCCAGAGCAAGAGATACATTAGATTTCTTTTGCATGTCTGACAGTGTAACATTAAGCAGAAGTATTTAGAATGAGTTAAACCTGTATCCCGTTTTCTGGGTAACATTGAGAATATCACTATATATTGTTGCAACACCTCCGCCACGACCAGTCTGACGGGGCTCATGCTTATAACAGTAGTTTGGTGGAGTCGACTCATTTAGACCATTTAAACTACTTTAGACTACTTAAACATTACTCATTTTCTAATTTTGGTTCTCAGTTTATGAATTATTATTAGTACATAATTGTTGTATTTATTACAAATGTTTAAACATTTTTGCTGCTTAATATTTTTTTTCTTGTTGAAATGGGGATGCATTTAACGGGGATTAATTTTTAATTAATAAAAAACATTTGTAACACTATAAATATATTTTCTGTCAATTTTGGTCAATTTTATTGCATCTTTCCTGAACCCCTACCACAAAAAAGCTGTATTGTATGTTATGCATACATTATAAATAATTTATATTTCATTTAATTTCAATAACATTATTTAATTAGTATAGTTTAAAGAAATGTTTAAATCAAGAATAATAAGACAATTCACTGTAAATTAATATGCAAGATATATGTATACACACACACACACACACACACACACACACACACAGATTAAATAAAAAAATATGCATATATGAATTTATAAATGTATTTATTTATATATGAATTTGATAAAATATAAATTATAAATTATTTTATTTTTTATTTTATAGGTAGACTTTTTTTGTGGTCCAAAATTTAGTATAATAATGAATCTATAAAAACAGTAATGAAGAGAAACACCCCAAATTTTCCGGTATGAAACCTCTACTGTTGAAACTGATCCGACTCGTTTATGCCCATTGGAATGGAAAGAGAAACAAGCAGAGGATGGTGTCATAGTAACCACATTTGCCACTTGGCACCCACGAGTCATTAAAATGTGGCGGGATGAACCCGTTAGAGGTTCCCTTCATTGAGGATAATTATGTCGGCCTATCGTTAAGCCATTTTTTTCCCCGCTTAATTGCCCCACAGATGTTTTAGGGACTTTCTACTCGATTAATAAAAGTCAGCGACACATTTTTTTTCACATTGTGTTTGTCAATGTTTGTCAACTTCGCCTCAGAATGGGCTAAAAGGGAAGTTTGTGGCATTCCTCTGAAACTCTAGTACTAATAAAAAGCGGTTTGACCGACAGGTTGAAAACAGATTTTTGTTTTCAGCAAAATTAGAATGCAAGGCTTATGTAAGCTGTAGGGTCACGGCAGCTCACGAGGAAACAGACGTGATGAAGGATGAGATTCGGTGACAGGCCGGTCACTGACTCTCGATTTCCACTTTTTCAAAGCATGGCGTGCGTTCTAGACTCATCTGGGTTTTCTCAAGATGAAGAAAGTCATAATCAAAGTGGGTTTATTGCATCCCAGCCACTCCACTGAAGTGAGAAAAGGTCGACACAGTAGTGGAATGTCCAGTGGGAGGAAGTGAGATAATAATATAAGCTGCTGGAATGAGTAGACCCTTCCTCGTGGTCAAAACAGAACAGCCCACACTGAAGTAGTAAAGATTTATTTATTTTTTGTCATGTATTTATGGAAATGCATGAAAAGTTTAAGAGTCATTGACCATTGCTATCACTGGTAGAGGCTCCTCTTAGCTTTTGCACTTTTGCACTCAATAGGTCAAGGTTTGGATGGTTAGCACTTGCTGATAGATTTTTTGACTACAACATCTGGTTGCAAAATATGAATTAGCCTTTTATAACATCACAACATAACCTAATTAATATTCATGAGCCCATGCTTTACTGTATAATATTAACACCAAAAAAGAGCTTTAAAATTAACTTGAAATTAAAATTAATTCAAAATTTAAATAACACATTTAATAAAATTTCAATAACCAATCAATTGCTGAAGGATAAAATTAACAGAACAGATAACCCAAAGATTGCAGATGTAGAAGCATTTTTTCACCAATTGATCTTCTGCAGTGAATGGATGCCATCAGAATGAGTACCCAAACAGCTGATAAAACATCACAATAATCCACAAGTAATCCATATAACTTCACTCCATCTATTATTGTCTTGTGAAGTGACAAAAGCTGCAAGTTAGAAATAAATCCAGCATTTTAACTTTAAACCATCACTTTTGGCATACATTTTGGTTTTCACACAACATTAACTGATGGACTGGAGTCATGTGGGTTATTGTGATATTGTTTCCATCAGCTCTTTGGACTCTCATTCTGACGGCACCCATTCACTGCAGATCATCTATGGTTGATCAATTGATGTAATGCTAAATTTCTCCAAAACTGTTGTGCTTGAAAAAAGAAAAGAAAAAAAAAAAAGAAATTGTATAGCCTTGTGGAAAGTTATTTTTATGTGACCTATTCCTTTAAAACCTGCCTTAAACTTCTTGTTGAACATGTTGTGTTACTATGAAATGTCGTTTACTATAGTCAAATGGATTGCAAACAGCAGGTCAAGTTGCCTTAAACAAACATTATGTCGCATAGAAAAATGGTCCAGTCATAAAAATCTTTCATGTAGTCCGAGAGGGTGACAATCACAAGCCAGCTTAACCAGACCCAGCTGAAAATGTACAGAATCTAACAAACTCCTGACACCTCAGTTTGTGAGTAAACATTCGGGAGCCACAATAAAGCGGAGTTCCAGAGAAATGAATGAAACACAGCAATCTTAGACAGCTCATCTGTTTCTCTGAAGGGTTTGTTTGTGTAGGCCGGAGAAGATAAAGGGGTGACGGAGCTGAGATGGAGCTTTTAACTCGAATAGATCATCACAAGGACCATGAAACAAAACAAATTACATAAAATAAGCACAACAATGTCATTTATTTTCTGTTCTATAGGTTGATTCAGATACCACACAAAACCAAAGAGTGTTGATAATCGATGTAAGCACATGTAAACCATGTGAACAAACAAAAGCTAAAAGCTAACTATGAAGAATTGTTGATTGCTATTCAGTTCCTCTTTTTCATTTTTTGGTGCGTTGGTGAATGAGCAGCATATTTGTTTTGCTGCCATAAGAACCTAATAAAACTGTCCCAAAGCTCTGCGCTGCATCGTGAGAGCGTGTGTGGTTATTGTTTTTGTTGGTTATTAGTTTTATTGGCTGTTTGTGAGCACCTCATTTAAAATGCTCAGCTCATTTGAAAACAAAAGGGAAATGTTGGGAATTAGAGTCAATTTAGATATTTTTAAGCACTTAAATTGAAAACATCTAGCACTGGCAGAGCACTCATACTAGGATAAATAACATTAAAGCACTCATAGTTTAAGACAAAAACACAAAATCTGCATATGGGAAATGTTTCTAAGTCATTTAATTAGGAAATAGTGGTATCGATTTAAGAAAATATATATATACAAATTATATATAACATTTGTGATTCTCCTCCAATTTTATGGGATGTTTTACTTTAAAATACAATTTATAAAATATAATTTATATCTGTAAAGCAATGCTGAATTTCCAGCATCCTCACTCCATCATTACTCCAGTCTTCAGTGTCACATGATCCTTCAGAAATGATTCGAATATCCTGATTTATTATCAGTGCTGGAAACACTTTTTTTCCAGGATTCTTTGATGAACAAAAAGTAAAAAAAAGAACAGCATTTATTAAAAACAGAAATCTTTTTTCAAAAACATTAAAAGATTTTACAGGTCCTGAACTTTTGAACAGTAGTTTCAAAACATTTTTAGAGACATTTCCATACTTAAGGGGGGATTTTTCTTTTTCTTACTAAAAGAAGAAACCATCTGACTGACTGAATTTCTTTCACAAAACAAAGAATTCAAGGCTCCTTGATATTAAAAAGTGCTTAAAATAGGGGTATAAGATTACAAAACAACCAAATAAAAAAGAATAGTTATTTCCCTTTATGTGAGCTTATCTTGTAAATGGATGTGGGTTTCGGCCTGGAACAGTTGAAGGCTACGTGAACAGTTATGTGGCTTTTCACTTCATCAATCCTCTACAGGGGAAAGCTGAGGAATGGATGGAAGCTTATCTGATGAACAATGATCCATTTCATTTCTGCTTGCTCTAAAGATTGCCTGAATTGGAAAGGAGACAGAAAACCCAGAAATTGGAATTGTGCAAGAAAACAAAATAATCATTTTAGAATGTTTGGCATCCGCCTCAGGATTTAATAAAGCAAAAATTAGGTCTATCCTAATAGAAATACAAGTATCTACCAATTTATGACATCACATGCTAAATCTCTGCCCGAATCCCTCTAAGATCTCTTCGTATTTTCATTTAATGTTGAACTGGACGGCTCTCTTTGAGGTGAGTTTAAGTCTAAGACAGATTCATTAGTCAGATGTCTACCTGACCTGGTTTAAACTCTTAAGGGAGTTTAGATAGCAGGCCCAGTGCTCCATCTTTCTCTGCAAATGTCCAGTAGGCACATTACATTACACCCCTACATCTTTCGACTTCACAAGCACTCAGAGAAACAAGCATTACACTAATCCCTGTCACCAATTTATCTGCAACACATATTTGTAATGCTGCAATAAATTCAATCGCGCATGTAGGCTGCGCTTTAGAGAGGAGCAAGATAAAAAGAAGAGGAGACAACTGATAAAACAAGGGTTTTTATTGGAAAAAAAAAACATTTAAAAACAATAATGTTATAAAAAAGAAAATGTGAAAAAATTTTAACTATTTATGTTTCATTCTTTATTTCTTGGGGTGGCTTTGGCATCCTTTCCGTTCTTTTTGGTGACACCACTGAAGTATTTCTCTCTGAAAGAGTTGTGACCCTGGTAGGGGGTGAAACGAGGGTCAGCAAGGTGCGACAGTCTGTCTGAATCCTGCAAGAAAGCATAGTAAACAGTTTAAATAAAAAACATCCGAAGTGCAGGATTCAAGCAAATCTTTAGTGGTGGAGCGTTAAATTCTATTAGCATTTTTCTCTTGAGAAGTTAGGAACAACAGTCAGCTTCAAAGGCAAACGGGTTTGGTTTGTTTTTTATTGGCAATAGCCTATATTCAAGTGGAGCTGGTTATTTTCTTATTTTACAATTTCTGGAAGAAACTAAGTCATATGCATTACTGGTCGAAAGTTTAGAAAAATGCATATATATTTAGGAAATCTTTAATGTCCACCAAGACAGTGAAAACAGTAGTATTTTTGAAATTTATCCCCGAGATGGCAAAACTGAATTTTCAGTAGACATTACTCCAGTATTCAATGTAACATGATCCTTCAGAAATCACTGTAATATGCTGATTTTATATAGGAAAGATGCATTAAATTGATAAGTAACATTAAAGACATTTGTAATTATATATATATATATATATATATATATTTTTTTTTTTTTTTCAGTGCTGTTCATTGAATATGTTATGTTTATCAACAAACATTTCACAAAAATATTAAACATGAAAAAAGCAAAAACTGATAATAACTGAGTATCAAATTTAGCATATGAGAATGATTTCAGGATCATGTGGCACTGAAGACTGGAGTAATGGCTAATAAACATTCAGCTTTGCTATCAAATGAATAGTTCAGATTTTAAAATGAATTCAAATATGGTTGTTCTAAATTGGGATCATTTTCCACAATATTCTATTTTTGATTAAATAAATGCTGCATTGGTGAGCATAAAATACTTCTTTCACAAACATTAACCAAACTTCTGTCAGCTAGTGAACGTTTGAAATGACATGTAATGCAAAACAAGTAGTGGACAGTGTGCTTTTACATTTGTATGAGTTTAAATGTACTTATTCAAATGTTTCAACAAAACCGCACAAAAAACAAAGGCGCACTAAAGCACAGCACACTTTTATGTCTTCCCTTCACAGGCTCACAGTCAAGTGCCTAATGACAGACAGCAGAGTGTTAAGTTCCTCAGATTTTCCTGCTCGGAGCTTAAGCAGGACCTGCTGGAGGAGGGCAGGAGGGAAACATACTGCGCCACAGGCTAACGAGGTGGCAGGAAGACTGTGAGCTGAAAGTGATGACTCCAGCTCTGGGCCTGCAAACCATCAACGGCACCTTCTACAACACACTCCCTTCTGCCAGTCAGCAAGGACTCAGCTCAGGTCACACGCGCCAGGCTCTAGTTTACAATGCAAACTACGCAACACAGACCACACAAGCCTCAGGAGCAGACCCTATAGTGACAATTAGAATTACAGGATGAACAAATCAAGAAGAAAGCACTGGGAATCTAATGAAAACTGTCATAAAATGAATTTTTATTTTACTATAAAAATATTTTTTTCTTTTGCATTATTTTCATGACAATCACACACACTTATCCTCAACGCTCTAAATTTTCAGCAGCCTATACTGTATACTATATGAAAAATAATCTTGTGACTAATGCGAATACATAAAGTACCAAAATCTGTGGTAAGATTTTTTTAATAGAAATTATTGTGAAAATGTGTCAGCATGGACCAATAATAAAATAAATCTTTTGTAACAATATACGCTACAGAAAAGTTTGGGGTCTGTTGTTGTTTTCCTTTTTTTATTTTTTATTAACGAATTCTTTTATTCATCAAGGATGCGCTAAATTGATACAAAGTGATAGTAAAGACTTCTATTGTTACAAAAGATTACTATTTTAAATAAATGCTGTTCTTGTTAACTTTTTATTCATCAAAAATCCTGACAAAAGTGTCACAGGTTCCCAAAAAATGTTAAGCAGCTCATTGATTATAAATTAACATATTAAAATGATTTCTGAAGGATCATGTGACACTGAAGACTGGAGTAATGATACTGAAAATTCAGCCTTGCATCACAGGAATAAATTATATTTTAAAGTATATTAAGACGTTATTTTAAATTGAAATTATATTTCACAATATTACTGTTTTTTTCTGTATTTATCAAATAAATGTAGCCTTGCAGTAGAAACTTCTTTAAAAACAATAAAAATCCTACTGATCCCAAGCTTTTGAGCATCAGTGTATGTCTTTATTTATATTTATATATAGTTAATTTGCAAAAGCAGATAACTCCGTTTTTAACAATTTTCAAAAATCATGTTTTTTTCCACTGTGCATTCCAATTAATCTCAATCAAACTGTAGTTGGGAAATTTTGATTCGGTAAAAAAAAATTTTATATACAGTGTACAACATTAACTTCAGTGCCTTACAAAAATAAAAACAATTGTCAGAAAAAATTCAGTGCAAAACGTCTTGTTTTTAATGATAAATATAATTCAGAAGTTTTGGTTTGTGACTCAGACATTTCTTTGTAAGATTTACCCAAGAAGAAAACCAGATCTTTGGTGTAGGAACTTAAGCAGGGGACATGAGGACACACAGAATCTATGTGCCAAAAGGCTAAATGTAAAGAGAAACAACAGAGCGAGAGATGGAAACAGAGAGAAAGAGAATGAGACAAGGCAGACACATGGCCTCATCTTGACTCAGAGTTGTTTGACAGCTATGGACTAATGCTACATCTGCTAAGCTCCTAAAAGTCCTGCGTTCTGTTCTAAAAATAAGCTACACTGGGAAATATTTATCCCATAAAGACATGTTCCTTCTGTTCTCAAACAAAAGCAACAGAACTCTAAACCTAATATTATAATTCATGTGAAAAGCATTATAGAATAGTCTACCAGAGCCGATCAAGGACATGAGGATAAACATCCATAAACAATGAGCAACGGACACTATTCAGATGTTTTTTAGCTACCGCTGGACACGAGGAAATGTTTTGCAGAGATCTCTACAGTCTTATTGACGGATCCAATGCCAAGATCACATCAGAGCTACTTGAGCTTTGGGAAATGAGCCAGTTTTTTCACAGAAGAGATTTTAACTATTTAACAGTTATTTTTTTGTCTTTGGGGATTGAAACAAGTTCTGGAGGAAGACAATGACATGACATCTACAGATAACATATACGTTTCAGGTTTGGAGCAGAAGTCGGTGGAGACACATGCCAGTCTGGGTAAATATTCGTGCGTGGGTTTCAGGAAAGCTTTTATGGGAACAATTTGGGGTTTTGAAGTGAAGTGGTTGTCAAATCCAAAGATGGATTGTTTTCCATACAATGTGTGATTAAGTCATTAAAGCGGCGTAAAAACAGAGAGTCAATCACAGCCAGATGGCAGGATTATTTTCAGATTGGCGCCATAAAAGACATAGCAGTATAAAACATGTTCAGGACAGTTCACATACTGTATATCAAGCTCATCTTTAGACCTAGGGGCCTCCACCCAAAAAAGCCTCGCATACCTCAGGCTCCTTGGTCTTCTCCATGGTGATGAGTCTTCGTGACGTGTGGCTGGACAGAGTTTGTTCGCAGTTGCTGATGAGAGTCAAACAGGGGTGAAGAGGCACCATCTCCTCACAGTACCTGCAGACCATAGTAGATTCAGATCAGCCAGCTGCATGCTTACCAAATGAAACACCTTGATAGTGGTAGGGGATGTCACAACTATCAGCTGTTGTTGCTGAAATTGTGCCACTGCTTACTTGTGTGTGTGTGTGTCACATGCACTGCATAGCATTGGAAAAGGGGTGATATATTAAACTGGCATTTTTCTTGGATTTCCGGCCAATTAATCCCCAGGAAACAAGAAGGTCACCAAAACAACAACAGAAGCACTGCATGAATGTAGTCAAAAGATAAAGAACATTCAACGTCTTCCTGTAGCCCTGTAAGAGTCTCGTGTCTCGGACCTAAAGTATGCATTACAATGATGATTCAAAATAATTCCTGGTTCAATTCACAAATTATAAAAATCAATCAACAATTACCCTCACACACTTGTAGGTTATCAATTGTTGCCTCAAAAAGAAAAATGGTCAAAACTAAAAAGAATATATCCCGCAAACTATCAGCACTTGCAAATGTATCAAAATAGAGAATTACTCCCTCACAACATTTCGGTCAATGACATTTATCAGGTATATAAAAACAATTCTGACAATCCAATTTAAAAACAGCAGATGACCAGTTTATATTTTGTTATATTTTTAAGTGCGGATAGTGTGTGGATTTATGATAAAAAGAAAAAAACCCAGTTCAGCAAAGGAGTCAGTTATGGCTCACTGACTAAAGGCCCTAATATATTTTAGGCAAAATCTAAGAACATCTTTGATGTAAAACAAAATCAGGCCAAAACAAAGTTTGTTTCAGGAGTTCAAAACACATTTGATTTGCCATTGGTCTGTGGTGATTACATAATCAGTATGTGCGATTCAATAATAACAAGCAAGTCTGATCCAAACTGCTTAATCACAAGCAAATTCAAAGCAGTCGCTGCGACCCCATTTTTTCTACTCTTTTTATTTGTGTTTATAGTTGGTATAGTGTAGTATAGTATAGTATAGTATGGATCTGCACTTCGAATTACCAACTAGAAACAGTACGCCATCTGGGTACCTTCAGGATACTCATTTCAACATACTAAGCTTTAGGACAAGCTCATTCTAATATCAAATACTATTTAGAATGGATTTTATGCAGATTGGGACACAGCAAGCGTCCGGATTCTTCTGGCTGACGCATGAAAAAAAATAATCGGCTCATAAAAGTCCTTGTCTTCGAATTGGACTACACAGCTTTCCCCGCGTTTGTTGTTGCACTGACTTGTTCATACATCATGCTCTAAAGACCGATTTAACGAAATAACTTATGAAAACACATATTTCACCAATGTTTTGCATTTGTGACCATTTTAAAATCGCAATTTGAAGCCCTGCCACAACCATAAGAGCCCATCTAACCAGAACCACTAAAAACATGCAAACTATTTGATGTTCCCAGAGGCAGTGAAGACATTTAGTAGGGACATTAACTCACCAGGGAGTTGAGCTGGTGGGTTGTTAACATTCACATGCTGACAGACGTGTTCGCACGCATCGACTCCCTTGATTTTTCAGACGATTACGTAAATATGGCTAGCGCCTGAAATCAATGAAAAAAATGGGTTTCAGGGCTGCTAGCTCTAGCTGAACCTCATCCACACAAAGCCAGTGATCCACAAACCATTGCGCACACGCAGTTAGATGCATTTTAAACAAATCATAAATTATGTGCCCACGAAGGCATACGAAGCATACATATTCTCCATCGCACTGTTTACACGGAGCTACTCCTGTCACCTTGGAGAAATGTCTAACAAATGTCAGCTTTCCAGGAAAGGGCCCTCTGGAGAATCCTATCCACGGAAATCACATGACAGAATCACATTTCTGAATATAGGGCAATGAGTCAGAACAGACTAGTGCATTATGGGGTACTAATGACTGACTAAAATCCCATGTGGCTCACACTCATCTCTGCCTTCACTTCTTGACGTCTGTGTCCCGTAAGAGAGATTATTCTTCTATTTCCAACAATACGCAGTGGTAACAAAACAATTAACATAAAGGTCAAAGATGTGTCAACTGAATCAAAAGACTCAGCATCTTTCAGCGTCATGTTGACGTCTAGATCACCGTGGACATTATTAAAATATGAGGTATCTGTCATACCTCATTTGGTTTTGTTTTCAACAACTGGCCCGTTGCGTCACCAGAAATTTTGATGTTTACTATGGAAGGAGTGTTTAATTTGGACTGGGGTCCGACTGTGAACTTTCTCTTCAAGACAAAGTGGATGAATTGGATACTGAGGTCTGTTTCCACTTCTAACTGTTAGAAGGGTAATCAACGTCGAAGCCCCAGATTCCAGCAGCTGTCATATGCTACTTTGACAACAAAGTTTATAAACACAAGTGTTGCTATACTAACAGACTCTAAAGATGCGGTCATAAAGCTCCTGACGCCAGCGCCTCCTTGTGGTGATGTCACTGACAGCTATACTGGTTTCTTAGTTAAAGGGGTCATATGATATCTGTGGCGTCATATAACATTATTTGGTGTTAATGCAATGTGTTTATGCAGTTGAAGGTTTAAAAAACACATTATTTTCCATATACTGTACATTATTGTTGCTCCTCTATGCCCAGCCTTTCTGAAACGTGTACATTTTTACAAAGCTCATCGTTCTGAAAAGCAAGGTGTGCTCCATTACAAACAAGGCATTTGTTGCATCTAGTGGGGACATAATTAGGGATTATAATGATTCATACGGTCTTTTTACGTGTTGCGTATTGCGCTGTGTAAACATAAAACCATGTCTGCATTTGTGATCGGAGAAATTACAAACAACAAGCGCTACTCTACACTACTCAAAACTCGTGCTTAAAACGTCAGTGGCAAATTCTTTAAATATGAAAACGTACTTACAGGCTGTGAGTCAAAAGCACCAGACTGTCCTTGAAAAAGTTGGAACTGCCACACTTTATAGAAACAACTAGGGCTGCACGAAGTGTCATTTAAGTATCGATATCGCAATGTACGAATCCACGATAGTCACATCGCAGGATGTGCGATGTAGGCTGTCGTAGTTGATCCGTTATTCATTAACTGTACGGGCCAGCTGCTTCCCGGCCCTTGACGAATGTGATTCGCGGATTAATTGCAAAGCTTAACCATCCTAGAGTGAAAGTTTATCATTTACATGTGTTTTTAAGTCCTGTTAGTTTAACAGGGCAGAGAGAGAGAGAGAGAGAGAGTGCAAGAGAGAGAGTGCGCGTGAGAGAGGGCGCTAGAGAGAGAGAGAGAGAGAGAGAGAGAGAGAGAGAGAGAGAGAGAGAGAGAGAGAGAGAGAGAGAGCGCTATCTTGCTCTCTCTCCCTCGCGCATATTAATCAATTGACACGATGGTGTCGATGTTTAAATTATTTAAAATGAGAATGTAAGTGTTCTAACCCCATTTTTGTTTGTAAGAAAAAATTAGATTAGATTTCATATCACAATATATATATCGCAGACAAAATAAAATATCGCAATGTAATTTTTCCCAATATCGTGCAGCCCTAGAAACAACCCGGGATCAGGAAACAGTCCTCCGTAAAATGCACTGCACACATCTGAATATTTGGGTTGAACTGTTCCGGAACAGTGTTGTAAATACAACTTAACCACTGAATTCTAGTTGTGTCCTCTTTTGGAAAACCAAAAAAAGTAATTTCGCTTTCACAACGAAACACAGCGTCTCTACAAATCAAATCAAAGAATCAAAGTTACGCCTTCTTTCTTTGCGTGACCATTTGGGCGCTATG
Source organism: Carassius carassius (assembly GCF_963082965.1). NCBI lineage: Eukaryota > Metazoa > Chordata > Actinopteri > Cypriniformes > Cyprinidae > Carassius > Carassius carassius. The sequence goes on along the minus strand of NC_081769.1, from coordinate 27,587,958 downwards.
CAAATCTTCCCACACGAGGCGTTTTAGGAGGGCGTGTACGAGTCATATTTTGATAAAGAATATCTCTTTGGGTTTGAGACTTTAGTCTTTGCAAGTTCAGGGATCTTATCTATTCACAAACAGCTTGTAACACTCCAAAGAGAAAGGAAAACTTGATATTGCATCATATGCCCCTTTAAATTCTTCCTGTCTGCAGACCCCAACACATTCACTAGATACACTTCTGACCCGTCGACCGGATATACTGGAGTTCAGTTTTGTGCAGTTTGATACACAGTACCATTCAAAGTTTGGGGTCAGGAAGTTTTTCTATGTTTTTGCAAGAAGTCTCTTATGCTTACCAAGGCTGCAATTATTGGATCAAAAAGAAATAATACAGTACTATTGTAAAATAATATAAAAATGTATAATATTATACTAATTTATTATAAATCTCTTGCATTTTTAAATAGCTTTTCTACAATACAGGTCTTTCACTTCCATTATCATACTAGTGTTTTGTTAATATTGTGCAAGACCCACTTTGAATTAGAGCTGGATATTGTACAACATTAATCTGTAGGATATTATATGAATGAACACAAAAATAAAAATATTTAGAAAAATAACCGATGTATCTGCACAGCCCTAGTTAGAATGCACTTCATTCATGAATTAAATCAAGACAACGCAAGCTAAATTATTGTTGGCATCAGCAATCTTGTGGGAGAGAATCCCGTAACTGCATGATGGAAAATCTGTCTATAAGGGAGACGGAGATGAGGTAAAGGTGTAGATCAAGCGGTGGGCCCCTACTTTAAATAACAGCTCTTCCCGGGCCCTGTAATCAGTGGATAGCATGATCTGTGGACACTGCTGTTTGTGGTCAGTGGGGAATACCCCATGGCTTCACACCTGCTCCTCTTCTGGGCTGACCGCAGGTCAACAAGCCTGAGCAGGTTTAACATCCACCACCTCAACGGGGGCTTGAGCTACTGATGTGCTCTGGGTTCCTATCCACAACCATGGGAAGGTACAAGACAGCCCCCTAGTGACTGATTCAGTACACATATGCTGGAGGAATCTGCTGCATCTGATAAAGTTAGTGAATGTTATGAAGCTGTCTGATAAGATGTACTTACTCTGGTCTGTAGATTGGAAGCCAATAGACGAGACGCCCACCTAAAACCAAATGGTGGGCTGCAAAATTCAAGAGGTCGGCAAAGATATCACTCAGGTGATATGCCATTGAAACGGGGACGTGACTTTCTCCAGAGCTGCATTGAGATATGAAACACAAGAAAATATAAATCAACTCAGAATCTCAAAAGGGATAGTTCACCAAATAAAAAAAACTGAAAAAAGAGGAAAGTCTATCATCATTTACCTGTCCTCAAGTTGTTCCAATGAAGGAAAAAAAAAAGTGAAGAAATTGGGAACATTTTTGAACGTGTCTCATTTGCCAATCACACACTGACCAAAGTCTTATGAACAAATCAATTTAAAATTTAGCTTTTGAAGCATTGCAATTGCAAGTAAAGGATGACTAATACATCATACACAACATTACCTTTTGTGATCCATTGGGAAAAGAAAGCTATAAGTGTTTTAAAACAATTTTTTGGTTAAATGGTTTCATTAAGCACAACAACTGATTTTTCTATACATGGATCAAGTGAACAAACTTTGATACAGTCTTCAAGCCATTATTATTTAATATTATTTTCTCAGGCCTGAATAAACATAAGTAACTAGTATATAAATATATAAAGATTTTTCAGTACGGATAATAAAAATAATATCTGGGTCACACTTTATTTTAAGGTCCAATTCTCACCATTAACAAACCATTAACTATGACTTTTTCCTCAAACTCCTAAATTGCTGCTTATTAATAGTTAGTGAGGTAGTTGTTCAGTTTAAATATTGGGTAGGGTTAGGAATATAGAGTATGGTCATGCAGAATATGTGCTTAAGCATTAATAAACAGCCAATATGTAATAACAGGCATGCTAATAAGCAACTAGTTAATAGTGAGAATTGGTCTCTATACTAAAGTGTTACGAAAATTTCTTGAGCACCAAATCAGAATGATTTCTGAAGGATCATGTGACACTGAAGATTGAAGTAATGGCAGCAGAAAATTCAGCTTTACCATCACAGGAATAAACAGAAATATATATAAAAGTCTTTTTAATTTGAGCTATTATTTCTCATTAATACTCTTTTATTGTATAATTGATAAAAAAATGCAGGAGAGACTTGATTTTAAAAAGCCTTTAAATGCTAGTGTAACTGTATAGCCTTGTACCATTTGTTGTGTTAGAAGTGAGGTAAAGGATTACTAGATGACTGACTCATATCTAAAGAGCATTTCAAGTGGATCCATTAAAAATGCAGGTGGATAAAAGTGATGGGCTTACAAGTCCTCAGGAGGTTTGATGATATCTTTATGAGATCCCGTTCTCCTTGTGGACTCACGAATACCATATGGAGCTACACAAAGGGAACGGAAAAACACTTGAAGCTTCAAAACAACAGTTAATAGTAACAAATAAAAAAATCATGTGGCTTTAAAGGTGAAGCCTGTAATTTATGAGCCACTTAAATAATTAAATGAGGTTTACAGACAGTATTCCTATGCAACTGAAAATCCAAAATCCAGATCCAGCTTGTTTTCAGCTGGTCCAATCAGGTGTGCTATAGTATTTTAACATAGAAATAAATTGTACACCCTTCACCTTTGAAGACCTTAAGTTTCTAGGAACATACGGTCTGTAACAATGGCATCAAACTGTGCAGTTTTTCTCCAAAGGGGCTTGGAAGCATCAGACACCATGACGTCCACATACAGACGCTCAGTCCCATACTGCCGCAGGTTTGCTCGGATGTTCTCATCCGGTCCTCTCCATTTCTGATTCTTCCTGCTGGCTTTTCCTGCAACATTTTTTAATGCTCACATGTGTGCACTGTGTGGAAAACTGGAGAAAATGTTTAAAGGCTTTGAAAAAAAGCATACCTATTCCATGAATAGTGTTATAATCTATGTCTGTTCCACATACATAAGCCCCAAAGTGTGAACACGCTACCAGAAGACTACCTGAAAAACAAAATGACTAAGAAAATTATCATTACAGAATTAAAGATAATAATACAAGTAATCTCTGCAATATATCTGACTGTACAGTAGATCTTTATATCTGCTTGACACTTTAAAAGTATGGCCTATAAGGATTTCCAGGCAACCAGAGAGTGTTCAACTAAATAAGCACATCTGGCCTGCAGATCTCAGCACATGTGGTGACAACATACGTATGATAAAGCCCTGGCAACATCATGGCACGCTACAAACTCACAATAAGCCACGCTTTGGGAAAGAGACTGAGAGAGAAATGCAGCCCCATGCTGTTTAAAAAAAAGCCAGCAATCCTTCATTTGACTGATGACACTCGAAAGTGTCTTTTCAAAGTCAAAAGAAAGAGGACAAGTGGGCCAACTGAGACTGAAAAGTGAGAATTTCTGTGAGCCATCACACATAAAAAAAAATGATATAGAGATCTGCTCCTGGTTCCTGTTAGACACAAATCAGAGACAGAAGACGATGGCCCATATCTTCAATCACCCAGACAAGCTGTCAGATGTGATTTCACTCAGAATGAGAAACAAACACAAACACCTGCTTGAGTTTGGCCCA